>NC_041388.1:322449661-322669981 GCF_002162155.2 Triticum dicoccoides
GCCCCGACGTCCGACTGTGGCATTTCTTTTAAAGCCCTTTCTATGATGTCGCCCCGACGTCCGACTGTGGCATTTCTTTTAAAGCCCTTTTTGTGATGTCGCCCCGGCGTCCGACTGTGGCATTTCTTTTAAAGCCCTTTCTGTGATGTCGCCCCGACGACCGACTATGGCATTTCTTTTAAAGCCCTTTCTGTGACGTCGCCCCGACGTCCGACTGAGGTATTTCTTTTAAAGCCCTTTATGTGGTGTCGCTAAGACGCCCGACTGTGGCATCTTTTTCCTTATATTTATGTGTTCACCTTTCGAGGCGTCGCTTCAGACACCCGATCGGAAATTATTGATGCTCTGTTGGGATTTCAGGCGGACTACCGCCGTTTCCCTTTTACTTACCTTGTTATGATAATTTTGAATGAACATTGGTGAATATATTCATGACGCATCCATGCATACAATCGTTATATCTTACGTCTGAACTGTCTTGCGAGTACTTTCAAAGTACTCACTGGCTTGTTGATTTGGCCAGATGCTGACGAAGGCGATTTCATGGATGAAGAGTTCGATAGCGAGTCCGACACTTAGAGGAGTCCCAGTCAGTCTCGTGCGACCCTGGATTTGATCACTGATTTATATCTGCTTCCGCTACCAAATAAATTCATCGAGCCTCACCTTGACGCTCGATGGGATGATAGACATAGAGTCTTGTATTTCTCTCCCCGCTGTGTTTTTCCACCACCGCCCTATCCTCGACTAAGTAGTATGCCTCCACACCACTGTGTCATGTCCGCCATTATGTATAAGTATTGGCGTGCTTGTAATAATTTGGTTGAGCAACCGTAGTTCAACCCTGTAATATATTTTATGCTACTGGCTTATTGTATCAAGAAATTGTCTACCAGTGAGGAGGATTTCTCTCATACTGGACTCAAAAGATTGGTTTCTCAATAAATATTTTTATTGGAAAACCGGTCGTGACAGGCTCAGGATCCGGCTCTCATGGTCCGGGTTATGGTGGCGGCTCTAACTCCGGATTCCAAGGTAATCAAGGCAATCACGGCAATCAGGGCGGTTTTCATCAACAGTCTGGCCAGGGCAACCAGCAGGAGCATCAGTCCGGTTATCAGAATAACCCGAAGTAGCTTAATAGTGGACAGTACCACGTCTTCACCACGAGTTTATGCAAGCGGGATCAGAAGCTCCATAAAAGCGTTGTGAATGCCGTTGAGCCGGCGATTCCCACTTGTGATGGTCTGAGCAACCCATTGTGTGGAGTCGAGAGGATCACCCGCCCCGGGTTGATAATCCGGGTCATCTGGCTTTGGTTGTGGCACCTCAGGTTGGAGGGTACTAGTTCACTAAGGTATTCATGGATGGGGGTAGCAGCATCAATATCATTTATTATGGTACCTTCCGTCATATGGGGTTGACTGATAAAATCTTAAGCCATCCAATATTGTTTTCCATGGAGTGGTGCCTGGTAAGTCGGCATATCCTGTAGGAAAGATTGCTTTGGAGGTCGCCTTTGGGGATCAATATGATTCCTGAGCCGAGACATTAACCTTTGGGGTGGTCAAGATTCAAAGCCCGTATCATGCTCTGTTTGGGCGGGCGGCTTATGCCAAGTTCATGGCACGACCTTATTATGTTTATCTGCAGCTCAAGATGCCGGGTTACAAGGGAACTATTACAGTGCATGGAAGCCAAAAGATAGCTTTGGAATGGGAAGAAGGGGACGCGGCTTATGCGGAGTCCGTTTGTGCCACAAAGGAATTGAAGTTCTATAAGGACAATGTTGACCCGGCTGACATGACATCTCTGAAAAATCCAACCACAGAGCATGACCCGACTTTGAAGTTTAAATCGGCGGATGACACCAAGCTAGTTGACTCTGTCACTGGTGATTCGTCTAAGCAGTTCAGCATTAGTGCTAATCTGGATCCGAAATAGGAAAGCGCGCTCATCGAGTTCATCCGTGAGAACCGGGACATTTTTGCATGGAAGCCTTCTGACATGCCAGGTGTACCGAGGGAACTCGCTGAGCACAGTCTTAATATTGATCCAAAGTTTAAGCCGGTGAAACAGTTTCTCCGTCATTTTAATGAAGAGACGCGGAAGGCCATTGGTGAAGAAGTGGCCCGGCTCTTGGCGGCTGGGTTCATTGTTGAAGTCTTTCATCCCGAGTGGTTGGCTAACCTGGTGCTGGTACTTAAGAAGAATGGTACTTGGCGGATGTGTGTGGATTACACGGATTTAAACAAGGCTTGTCCGACTAATCCTTTTGCTCTCCCTCGTATTGATAAAATTATTGATGCTACGGCGGGTTGTGAGCGTTTGAGTTTCTTGGATGCTTATTCTGGTTATCATCAGATCAAGATGCTAGTTAAGGACCAGGAGAAGACAACTTTTATCACTCCCTTTGGAGCCTTCTGTTATGTGTCTATGCCTTTTGGGCTCAAGAGTGCCCAGGCGACTTACAAGCGATGTGTACGGAATTTTATTCATAATAGATTGGGCGCAACGTTCATGCTTATGTGGATGATATTGTGGTGAAATCCATAAAGAAGGAAACATTGATAGACGATTTAAAGGAGACCTTTGATAATCTCCGGGTTTATAAGATGATGCTTAACCCGGCCAAATGCGTTTTTGGTGTGCCGGCATGCAAGCTCTTGGGTTTTCTGGTTTCTAACAAAGGCATTGAAGCTAATCCAGAGAAGATCAAAGCCATTACTTCTTTGGCTAAGCCGGCGTGTATCAATGATGTTCAACATCTGGCGGGTCGTATTGCGGCTCTAAGCTGGTCCATAAGCCGGTTGGGAGAGAAGGCTATCCCTCTGTATCAGATGATGAAAAAGATAGATAATTTTGTCTGGAGTGATGCTGCTAATGCAGCATTTGAGGATTTGAAAAAGCAGCTAGCCGAGCCTCCCGTTCTTGCTGCTCCTATTGATAAGGAGCCGTCGTTGTTGTATGTGGTTGCTAATGCATGGGCTGTCAGCATAGCTATTATGGTGGAACGAAAGGAGGCAGGCAAGGAATATCTGGTTCAAAGGCCGGTTTACTACATTGGTGAGGTACTTATTGAATCAAAGCTGAGGTATCCGCACTGGCAGAAGCTTGTATATGGGGTGTTCATGGCCAGTCGAAAGCTTAAACAGTATTTTTGGGTCATCCCATCACCGTGGTTAGTTCTGCTCCCTTAGGGGATATTATTCAAAACAGAGAAGCCATAGGTCGGATGGCCAAATGGGCCATTGAGCTTGGACCTCATGGTCCGAAGTATATGCCTCACACAGCCATCAAGTCTCAAGCACTAGTGGATTTCATCAATGATTGGACGGAGCTGCAGGTGCCTGAGGAAAAGCCAGATAACACGTATTGGACTATTCACTTTGACGGGTCCAGGCAATTGGAGGGCTCGGGGGCCGGAGTTGTGCTAGCTTCCCCTCGAGATGATAAATTTTGTTATGTTCTCCGGTTGATGTTCCTTTGCACTAATAATGCAGCTGAATACGAGGCCTTGATCCACAGTCTTCGGATGGCTAAGGAGATGAACTTAAGTCGGGTGAGGTGCTTTGGCAATTCAGACTTGGTAGCTCAACAAGTTTCTGGTACTTGGGATTCTAAGGATCCACTCATGGCGGCTTATCATCGAGAGGTTGATGCTATTGCGGGTCACTTCAAGGGTTATCAGGTTGATCATATTGATCGAAGGAAGAACGAGGCGGGTGGTGCTTTAAGCCGGCTAGGCTCTCAGCGTAAGCCGGTGCCACCTAATACTTAGATATTCTGCATAACCCCTCAGTCAAGTTGCCTATAGAGGAAGACCTTGCTATTCCTTACACAGAAGCACAATTGGTGGCAGCTCTTCATGTAATTCCTGATTGGGAAGTTCCATATTTGGCATATATGACCCGGGGCGAGTTACCTGAGGATGAAACTTTGGCCAGGCAGATAACCCGGCGGTCCAAATCAATGACCATTGTCAATGGAGAACTACATCATTGCAGTGTCATAGGGGCGTTTCAACGTTGTGTTCCACCCGATGAAGGCCATGAGATTTTGCGAGAGATTCATGAAGGAGATTGTGGTCATTATGCCGGCTCTAAATCTCTTGTGGCTAAGGCTTTTCGTCATGGATTTTATTGGCTGACGGCTAATGCTGATGCTGAAGACCTGGTCAGTAGGTGTGATGGATGTCAAAAAATTTCACAACGAGCACATGTGTCGGCTCAAGAATTGAGGATGATTCCAATTACTTGTCCATTTGCAGTCTGGGGGCTTGATATGGTTGGACCTTTCAAAAGGTCCAAAGATAAAAAAATGCACCTCCTGGTAGAAGTTGACAAATTTACAAAGTGGGTTGAGGCAGAGCCGGTCAGTAAATGTGGCGCGGCAACGCGGTTCAATTTATTAAAAAGGTGATTTTCCATTTTGGTTTTCCCCATAGTATCATACTGATAATGGCACTAATCTATCCAAGGGTGATATGAAAGAATTTTGTCAATGTGAGCATATCCGGCTTGACATGTCACTAGTGGCTCTCCCCCAATCTAATGGTCAAGCTGAGAGAGCCAATCAAGAAATTTTGAGAGGCATCAAACCCCGGCTTATGGTTCCTTTGCAGAGGACACCGGGTTGTTGGGTGGAAGACTTACCATCAGTCATATGGAGTATCAATACTACCCCCAATAGGTCTACGGGTTACATGCCTTTCTTCATGGTTTATGGAGCAGAAGCAGTTCTCCCCAGTGACATCCGTCATGACTCGCCTCGCGTGGCGGCTTATGTTGAAGCTGATAATGAAAAGCACATCAGGATGCACTTGACATGTTGGATGAGGAGCGTGACCTTGCGATGGCTCGTTCAGTGATTTACCAGCAAGATCTGCGCTGCTATCACAGCCGCCAGGTTAAGACCAAAACCTTTCAGGAAGGTGATTTGGTGCTTCGGCTTATCCAGGATCAAATTGATATGCACAAGCTATCCCCGCCTTGGGAAGGACCTTTTGTGGTCAGCAAGAATCTGAACAATGGGTCATACTACCTTATCGATGTTCGAGATCACAAGGACTCACGCACGTCAGAGGAGGAAACCCGCCAGCCGTGGAATATTGCTCATCTTCGGCCTTACTGTACCTGAGCCATAGGCTCTTCTGATGTACATATTTTGACAATGTATATATTATGATAAATATAATAAAGCCGACATCCCTAATAAAGCAGAGCCTCTGTCATTTTTGTTTTTAATAATGAGTCTATGGAAATTTCACGTGGTCACATGGGGGCTTCCGGCTTATTGAGCGAAGCTATGATTTCCCTTTGATCCGGCTTATATGCCATTTTATAGGGCTTACTACCCAGGTTAAAGGGACCAAACAGAGTCTGTTGCAAAGTAAAACTCAAACATAGGTGCCCATTGAGCACAGCTCAAATATATTACTTGGGGGCTCTTTGTTCAACGGACAAGAGTTTTTGTGACCCTTGTAATAGGCTTAAAAGCCAGGCTTGGAAGCTAGGTGTATTCACCTAAAAATCTGGGTTAACCTACCTTTTTAAGTCTGCCACTTCGCCCAGGTAATCCTGGAATGACCCGCCGTACTTTTGATAAGTCAATCTTATACAGACCCTGAACTTGTCAGAGTTAAAATGACGATTGGTTATGTGAGGTCCGACTTATAAGGTTTGTATGAAGGTTTAACTCAGTGGCTCTGCAGCCCTTGAAAGCACTTGATCTTTAGGCCTGGCGTCCTATGAAACGCCTGGTTTTTCTTTTGTTTTCTATTGGAATTTTTTTGAGAATTATCTTTTATGACATGTTAAAAACCAATGAGGTTTTTACTGATTGCAAATACCCGGTGTTTATTAACCCGGCCTGGCTTTGGACTATAAGTCGCCAGTATATGATAAGAAAATATCTGGTGTTTATTAACCCGGACTGGCTTTGGACTGTAAGTTGCCAGTATATGATAAGAAATATCCGATGTTTATCAACCCGGCCCAGCTTTGGACTATAAGTCGCCAGTATACGATGATATTAAATTACTTGGAAGCTTTGTGCTCTAAGGTTCGGGATATTACCCCTTCCAACTTATGACATTATAAGCCGGAAATATATGACAGTTTTTTTTTACTGTGAAATATATGACAGTTGAGAAAGAACATTGTGTGTTCAAATTTTTGGGTTATCACCCTTACTGCATTGGTATGGTAAGCCGGCAGTGTCATCAAATATCAAAGGTATAATATATTTTGTTATGATTACATATGGTTATGGTTAAATTGACCCTGGTTATGAACTATTTTGGTCACCAGTGGTTTTAGATTGGGCATTATGACTCGTCCGGCGGTAAACCGCCAGGATACTTGCAATCTGCCTGTATGCAGGAACAGATTAAAATTGCTAATATCATAAGCACAAGTGGCGGATTTTAAATTGGCAGATCCATAGTGTCATGCAAAGCAAATATGCACGATGGCATAGCAGATCAAGAGTTTAAGCTAGCCGATTACAAGGCATGTGATGGCCCAAAGCATTCATCAAAGTTATCAATACAGTAAAATATTCTGATAAGTACACCGACTTATGATTGTTGGTGGGTTGAAGCTTCAGGATCTTCTTGTGCCTCTTCTTCGTCCTCAACTCCTTGCTTATCCATCGGCTTGAAGTCAGGCGTAGCCCAGTTGATACCGGTCAACACTCTAAACACAGCCTCATCATCAATAAGATTGGATGGATCAATGTCAGGGGCAAAGGTGTGCTTACGAATCGAAGAAATAATATCTGTTGGCTCATGAACCGGCGCACCAATCTTCTTGTTGTCGGCATCATAAGCCGCCTGGTACGTGGATAAGCTGGTTTCATCAGCTAGTTTTCTTGCCAACGAACGCATAGTTCTTGCTATTTCTACTAAGTCATCAGCACTGAAGTCCGATCCATCTTCTTTCACACTGGGGGAGCCATTGGCCAAATCCTCTGGGTCAAGATAGGCCTGCCATGCTTTGGCCCGGCTTAAAGCAGTTAACGTGCCAGCTCTAGCGGCTCCCCATTTTAAGTCCTCAATTCTTTTGGGTAGCACTGATAATTGATCCAGAGTGTCTTGGATAAGTGTTGAAGGAGTCTTATTATGCATTGTTGTAGCAATGGTTCGTTGGCCACCAGTATATAGCTGCTCTACAAGAGTGGAGACCACTTTAAGCTGAATGCACATATCTGAGCCCAACTTAGCGCTCCAAGAACCTATATCAGTGAACTTATGGATAAGCCGACAGACGTTTCTAATATAATTCATACAGTACAAGGGGGATATGTTCTTACCAAATATGGCTATTGACATCATATTAATCTTCTGCTTTAGACCAGATAACTCATCATTTACCGGCTTAATCGTAGCCTCAACATCTTCAGCTCTTTTCAGCAGGGCTGACCTTTCTGTATCCCAACCTGTTTCTTTAGCCTTCAAGCGTTCCTTCAACTTTTCCATCGCTGATAAAACATTGGTCACTTCATCCTTGGCTTTGGAGGCTTCTGCTTGTTGAGACTTGATATTTTCTCGAAGGTCAGCAATTTGGGAGTCTTTACTATTCAACTCAGACTGCCAGCGACAAACAATAAGTGAGATTGCAATGAATTTATACAAAGTCCCAATCACAGTACAAGTATTATATTTGGCACTCGGGGGCTAATGTCTATCGCTTCTTCAAATACTGTGAAGTCCCAAGCACAATACACGTATTATCCTTAGCACTTGGGGGCTAATGCATACTGCTCTTGACAGTATATAAGCATATTGCTTGACCCAGGCAAGGGGTAATAATCCGGCTTGTGAAGACTATGAACAACATTATGCAATTCCTACAAAATAAGTCCCGACTTAATATAATTGTTAAGCCGACCCTTGGGGGCTACGGATGCAATGTTAACTTCTACTATTCAAAAATCCTGGCTTAACATAATTGTTAAGCCGATCCTTGGGGCCTACATATGCAGAGTTGAAGTACTATTATCAGAAGACCGACTACTGAGTTTTATCTATGCAACTATTGAAGTTCACCGCACATTCTACTCTACCATGTCCAGTAAACTTGGCGGCTAAGGGAAATATACTTATATGAAAGGGATTGCAATACTTACCTCATAGCATTCCTTCATCAAGTTCACTAAGCCGGCTTTGAAGTCACAGCTGGTATATAGGCGATTCAAATAGCCGGAATGGAGGTCTTGGGCACTGAAATGAGTGTAGCTCTCCAGGTCTACTTTCCACTTGCCCTTATCTTCAGCAGAAAGTTCTTCTTTGGCGTCGTGCCTAGATAAGGTAGTAGGACGACTCGGAGTTGTGAAACCATGGCCAGTAATGGTGACATCAGCACCTTTTTCCTCCGCCGGCTTAACAGGATTGGTTGTCCTGATAGGACTTGGCAGATTAGCATCAGACGGGTTATCATTCATTGGGTCAATATCAAAATTATGATCTTGTGGTGGCAAGTCGTCAACAATGTTTTTAGTAATTGGCTGAGAAAGCTCTGGTTGTTGTTTTTTTGGCTCAGGCGGATTGGAGTCATTAACCGGCTTATTTAGCCTGGCCCTCTTGCTGGGTTTAGCTTGGGCCCTGAAAAATAAACAATAAATGGAAGTCAAGAGGATGATCAAGTATGCAAGTTGGAATACTTGGAAATAAACTTACCCATGTACAGTCTTGAAAGCTGGAATTTGTGTTCGTGTTGACTCGCCAGAAGAGGAATGGGAAGTCCCCTGATAGTTTGAATCAGACGGGTTAAGAGGTTGTCTAAAATAACCCGCCTTGGGGTAAGGTATGTCAGAAATATGTGAGACCTATGGACGGTGTTTGCGAGGCGGGGCGTCTGGTAAGCCAGAAGAAGTAATCACATTACCTCTATGCCGGGTCGTGTGGCGAGCTTCATGTTGCTGTTTATTCAAAAGAAATTTTGGATCCAAGTAAGCTAGAGGGTGAGAAAATCTTAGTTTCTGGCTTGCTTGACGGGTTTTCTGTGTTGGCAGAGATTCTGAGCCGGAGGAAAGAATAATACCTCAGCGTCACCTGCCCGGCTAGCCTCTATGTCGTCCTGATAACAATTACTGTCAATAAGATGTATGAAAAAGGAGCCAAGTGAATCAAGTTCTACCTCTGACTCATGATTATCACCATCATCATCAAAGTTTAACTCGGCAGACTTGGTGGTTTTCTTTTTGGTAGGCTTCTTGTTGACCTTGTGCTTGACAAGAGGTGCTTTGGCCGGCTTATCATGTGGTTTCCTCTTCCAAAATGGATCATCAGCCTGTTAAAATCAGAAAGATTATAAGAGGATATTAAGAATATGGATTTAATAAGTGTTGGGCAATTCTTATAGCTGGTGGCTAGTTGGCAGTGCAGAAGGGACTAAGTCCAGTTTTGCTGCACTCTTTTACAAGCTCATTCGGTAACTTTTTCGTGGCTTCAGTAACTTTTGCCTCAGATAACTGAATATCACAATGACGTTGAGGATCTTTTACATCACCAGTATATTCGCACATTAAGCCGGAGCAACGGCTTAATGGCAAGATACTCCAAGACAGCCAACACCAGAAAAAATTGACGCCAGTTAAGCCGTTGGACATAAAGGCTCTGAGTTTTGAGAAAGCAGGTGCATACTTGGTCCGCTCCTTGGCATCAAGATGTTGGGGAAGTGGATGGTTGTTGTTAAGCCGGTGCTCGCTGTAACTCGGCAGAGGATTCTCACCAGCAGGGGATGTGTCTCTAACATAGAACCACGTTTGGTTCCAATCTTTGGGGTGGCTATGCAGCTTGGCATGAGGAAAACTGACATCTTTCCTCTTCTGAATAATGACGCCACCAAGTTCTTGGCATGGCCCATCAACAAATTTAGTCTGATGATTTAAGTAATAGAATTCCCTGAATAGATCAACCGTGGTTCCTCTTGAAGATAGGCTTCACAGAATACTTGAAAATTGCAAAGGTTAGACATGGAGTTGGGTCCGATGTCTTGAGGGTGCAGCTGGAGGAAATGAAGCAGATCATGAAAAAAATTTGAGCCGGGAAGGCTGAACCCTCGATCCAAGTGATCAGTAAAAACAATTACTTCTCCATTTTTGGGTTGAGGAAGGACTTCATCACTAGGAGCTCTTCGGTGGATATCCTCCTTTTTGGCTAAAGCGCCAGTGGCGACATGATTATTTAGATCTTCCTCCGTAATCTGGGATTTGACCCAATTGCAAGAAGTATATGTCTTAGCCATTTCTGAAAGAAGATTATGCCGGTTTAAGGTTACATGATTAAGCCAGCTTACGATTAAAGGACAAATAATAATGAAGCACGGCTAGGTATTAAGCCGGAGATTGATATTTCAAGATTACCGGAGAACTATTGGCGGCTTAAGAGGGGACTAATGATACCTGGCGGGTTACTATTTTTTGAGTTAAGCCACTTATGCCAATGTTGAAAGAACATATCTACGGATGAGGAAAATGGCTAAGTGTTCAGAAAAACAGTTTTTACATATTGATGCTACAATTTCGGATCTAGCACACTTTAGTTAATACAAAAATATTCAGACCTAAAAGTATCAGTGCTGGAACAGTTCATGGGTCCAGATCGGTCTTTATCTACAAAGGAGATATTCTATATAGTAAAAGGGATTGCTAAAGATTGCCATGGTGTAGGAGGAGTATCAAGGGTGAATCAAAACTCCTACGACCAAGAACAAGAACGACCTTTGATGAACCTCGTTAAAACCCTAACGGATCTATGAGGGGAGGAAGAAGAAGAACTTACCAGAGCTGTTGAGCATCAGAGGTGCGCGGATGAGATCTGGTCCGAACAGGTTGATGCAGCGGCCGTTGTCGGAGCAGAGGTGAAGGTTGACAGCGGCGGCGGAGTTCGCTTGCTCGGGCGTCACGAGGAACAAGACAAACGAAGAGGTACGGGGTGATAGTGAAAGAGACCCCCGGCTCTATTTATAAGGCAAATGGATAAGTGACAAGCGTGAGAATCCAGGAGACTAAAAACGGATATGTGACAGTATAGACACCTCGATTTTCAGAGATTCATTAAAAACGAGGAGATACATTAAGGATTTTTGGCTCAAAATTCCAGAGGATGATGTCATGGCGAGTTACAAATTCTCATGAAGGTAATGAAGAAGGAATTTTTCTAAGTGTTGAAGATTGATGTGAACAAAGTTCAAATCAACCTGGGGCCTAATGTTGGGGATATAACTACTGAGTGAACCGTCCAGAAGGGGCCGGGTTAACTCATGGCGACTCACAAGACAAAGCCCGTGAAGGAATCGAAGATGGCGGTTCATGAGGATGACTTATGAAGAGCCCAAAGCCCAAAGGCGGCTTAAGGCCCGTAGGTGTAAACCTCCATAAGAGCATAACTTGTATTGTAAGGCATATATAGTTAGTCACCGAGTCAGACACGTTGTTTATGAGCTGGCAGGGACTCTATAAGCCATCAGGCATCAACCTTTGTATATAAAGGGACGACCCAACGGCGGCATAGGGAAAGAAACAAGAGATCGAAAGCTAGGTCAAGCGTATTCGCTCCCTGGTAATCGAGACATAAGCCATACCACCTCCAACTAAATTAGGCCTTTAACTTCACCGCAAGGGGCCAAACCAGTATAAACTCCTTGTGTCCTTTGTCTCGTTTAACCCCTTTAAGCTAACCTAGTTGCGATGGCTCCATGACTAAGTCCTCACACTAGGACATCTGCTGTGACAATCCCATGACACCATCGTCAGTTTAAGCCCGTTAATGGTCCGCTACGTTTTTTGGCCCAATTGCGGCCCGAGATTCTTTCGGCCTGTTCGAAGCCCATCGTCAGTTCCAGCCCGTTAACGGCCTGGAACGTCTTTCGGCCTTTTTTCGGCCCATTCTACAGTTGGGCCAATTCTAGCCCGCTCTGACTTTAGGCCTGTTCTTGGCCCATTCGATAAAGGGGCCAACTCTTAGCCCATTTTGTCTCTCGGCCTGTTAAGGGCCCGCACAACAGTTGGGCCTTTGAATTTAGGTCCATTAGGGGCCCACATTCCGCAGGGCATCATTTCAGCCCAACGCGACTTTCGGCCTGTTAAAAGCCTAGTTTGCAAATTGGGCCTCCTATGGCCCATAACACTTTTGGCCTCTTACTGGCCCGTAAAGTAAAAGGGTTGAGACAAAATTGACATTTATTTCGGCCCGCTAAAGGCCCGCAAGGCCATTTCCATTTATACGGCCCTATCGAGCTTTAGGGCTGTTGACGACCTGCTAAGAGCCGTTGTTACGGTGGGCCCATTTGGGATCCACTTAATATTATTTTGACCAGCCCAATTAAGGCCCGCTTTGACTGCACATGTTTGTTCATTTGTATGGCGTCCAGGAAATGTTTGGTCGTGTTGGCCCCCGTTTCAACGATATAGCATATTCAACAAATATCCTACTCTATACCATACAATAAAAAGCATAGAAATGTAGAATAAGCCTACACTATACAATAAAGAAATTACAGCCTAATATACCCACTGGGCATTATAGTTCGGCACCAGTGATTATAAATCGTACACAAACAACAAATTACATACACTAGCCAAATAAAGCTCATACATCATGGACACGCATCAACAGAACTTACCATTTGAACTATAATCTCTTCAGAAAAAAGGATTGGACGGATTCAGATAGCACAAATTTCATTCTGCAAAATCTCCAATTCCCTCGTGGTTACCTCAGTGTCTTGTTTCATTTTTTTGACTCCTACATCTAATACCTGCATGTCCAGTCTCAACTTGTTGATTGTATGTTGAGAATCATGTACACGTTGTCTTGCCACCTCTAGTTGAAGCTCGAGATCATCAGCACATTCCAATTCCAACCCACAATGATTCGGTAATGTCCATGCCGCACTGCTCGCAGATCTTTGTGTTAATGTCACTTCATCCTGAAATGTGTCTGTAAGTACACATGACTAGGGCAAAAATATAGTTACAATAGTGAAGCGAGCAAGACAGACTATTTTGTACATGGCAAAAGAGGACTAACAATAATGTTACACGTCATGAAGCATAAGCAAGTGATATTTTTAAAATTATAAAAAAAGGTAGTCTGTGCAGCCTGCATACAAAAATCTCTCTTAGCTCACAGAGGAGCATGATGTTGGGGCCCAATCCAAAACACAAACAAGTTACAAATTTGGATAGCACGATGCGTATAAGTAAGCAAGCAGTTGGCCATTCTGTAGCTCAATTAAAGTCTTAGGGAGCATAATGAATAGTAGAGGGATTCATACAAACCTACTACAACAAGCAAAACTATACAATCATTAGCCTAGTATAAACTAGATTGTGAGCCTCATGCAATAATAGTTGGTTAATAGACTTCAAAGCTTCAGGCACACTTCGCCAGAGTAATTAAATGGTAAGGCCTTTAATTATGTGAACTAATAGTTATACAAGTACCCAACATCAGGCATCATTGTTTTGGCATCTCATTAACTGAGGACAAATAAAGCAATTGAAAGAGCAAATTAACTATGCGTGAAACAAACAAGGAATTGAACTGTTGAGTTGGATACAGTGACTTACCTTAATTGGTTGAACAGGCTCAGTGCAGCTCCTACTTCCCTTGCAAGGCTCCTTCCTAACATCTTGTACTTGGAAATCCTCAATCTTATCTTCATTGCACCCCCTCTGCAAGGTCACACAAACTAGTTACTTGTCTCCTTGGAAGATAAATATGCATACTTTCCAGTCTGTGAACAACACAAAAGGATGAGATTATAACAAAACAATACCACATAATGAAACATGCCACATCTCTTGCACTTGCACACAATGAAATGAGCATTTACTATGTCCGCACTATGTAAAAACTAGGCATACCTTCGAACTCGATCTCCAGGTACTCTTGGAGAGCCTACTTTAGTGTACAGCCAAACCTTTATGTCACCTATGAGTTAGGCAAGGCCGCACTACAGCAGCCCTTAGTGTTTAAATCGTTGACAAGCTCTGTTAGAGTGTTAGGTCAAGAACAACAACTAACCAAAGCAAACAGTCCTAGTATGGTTGGCTGATGCAAACAACAATTGAACAGATGTGTGAACAAATCTTACATATCAAGAAAATAAGCAAAGTAAGAGGCTTAAAGACCATCACTTGACTGACCAGATTTAAGGGGCATTTAAACATCATGTGCAACGTATGAACTAACATAAACATTGCATATTCCAGATTCTACAATGGAATGCACATGTATTAGGTTATGCCATGTATGATGATGCCTAAATGTACACTATAGCAGGCAAGAGTGATTCATCATTGCACACACAATTGAATTGCAGGTTAAGGGCCAGTTCGATCCTGCCTTTTCAGGGCTTATTTTCAAAATAAGCCATAAAAGATGTAAAGAAGTTATTTTTGACTTATGGGCTTGGGCTTAACTTATTTCGCTTTGGAGGGGGTGTTTCGGGTAGAAGCTCACTAGAAATTGAAGGGAAGGGGAATAGTGAAATGACTCTGTTGTATGCCTATATTACACTCAAAATGCAACTACTCACGCCCGCGTCACACCTGACCCTCAAGTAAAAACAAACACGCAAGCATTCATTGCCCTGCCCGCTTGCATCTCCTCTCCCCTTTCCCTCTACCTCGATCCCCTGCCTGCAGCCCTAGGGTTCCTCCAGCGAGTCGTCGCCTCTGGTCCCATCTGGCCTGGTCCTCGACGATGCTCTATCTAGCTAGGCTACATGGACGACAGGTAGGGGAAAATCTCCTTGGCTGCTCCTCCCTTTGGTACCGTCCCTCATTCTCATGGTCTCCAGCAGCTGCTCCACTATGGTCCGTCCAACGCACTACTCCGACGGGGGCCGCACAACTACGGCTGATGCCACACTGCAGCAGAAGGCACCTTATTCCCCCTCCCCTCCTCCCAGGCCATGGCCTTGAGGTGTTGTTGAAGGATGAGCTCATCCAACAAGGTGAGGATCTCCTCTGAGTTTTTGCCAAATTTTCATTCTGATCCACTATACGATGAATTGCTATGAGTTGCTCCTGCTGCTGATATTTGATGCATTGCTATGAGCTGCTCCTGCTGCTGCTATATGATGCATTGCTATGAGCTGTTGCCGCTATATGATAAATTACTATGAGCTGCTGCTACTGCTATATGATGAGTTGCTATAAGCTGCTTCTGCTGCTGCTGTATGATGAATTGCTATGAGTTGCTCCTACTGCTGCTATATGATGAATTGCTATGAGTTTCTCCTGCTGCTGCTATATGATGAATTGCTATGAGCTGCTGCTAGTATATGATGAATTGCACACTGCTACTGCCGTTGTATGATGAGTTGCTATGAGGTGCTGTTGTTGCTGCTATATGATGCTTTCAGGTGGTGCTGCTATATGATAATAACCAGCCACTTGGACCATCAAGTTTCAATAAATAATTGTTCTTCATTTAAATGTGGGTCATGCGTTCTTCGTTTAAATTAGGCAATGGGATCTCTATGGAAGACATTAACCAAAGTAGATTGTGCCAAGTAGATGGTATATTTGTATTTGCATTTTGAACAAATAGTGATGGTCTGTTTTCCTATCATATTAATTATTGCACTGGGTTCAATTTGTGATGTTTGCAAGTCAAATTATTTTCATATGGGAAGCAAAATAAAAAAATATAATGCAATCTAGACTTTTCACTGATCATACCAAAGATAAGCTGAAAAGAAAGGCAATGAAAAGAACTGGTTGGCTTATTACCTGGAGCTTATATTCACATGTGCTTATTTTCTTAGGATAACTCGTAATAACTGTCCCTAAGAAACTTGGCCAATAGAACTGACATACAAATAACATGTCATGATGATTGCAATGGAGGAGTGACCTACCATAGCACACTGTATAGGCTCACCACTGCCTCTCCTTTTTTTTGCGATGTTCCATGAAATTGCCACATACATCTTGTACTTTCTCATTGTGTAACCCTATCTGCAAGTTGACACAGCTAATTCCAGACATCTCTACATGATAATACATTGCATATCCCGTGCGCATATTTAAACCACCTATTAATGATTGTGTGCGTAGCATAAACTAGCCATGACTCTGTGTGCTGGACTAGCAGGCACTCTAAGGGAGCCTAATGTAGTGCACTAGAATTCCTACATGCCACCTACAATTTTGTGTAATGTACTGCCTCTGTTCCTAAATACATGTCTTTGTAGAGATTCCAGTATGGACCACATACAGATGTATATAGATGCATTTTCGAGTGTAGATTCACTCATTTTGCTCTGTATGTAGCCTATAGTGGAATCTCTAGAAAGACTTATATTTAGGAACGGAGGTACGAGGTATTATCACGTATGACATCTACATACCTAATTTTGCAGCCGGTAGTAGAAATCATTGTCTGCACAAAGGGAATACTGGTCAAAAATCCTAGCAAAGCACGCTGGCAGGCACACAACAATACAAGAGAGAGAGAGACACACTTACAAGATCATAGCAATGCCTCAGTCCAGGATCTTGGTTGGCCAAGCTGTTAGATCCATAAGAAACATCGTCCTTGTAGTTTTTGCCAGCTGCATAAAGGTAACAGTGACCTGTTAGTATATTTGAAGTACATCAGGTAGGTGATGCTGAACAGGTTTAAAGGTGACAAGTACCTAGGCCGTGGCGCATGGTTGGCATCTTGCCAGATGGTGGGAATCAGGTTAGAAACGTCAAGGGTGATGACGCTGCGCTGACTGCCGGGGTCCGGTAAGGAGATCTAGAACCGCCGAGTAGGTGTTTGTGGAGCGGCTTCGGTAAGGTGAACTATGGTGTGGGTGAAGCGGATCTGTGGACATGGATGAGGACGTCGGTGAAGTTGCTCTGGTGGTTGGGTTAAGGATGGTGTCGACGATGCGGATCTGTGGCCGTGGACGGGGCGTCAGAAGCTGCTCTGGTAGGTTGGATGAGGGTGCGACGAAGAGGATCTGTGGCCATGGACTTGTGAGTTGGCAAAGCAGCCCCGATAAGGTTGAGAATGGTATAGGCGAAGCTACTCCGGTAGGGTTGACGATGGTGTCAGCGAAGCGGCTCCGGTACAGTTGAGGAAGGTGTCGGCGAAGAGGATCAGAGGCCGTCGGTGGGGCGGCTCCGGGGGTGCGTGTGATACGTCTCCAACGTATCTATAATTTTTTATTGCTCCATGCTATATTATCTACTGTTTTGGACTATATTGGGCTTTATTTTCCACTTTTATATTATTTTTGGGACTAACCTATTAACCGGAGGCCCAGCCCAGAATTGTCGTTTTTTGCCTATTTCAGTGTTTCGGATAAACATAATATCAAACGGAGTCCAAACGGAATAAAATCTTCAGAAATGTGATTTTCTCGCCGAACGTGATCCAGGAGACTTGGACCCTACTTCAAGGGATCAAAGAGGTGGTCACGAGGGTGGGGGGCGCCCCCCTAGGGCGTGCCCCCTGCCTCGTGGGCCCCTCGATGCTCCACCGACGTACTCCTCCCTCCTATATATACACACGTACTCCCAAATGATCAGAACAGGAGCCAAAACCCTAATTCCACCGCTGCAACTTTCTATATCCAGGAGATCCCATCTTGGGGCCTGATCCGGAGCTCCGCCGGAAGAGGGCCGTCATCACGGAGGGCTTCTACATCATCCTAGCCCCTCCGATGAAGTGTGAGTAGTTTACCTCAGACCTTCGGGTCCATACTTAGTAGCTAGATGGCTTCTTCTCTCTCTTTGAATCTCAATACAAAGTTCTCCCCCTCTCTCATGGAGATCTATTTGATGTAATCTTCTTTTTGCGGTGTGTTTGTTGAGATTGATGAATTGTGGGTTTATGATCAAGTCTATCTATGAATAATATTTGAATCTTCTCTGAATTCTTTTATGCATGATTGGTTATCTTTGCAAGTCTCTTCGAATTATCTGTTTGGTTTGGCCAACTAGATTGGTAGTTCTTGCCATGGGAGAAGTGCTTAGCTTTGGGTTCGATCTTGCGGTGTCCTTACCCAGTGACAGAAGGGGCAGCAAGGCACGTATTGCATCGTTGCCATCGAGGATAACAAGATGGGGTTTATTTCATATTGCATGAATTTATCTCTGTACATCATGTCATCTTGCTTAAGGTGTTACTCTGTTTTTAACTTAATACTCTAGATGCATGCTGGATAGCGGTCGATGAGTGGAGTAATAGTAGTAGATGCAGAATCGTTTCGATCTACTTGTCACGGACGTGATGCCTATATACATGATCATGCCTAGATATTCTCATAATTATGCACAATTCTATCAATTGCTCAACAGTAATTTGTTCACCCACTGTAGAATACTTATGCTCTTGAGAGAAGCCACTAGTGAAACCTATGGCCCCGGGGTCTATTCTCATCATATCAATCTCCATCACTTTTATATTGCTTTTATTTTTACTTTGCCTTTACTTTTTACTTTGCATCTTTATATCAAAAATACCAAAAATATTCTATCTATCAGATCTCACTCTCGTAAGTGACCGTGAAGGGCTTGACAACCCCTAATCGCGTTGGTTGCGAGTAGCTATCGTGTTGTGCAGGTACGAGGGACTTGAGTGTGGGCTCCTACTGGATTGATACCTTGGTTCTCAAAAACGGAGGGAAATACTTACGCTACTCTGCTGCATCATCCCTTCCTCTTCAGGGAAAACCAACGCGAGCTCAAGACGTAGCAAGAAGGATTTCTGGCGCCGTTGCCAGGGAGTCTACGCAAAAAGTCATATACCAAGTACCCATCACAATCCCTATCTCTCGCATTACATTATTTGCCATTTTTCCTCTCGTTTTCCTCTCCCCCCAATTCACCCTTGCCGTTTTATTCGCCCTCTCTCTCTCCATCCTCCCTCTCTATTTGTCTCTTTTTGTCCGCTTGCTTTTTGTTTGCCCGTGTGTTAGATTGCTTGTTTGTCGTGATGGCTCAAGATGCTACCAAATTGTGTGACTTCACCAATACTAATAATAATGATTTCCTTAGCACTCCGATTGCTCCTCTTACCGATGCTGAATCATGTGAAATTAATACTGCTTTGTTGAATCTTGTTATGAAAGATCAATTCGTCGGCCTTCCTAGTGAAGATGCCGCTACTCATCTGAATAGCTTCGTTGATTTATGTGATATGCAAAAGAAAAAAGATGTCAATAATGATGTTGTTAAATTGAAGCTATTTCCTTTTTCGCTTAGAGATCATGCTAAAGCTTGGTTTTCGCCTTTGCCTAAGAATAGTATTGATTCATGGAACAAATGCAAAGATGCTTTTATCTCTAAGTATTTTCCTCCCGCTAAGATCATCTCTCTTAGAAACGATATAATGAACTTTAAACAACTTGATCATGAACATGTTGCACGAGCTTGGGAGAGAATGAAATTAATGATACATAATTGCCCTACTCATGGTTTGAATTTATGGATGATTATACAAAAAAATTATGCTGGATTGAATTTTGTTTCTAGAAATCGTTTAGATTCGGCCGCGGGAGGCACTTTTATGGAAATCACTTTAGGAGATGCTACTAAACTCCTAGATAATATTATGGTTAATTATTCTCAATGGCATACTGAAAGAACTTCTAATAAAAAAGTGCATGTGATAGAAGAAATTAATGTGTTGACTGGAAAGATGGATGAACTTATGAAATTATTTTCTACTAAGAGTGTTTCTTCTGATCCTAATGATATGCCTTTGTCTACTTTGATTGAGAATAACAATGAATCTATGGATGTGAATTTTGTTGGTAGGAATAATTTTGGTAACAACGCTTATAGAGGGAATTTTAATCCTAGGCCATATCCTAGTAATCCTTCTAATAATTATGGGAATTCCTACACCAACTCTTATGGAAATTATAATAAGATGCCCTCTGATTTTGAATCTAATATTAAAGAATTTATTTCTTCACAAAAGAATTTTAATGCTATGATTGAAGAAAAATTGCTTAAGATTGATTATTTGGCTAGGAACGTTGATAGAATTGCTCTTGATGTTGATGCTTTGAAACTTAGATCTATTCCACCTAAGCATGATATTAATGAGTCTCTAAAAGCCATGAGAATTTCAATTGATGAGTGTAAGGAAAGAACTGCTAGGATGCGTGCTTCCAAAGATGCCTTTATTAAAGTGTGTTCTTCCAATTCCTATGAAAATCAAGATGAAGATCTAAAAGTTATTGATGTGTCTCCAATTAAATCTTTATTTTGCAATACGAATCTTGATGAAACTGAATATGATCTTCCTTTACCTAGAAGGCATTCTAAAAATTCGGAGTGTTTAGATCTTAATGATGAAATTGATGAAAGTGGGATTGAAAGAAATAAAAATCTAGATGTTGCTAAACCCACTATATTGTATTTCAAGGAATTTAATTATGAAAATTGCTCTTTGATTGACTGTATTTCCTTGTTGCAATCCGTTCTAAATTCTCCACATGCTTATAGTCGAAATAAAGCCTTCACTGAACATATTGTTGATGCCTTGATGCAATCTTATGAAGAAAAACTTGAGTTGAAAGTTTATATCCCTAGAAAACTCTATGATGAGTGGGAACCAACTATTAAAATTAAAATTAAAGATCATGAGTTTTATGCTTTGTGTGATTTGGGTGCTAGTGTCTCTACTATTCCCAAGACTTTGTGTGATTTACTAGATTTCCCAAATTTTGATGATTGCTCTCTAAATTTGCATCTTGTGGATTCCACTATTAAGAAACCTATGGGAAGAATTAATGATGTTATTATTGTTGCAAATAGGAATTATGTGCCCGTAGATTTCATTGTTCTTGATATAAATTGCAATCCTTCTTGCCCTATTATTCTTGGTAGACCTTTCCTTAGAACGGTTGGTGCGATTATTGATATGAAGGAAGGGAATATTAGATTTCAATTTACATTAAAAAAGGGCATGGAACACTTTCCAAGAAAGAAAATAAAATTACCATATGAAACTATCATCAGAGCCACTTATGGATTGCCTACCAAAGATGGCAATACCTAGATCTATTCTTGCTCGTTATGCCTAGCTAGGGGCGTTAAACGATAGCGCTTGTTTGGAGGCAACCCAATTTTATTTTTATTCCTTGCTTTTTGCTCCTGTTTGTTAATAAATAAATTATTTAGCCTCTATTTTGGTTGTGTTTTTTGTGTTTAATTAGTGTTTGTGCCAAGTAGAACCGTTGGGAAGACTTGGGGAAAGTCTTGTTGAACTTGCTGTAAAAAAACAGAAACTTTAGCGCTCACGAGAACTGCTGTCATTTTTATTTGAAGAGTGATATTTAGTTAATTCTTTTTGCAGATTATTAATAGATAAATTCCTCACTTCCAGCAATTTATTTTAGAATTTTGGGGTTCCAGATCTTGCGCTAGCTACATATTACTACAGACTGTTCTGTTTTTGACAGATTCTGTTTTTCGTGTGTTGTTTGCTTACTTTGATGAATCTATGGCTAGTAAAATAGTTTATAATCCATAGAGAAGTTGGAATACAGTAGGTTTAACACCAATATAAATAAATAACGAGTTAATTGCAGTACCTTGAAGTGGTGTTTTGTTTTCTTTCGCTAACGGAGCTCACGAGTTTTCTATTTTGAGTTTTGTGTTGTGAAGTTTTCAAGTTTTGGGTGAATTCTTTTGATGGATCATGGAACAAGGAGCGGCAAGAGCCTAAGCTTGGGGATGCCCATGGCACCCCCAAGATAATCCAAGGACACCAAAGAGTCAAAGCTTGGGGGTGCCCCCGGAAGGCATCCCCTCTTTCGTCCACTTCCATCGGTAATTTACTTGGAGCTATATTTTTATTCACCCACATGATATGTGTTTTGCTTGGAGCGTCTTGTATTATTTGTGTCTTTGTTTGTTAGTATTCCACAATCATCCTTGCTGTACACACCTTTTGAGAGAGCCATACATGAATTAAAATTTGATAGAATACTCTATGTGCTTCACTTATATCTTTTGAGCTAGATAAATTTGCTCTATGTGCTTCACTTATATCTTTTGAGCTAGATAATTTTGCTCTATGTGCTTCACTTATATCTTTTGAGCTAGATAATTTTGCTCTATGTGCCTCACTTAGATCTTTTAGAGCACGATGGTGGATATGTTTTAAAGAAACTATTGATCTCTCATGCTTCACTTAAATTAATTTGAGAGTCTCTTAATAGCATGGTAATTTGCCTAATAATAATATGCCTGGTATTCAAGATTTATGAAACTTTCTTTTGAGTGTGTTGAATACTAAGGAAAGATTGAAGCATGATAATTGTTTTGAGATATGGAGGTGATAATATTAAAGTCATGCTAGTTGAGTAGTTGAGAATTTAAAGAATACTTGTGTTAAAGTTTGTCATTCCCGTAGCATGCACCTATGGTGAACCGTTATGTGATGAAGTCAGAGCATGATTTATTTATTGATTGTCTTCCTTATGAGTGGCGGTCGGGGATGAGCGATGGTCTTTTCCTACCAATCTATCCCCCTAGGAGCATGCGCGTAATACTTTGCTTTGATAACTTCTAAATTTTAGCAATAAGTATATGAGTTCTTTATGACTAATGTTGAGTCCATGGATTATACCCACTCTCACCCTTCCACCCTTGCTAGCCTCTCTAATACCACGCAACTTTCGCCGGTATCATACACCTACCATATACTTTCCTCAAGCCACCATACCTACCTATTATGGCATTTCCATAGCCATTCCGAGATATATTGCCATGCAACTTTCCACCATCTAGTTCATCATGACACATCCATCATTGTCATATTGCTTAGCATGATCATGTAGTTGACATAGTATTTGTGGCAAAGCCACCATTCATAATTCTTTCATACTTGTCACTCTTGATTCATTGCATATCCCGGTACACTGCCGGAGGCATTCATATAGAGTCATACTTTGTTTTAGTATCGAGTTGTAATCATTGAGTTGTAAATAAATAGAAGTGTGATGATCATCATTCAATAGAGCATTGTCCCCAAAAAAAGAGAAAGGCCAAAGAAAAAAAAAGGACCAAAATAATAATAAATAAATAAAAAGGGGCAATGCTACTATCCTTTTTTCCACACTTGTGCTTCAAAGTAGCACCATGATATAGCAAGTCTCATATATTGTGCTTCAAAGTAGCACCATGTTCTTCATATAGAGAGTCTCATATGTTGTCACTTTCATATACTGGTGGGAATTTTACGTTATAGAACTTGGCTTGTATATTCCAATGATGGGCTTAATCAAATTACCCTAGGTCTTCGTGAGAAAGCAAGCTGGATGCACACCCACTAGTTTCTTTTATTGAGCTTTCATACATTTATAGCTCTAGTGCATCTGTTGCGTGGCAATCCCTACTCACTCACATTGATATCTATTGATGGGCATCTCCATAGCCCGTTGATACGCCTAGTTGATGTGAGACTATCTTCTCCTTTTTGTCTTCTCCACAACCACCATTCTATTCCATCTATAGTACTATATCCATGGCTCACGCTCATGTATTGCGTGAAAATTGAAAAAGTTTTGAAAAAGTTAGAGTATGAAACAATTGCTTGGCTTGTCATTGGGCTTGTGCATGATTTAAATACTTTGTGTGGGGAAGATGGAGCATAGCTAGACTATATGATTTTGTAGGGATAACTTTCTTTGGCCATGTTATTTTGAGAAGACATAATTACTTTGTTAGTATGCTTGAAGTATTATTATTTTCTATGTCAATATAAACTTTTGTCTTGAATCTTTCTAATCTGAATATTCATACCACAATTAAGAAGATTTACATTGAAATTATGCCAAGTAGCACTCCGGATCAAAAATTCTATTTTTATCATTTACCTACTCGAGGACGAGCAGGAATTAAGCTTGGGGATGCCTGATACGTCTCCAACGTATCTATAATTTTTGATTGCTCCATGCTATATTATCTACTGTTTTGGACTACATTGGGCTTTATTTTCCACTTTTATATTATTTTTGGGACTAACCTATTAACCGGAGGCCCAACCCAGAATTGTTGTTTTTTGCATATTTCAGTGTTTCGGATAAACAGAATATCAAACAGAGTCCAAACGGAATAAAATCTTCGGAAACGTGATTTTCTCGCCGAATGTGATCCAGGAGACTTGGACCCTACTTCAAGGGATCAAAGAGGTGGTCACGAGGGTGGGGGGCACGCCCCCTGCCTCGTGCGCCCCTCGGTGCTCCACCGACATACTCCTTCCTTCTATATATACACACGTACTCCCAAATGATCAGAACAAGAGCCAAAACCCTAATTCCACCGCCACAACTTTCTGTATCCACGAGATCCCATCTTGGGGCCTGTTCTGGAGCTCTGCCGGAAGAGGGCCGTCATCACGGAGGGCTTCTACATCATCCTAGCCCCTCCGATGAAGTGTGAGTAGTTTACCTCAGACCTTCGGGTCCATAGTTAGTAGCTAGATGGATTCTTCTCTCTCTTTGAATCTCAATACAAAGTTCTCCCCCTCTCTCATGGAGATCTATTCGATGTAATCTTCTTTTTGCGGTGTGTTTGTTGAGACCGATGAATTGTGGGTTGATCAAGTCTATCTATGAATAATATTTGAATCTTCTCTGAATTCTTTTATGCATGATTGGTTATCTTTGCAAGTCTCTTCGAATTATCCGTTTGGTTTGGCCAACTAGATTGGTAGTTCTTGCCATGGGAGAAGTGCTTAGCTTTGGGTTCGATCTTGCGGTGTCCTTACCCAGTGACAGAAGGGGCAGCAAGGCACGTATTGCATCGTTGCCATCGAGGATAACAAGATGGGGTTTATTTCATATTGCATGAATTTATCTCTCTACATCATGTCATCTTGCTTAAGGCGTTACTCTGTTTTTAACTTAATACTCTAGATGCATGCTGGATAGCGGTCGATGAGTGGAGTAATAGTAGTAGATGCAGAATCGTTTCGATCTACTTGTCACAGATGTGATGCCTATATACATGATCATGCCTAGATATTCTCATAATTATGCACAATTCTATCAATTGCTCAACAGTAATTTGTTCACCCACCGTAGAATACTTATGCTCTTGAGAGAACCACTAGTGAAACCTATGGCCCCCAGGTCTATTCTCATCATATCATTCTCCATCACTTTTATATTGCTTTGCTTTTTTACTTTGCAGTTACTTTTTACTTTGCATCTTTATATCAAAAATACCAAAAATATTCTATCTATCAGATCTCACTCTCGTAAGTGACCGTGAAGGGCTTGACAACCCCTAATCGCGTTGGTTGCGAGTAGCTATCGCTTTGTGCAGGTAGGAGGGACTTGAGCATGGGCTCCTACTGGATTGATACCTTGGTTCTCAAAAACTGAGGGAACTACTTATGCTACTCTGCTGCATCATCCCTTCCTCTTCGGGGAAAACCAACGCGAGCTCAAGACGTAGCAGTGTGGACGAAGCGTCTCCGGTGGACAAGGCCGACACTGAATGCGCTGGGGTACAGTGGTGGATCAGCAGTCTACTTGTTTCTAGTGGAGGTGGGAGGGGTAGATGCGGCCGCAGAAGCAGATCTGGCAAGGTGGCCACCGCTGGTAGTGAATGGGCTCTGGTATGCCGGTGGATGAGCAGTCTAGGGTTTCGATAGGGGAGGGGTAGAAAGGCCGATGAAGTATGGACGGCGTGATGTAAGATGCTCTGGTGCTGTGGAGTTAGTCATTTTTGCGGGAGGGGGAGAGGAAATGGGGGTGCCGTGTGGTGGGGGGAAACCAGAAGTTACCAAAGCAGCCCCGACCTATTATGTAGACGAGGGCGGTATTGTTACTGTTGTTCTCCATGCACCAAGGACAAAAGGGGAATTTCGCATGCTAAAGACTAGGTGGTGGAAATTTTAGAAGGAGGCGGGAGATTTTGCCGCCCGCAGGATCGTTCGTATCCAGTTTCAACTAATTTCGGACGTGCTAGCGGGAAGGTCATGCGAGACTGTGTACACGGGGCACACGTCAGCAGTAAATAACTGGTGTGAAGTCCACCCCAAAAAAAGACAATAACTCAGGATGATGCGCCGATAACTTGGACGTTCACACGGGCGCGGCCAATCGTACGGGTATAGACGCGCGTTCACAAAAACGGATCAAACGCTCAGCCTATGTATTTCTCGTGTAAATATATAATTTAGTGCCATTGGTTATTTACTTTAAACATGATGCATTGATGTGTTAGTGTAGAGGCGCACAAAAAGAAATGGATATTGTAGTCCCACAAAAGAAATGGATATTGTAGTCCGCTACTTAAAAGTGTTACCTCATATGATTACATAGCCTCCATTTCATAAATTGCATACCCGTTGAATTCATATATGAATATTAAATATATTACTCCATAATAGAACCTTAAATCATCCAAGATTGATGAATTTGAATGCAAGAGTAACAATGGTGCATGTACATGATAGCTACATTGGTTGTTTGAAGAAACATCACTGTCGCTTTGGCATGCACAATTGAAAAGGTTTATTTAGATAGAAAAAATGTGATATGTGAGTGTACAATCTTTATAGCATTGAATCGATATTGTACCTTTGGCCACGATACGAAGTAGATATTGATTTATGTTCAAGCGATGCACGTCCATGATCGCTAGATAGTGATATGTGAATGAATTGTGCAATCTCTCTCACACGCATACATATCTCATTTCCCTGTGGGCATCGAAATCACACACGCGCACTTCGTGTATTTTTGTCCCTCCGTCAAGATTAGAATTTGTCTTTCTACCCCGGCCTACAAGTCTCTCACACAGAAACACACACGCTCTCTCTATCGAACATGCCCACCCCTTTAATTCCGCCCACCCACAACCACTAATGTCTCAAAGGATAATGATGTCTCTCACACATATGCCTAAGGTTAACTCGAGTTTTGGAACCATATGAATACATACAATGGGATTCCAGCAGAGCACCTTTTGTTTTGATCTCTCTCTCACACACACACACGCGCGCGCGCGCGCGTAGACATTGTTTATCGCTTCATTTTTTCCGGCAGTTGCATGCACACCGTTTGTTTATCTCCGTGATGCTTTAAGTATGCCTCGCACACATCCTATCTACCTATCCCTTAATATAGATATGGGTCACACAAACTCCTTCTCCCTACTAGCAAGATGCCCATGCATTGCACGGAACATCAAGATGCATTTGTGTGATTAGTTTATATTTTGGGAGAAAAAGATGAACGAGGGAATGCCTTATTTGCAAATGTGGAGAGGGGTGTGGGTATCCTTCTGCAAAATTGCCATAGTTTCCTTCCTATCCATCAGATATAAATCGGATGGCCTATATTGCAGGATGGCAGGAACACCATCATCACCAACTCTATTTTGTATAAGAGTAGAGATATGTAAGTGTCACTGCCCCCCCCCCCCACCCACCCACCCCCACACACACTTCCCGACACCGAAGGAGTAGGGTGACACCTCAATCTTGATACTAATCTATCGACTGGCTTCTCTCTCAAACACACACACACACACTACCCGACACCGAAGGAGTAGGGTGGCACCTCGATCTTGATAGTAATCTATCTACTCCTCTTTCAAACAAACACAGATACACACACACACTCGCTAGTTGTGCCTCTGTGCCTACCACACACTCTCTCGATACGTCTTTCTCTGCCTCCCCTTCCCCCACCCCCAACCCCAACAATGACAGCAGAAGGGTGACAACTCGATCTGATCTTAATCTGTCAATCGGTTTCTCTCTCAAACATTGTGTCTCTGTGCCTCACTCAAACACACGAGATACGTCTTTTTCTCCGTAGCCCCCTCTATATGTAGACTTCTCGCGCGCGCACACAGCTATAATGACGATGACGCTGAACCCAATGTGCCTTGTTTTCACTGGCCTCATGTGATAGTTTTCACCCTGTTTTCTGTTAATTAACAAGACAACCTTTTCTTTGTTACTACTAGTGAATCTGAAATCATTTGGGGCAGTCATATAATATATCACTTCAACCCAATTATCGCAATAACTATTTAAAATGGATCTAGCTAGATTTCTGTGCGTTGCATGGAACATCAAGATGCATTTGTATGAGTAGTTTATCTTGTGAGAGACTAGAAAGATGCCCATGCATTGCACGGAACATTAATATGCATTTATATGAGTAGTTTATCTTGTGAGAGAAAAGGGTGAATGAGGGAAGGCCTTATTTGCAAATGTGGAGAGGGGTGTGGGTGTCTTTTTGCAAAATTGCCATAGTTTCCTTCCTATCCGTCAGATATAAATTGGACGGCCACGCACACCATCATCACCAACTCTGTTTTTTATCTCTAACTCCTATAAAAGACTCAGTTGGTGATAATGGTGTGTCTGCCATCCGTCATTTCTGACCATGATATTTGCATGTAACGACTATGATGTAAGTCGTGGCATTTCTGCAACAAGACACCACTTCTCTGCTCCAATTTGCAGAAGCCCCTTAGTATCTTGAAACCAACCACATCCCTCCCCCACCTCATCAAAATAGCCACAAGGAATATATTTTGGGTGAAACCTAATACGAGTATATTTTTAGTGATATACTCCCTCCGTTCCTAAATATAAGTCTTTGGAGAGATTCCATTATGGACCACATACGGAGCAAAATGAGTGAATCTATACTCTAAAATGCATCTAGATACATCCGTATGTGGTTCATAGTGAAATCTCTACCAAGACTTATATTTAGGAATGGAGGGAGTATACACCAAACTAGAGTGTTTTTCTTTCAAGTTTGTGAACATGTATTATTCTATTTTGGATCCGTTGCAACGCATAGGCACATTGCTAGTAAGAAGAGAAAATGATCAACAAGGGAAGGCCTTATTTGCAAACGTGGAGAGGGGTGTCGGTATCTTTTTGCAAAATTGCGATAGTTTCCTTCCTATTCGTTAGATATAAATCCGACAGCCTATATTGTAGGATGGCACGCATACCATCATCACCAACTCTGTTTTCTACTCCCTCCATTCCTAAATATTTGTCTTTTTGGAGGTTTCAACAAGTGACTACATACGGTGCAAAATGAGTGAATCTACACTCTAAAATATGTCTACATACACATCCATATGTGGTACTCCATTTGAAATCTGAAAAAGACAAATATTTAGGAACAAATGGATTATAAGAGTAGACATGGAGATATATCACCAACATGGTCTACAACAAAAATGTGTTGGACTGGTTAGCATCGGATGCTCGCAACGCGATGACCTGAGTTCGAGTTCTGTGTTTAACTTTAGATTTTTATATTATATATTACTTATTTAATATATATACTTCTTTTGCTACTGTACTGACAGTGGAACCCACAGAGTACTTAGAATACAAGATTAAGGATGGACTTGTTTCTTTTTAACTTTCTGTATGAAACCGTAGCCACCCTGCAAGTCACGTGTACACTGTACGTGCAATTAACTTTTTATAGAGGGAGAATCATACATGCAATTAACTCAAATGGATTGGATGTGACTCTATTATTTCCAGCCTAAGAGCATCTCCAACGGCAGCCGGCAAATTTCCTCCCGCTTCCTTTCGCGAAGGACGACATCAAACACCAACGGCATACATTTTCACAACTCTAACCAACCAGATGAAATTCGTGCAAACACAGACTATTTTCATATAAGCATGCAGGATTTTGTATAAAAAGGCCAGATCTTCATATAAACAAGATGGATTTCATTACATTTACATGAACTAAGCGGTGCTAATCCGGCTCTCTTGGTATAATTAATACTCCCTCCGTCCAGAAATACTTATCCTAGAAATGGATGTATCTAGACTTATTTTAGTTATAGACACATCCAATTTATCCATTCTTAGAACAAATATTTCCCGCCAGCAGGAGAGGGAGTGCCTAATCTAAATGGCCACCCGCGGATCCCATTGTCTTCCTCATGTCCGGCAGACACTTGCGAGGTCGACGAAGGTCCTTGGAAGAGACGAACCAGCAAAGAAACCACCTGAATGCGCAGTCGTCGCCTCGGCGGTGGCCTTCATGGGACCCAAGTGCCGGTGGCCTCCCGTGTTCTACTTCTCCTGGATGACGGCAGCGGACATGCAGAAGCTGGCCACCGACTCGTCGCTATCCACACACCCGGCTTCTGTCTCTGCCTGCATGGCATTGCCGCAGGCAAGGGAGGCGCGTCTGCAGGCATGGGAGGCGTGCCCACAGACACGGGAGGCGCGGCCACCGCAGACACTGGTGGCGTGGTACGACGCGATAGCGATGACGCCCGTACCGGCGTGCTCACTGCCGTGCCGGTGTGGAGCAACTCGCCACTGCTGATCGAGCTGAACTGGAGCGGCGAGTTGCTGAACCACGCGCCGGATTGGGGAGGTAGGCCAAGCGAGGTTGATGAAGTACCGAGCGGCCTCACCCGTATTCGGAGGGCTCGGCGGGCCACCAAGCTGGGTAGTATGCCGGAGAATGGCTCCTGGGAAGCCATCGGAAGAGTGGAGAAAATGGCGGAAGAGGAGATGGGGGAGCGGAGGGGTGCGGTTCTTGCCCACTGTCTGTCTGGCCTCATTTAAATAGAGGGCGGACGGTAGGAGCTTGGCCGGTGTCTGTCCTAGTTTAAACTGAGGGCGGACGGGAGGAGCTCGGCCGGTGTTGCGTTTAATTCCGGCCCGCTCATGAACGGACGTGTGGCCGGAGTAGGTTTCTTGGTTTGCATGCGGGTTTAAGGGAGGGGTTTGATGGAGGCGAGGAGGCGTGTTCAGCCGGGCGTGCAGCGGGCGGCGCAGTACTATTCGATTTGACAGCGGGTGGCGCAATTCGCAATAGACGAGGGAGCGGTAGCGGTTCCCGAAATGTTGAACGGCTAATGATGCATCCTCCGTCAATTAGCATCGTGCATGCATGAGGAAAGTAATGGGAGGAGGACCGGGAAAAGAGGCTGCACGAAGTGAATGCAACGCAGTTTGCACTCATATGAAGGCGCCCCTCCATTCCAATGCATCTACCACATCGTACGCACCTAAGCATTTGCCTAAGCACCTACACTAAACGCAAAAGTGCTCACTCCAGACCCATGGCGGCGATGTGCGCGAGCGGCAAGCGGCTGTGCTAGATGGTCCATGACACCGGCCTGCGACATGGCGTCGAGGATCGTCTCCAGATGGTGTTTGCGACCGGCTGGTGGATGGCCGCTGTCGACGCCAACTACGACTCTCAGTTGGACCAGATGATCGTTGCCACCACCAACAAGTTCACCATCCTCAAGAAGCTCGGGGACGACATCGCCGTACTCCTCCAGCCCGCGCACCCGGGCTCCTCATTGCCTACCACCCTAATCGGCCTCCATGACCGAAACCTCTTTCAAGCACTGGTGGCCCTGCGACTGCCCGCCGACGCCACGAAGAATGTCCACCTAGAGGTCGCGCTCGCCGCGAGGAGCCTCGCCCTGCAAGAATTCGTTGACCTACACATCCACATGTACGAGCAAATCGTGTACATAGGTATCTACAAGGCCATTGAGAACGCTACGAAGTTGGCCTTCCTCAACCGGCTAGAAGCCTTGGATGCCTTTGCTGAGAAGCACCTTGACCTCGCCACAAAAGCCGCCGCTCCTTAGCCGCCTGTCGGTGGCCCGGCGCACTAAGTTGAGGAGGAGGAGGAGGTCGTACGTTGATGGATGCATCTTTCTTCTTGCCTCATGTAACCACCACTTTGATCGCATCATCGTGGCTTAATTCTTACTGTGCTATTTCATTCACGTTCCAGTCAATAGCGACATGTGTGATCCCTTTGCTTAATTATATAAATCACTGTAACTAGTACTCCATCCGTCAATTTATAAGTTGTGCTTACCTTTTCCATCAACTTCGTGCAACGCACAGGCATCTTGCTAGAAACACTAGAACATGTCAGACCGCATGTGACCAAACCGACGATGCGCCAACCTAGCTACTACGTACCATGCTTATCTGGCAGAAATAGCCCTGCCCTAGCGTTTCCAATCGTTATTTCTATCTATCGGTCGTGCCAAGGAGCAGAACCAAATGTTACAATTTATACATTTTTCTCTACTCCTACTCCTATAAAAGACTCGGTTGGTGATGGTGGTGTGTCTGCCATCCGTCGTTTCTGACCATTAGATCTGCATCTAACGGCTGTGAGGTAAGTTGTGGCATTTTTGCAACAATAGCCCACTTCTCTGCTCCAATTTGCAGAAAACCCCTTACTATCTTGAAAGCAACCACATCCCTCCCTCACCTCATCAAAACAGCCTGAGAAATATATTTTGAGTAAAAAGTAATATATTAGGAGTATATCAAAACAAGAGTGATTTCTTTCAAGTTTGTGAACAAGTACTACTATTCTACTACTTTGGATCCGCCGCAACGCACGGGCATGTTGCCAGTAAAAGGAAAAGCCCTACCGCGTTCGCGTCGCACCCCCACACGCCCAGGAATCGGGAGTACTCCACGGCCCGTCTGGCACGCCACATAGCTAGGGAAGGCATGTTTCCTAGCATTTTCACTTTCACGTGGGACCGCCGTTGAGCAAACCGACCATTGGCAAACCGCACCCGCCCGCAGCCGGGTTGGAAAACAGAAACAAGGGAAAGATCTAGCTGTAGCATGGAAGCCAAGAAATTTGGTGTCTGATGGGGCTCGTTGATAGAGTGTTATTTATTCATAACTAGCAAGATGCCCTTTCCGCAAAAAAAAGCTAGCAAGATGCCCATGTGTTGCACGGAAAATCAAGATGCATTTGTATGAGTAGTTTACGTTGTGGGAGAAAATGATGAACAAGAGAAGGCCTCATTTGCAAATGTGGAGAGGGGTGTGGGTATCTTTTTGCAAAATTGCCATAGTTTCCTTCCTATCCGTCAGATATAAATCGGACGGCCTATATTGCAGGATGGTAGGTACACCATCATCACCAACTCTGTTTTTTTATAAGAGTATAGATATAGATATAGATATAGAGAGTAGAGATTTGGTTACCAAATCTCATGCATGCAATGCACGTGTAGCTTACTAGTTGGTTACCAAATCTCATCCGGGTTTGGCACGAGCTCGTACTGCGGGAGCACCACAAGGCCTTCCTATCTGTCGCAACGCACGGGCACATTTCCCTCTCGGGGCCCACGAGACCGAGCTTCAGTGGCTTAGTGCATCGGCCTATGAGTCAATGACATGCGGACCTTAAATGCGGCTGGACCACATGTCATTCTCATGGTGGTGGCATGGTTCGCGACTCACTCATTAGAGATGAACCGGCCGGTGGTGGCATGGTCGTGGTGAGGGTGCCACAGCTGGGCGTCGAGGCGTACGAGGCGTAGATGGCCACACCGGCGGGAACTATCTGTAGTATAAAAGTACTCCAACTGAGAATTGATGCCCGAGACGAAATGTGTCACAGCCAGTGGATGAAAAATCAATGGTTCGGGAGTACGGATAGGAGCAGGCAAGCCGCGTCCAATCGGGTGTGGCTGTGGTAGAAAGTTGACGGTCGCCGCAGTTCAGCTGGCCCGTATGTCATGCACACAAAGGCAGAGGAGCGGTGGGGCCGAGAGGGATGAGGCGCACGTCTGGGGACGTCGTGCCGTGGGTTGGAGCAGCGTCGTGGAAATCGCGTGTGGGTGTGGTAGTGGTAGAAACAAGAAACGTGATGGTCAGTGTGGTTCAACTTCCATGGACAAGCTGTCATGTCTGCTGACACATGCATTGCATACCGCTCACTGCAAGGAGCAATAGTAGAGAAAACTTGTTCCAAAGATACCATTTTTCCGATAAAATTCTCGAGATATCATTAGTTTTTATACATGGGATTACTCCTGCAAGGATCAATCACAACAAGTGTTTTTTTAAATGCAGCTTGATGTTCCCTGCAATGCACGGGCATCTTGCTAGTTATAGAAGAAGGCCACACGGGCATCTTGCCGCAGGGTGTGCCACCAACCCAAACTTCAATTTTCTTTTCAAACGATTAGGTGCACCGGATGTCGTGCCATGCTACAAAATGTTAAAAAAATAGCTCCATTTTTTTTAAAACATGTTATCTTCGAACCATCAAAACAGCTCGAGGAATATATTTTGAGTGAAGCATGATTTACTTTTACTGATATATGTATATCAAAACTAGAGTGTTTATATTTCAAGCACGTGAACAAGTATTATTCTACTACTTTGGATCCATTGCAACACACGGGCCATCACATTGGTAGTAGTAATCTCTATCTCTATCTCTATCTCTACTCTTATTCTTATAAAAAACAGAGTTGTTGATGATGGTGTGCCTGCCATCCTAAAGTATAGGCAGTCCGATTTATATCTGACGGATAGGAAGGAAACTATGGCAATTCTGCAAAAAAATACCCACACCCCTCTTATACTAGCAAGATGCCCGTGCGTTCCATGGAACATCAAGATCTTGTGGAAGAAAAGGATGAACGAAGGAAGGCCTTATCTGCAAATGTGGCGAGCAGTGCGTGTAAATTGTCATAGTTTCCTTCCTATCCGTTAGATATAGATCGGACGGCCCATATTGCAGGATGACAGGCACACCATCATCACCAACTCTGCTTTTTTATCGGCTGTCCGATTTATATATGATGGATAGGAAGAAAACTATCACAATTTTGCAAAAAGAAACCTACACCCCTCTCCACATTTGCAAATAAGGCCTTCCCTCGCTCATCCTTTTCTCTCACAAGATAAACTACTCATACAAATGCATATTGATGTTCTGTGCAACGCACGAGGATGTTTCCTTGGGGGTCTCTCCAGCGCAGTGTGGCCATAGTTGCAAGTTGACGCCCCGTGAGATGCCGACATTGAGGGGCACACGGATTTTGTCCGATGAGCAGGTAATATGAGTTTGATCACGTAGTAAATGCATTCTAAAGACTACTTCCGTGTCCATTTCCTAATTCTCCCCCTGCCCACTATTTCACAGGTTAGGCTCGGTGCAAGTGGAGATTGGCTTGCATATGTACGGAAGGGTACCAACATAAATTTGCACAACATTTACAATGGTGACACCGTTCCCGTAGAACCTTTGTCCAACATTGGGATCAACCATGCAACGGGCCACCGCCTAAATTGGTACGATGGAACCACGGTGAGATTGAAGAAGATAGAACGAACCTTGCACATGGCGGTCAAAGGTGGACGATGCTGTCTGCGGCCGATTTGTTGCCATACGTGTATGAAGATGTTGTGCTCCTTTCTAACCGCATCTTCGCGGTGACAAACCAGGGGACTTGTTTCGTATGGGACACATCCAACGGTATACTCCCTCTCTCCCAGTTTATTTGTTTTGAATTTTTTCCTTTTATAAGTTTCAAATTCAAATTTAGAGCTCCCCATGTTGAGATTACAATGTCCATTAAATCGTTGCGTGCATGTATAGTAAATAAACAAATCTCGAGTTTGCCACGAGTTCGTGCAGTGGTAGCACCACAAGGCCTGGTTCAAGAGTTACATTTACCTCTCGGGGCCCTCGGATCTGAGCTTCAGCGCCTTACGACACTTGCCTTTGAATCAAAAACATGTGGACCCGATAGGTGGCTAGTCCACATGTAATGCTCCCGAAGGCAGAGGAGTAGTGGGGCCGAGAGGGGTGAGCCGCAGGTCGGGGGACGTGTGGTGTCATGGGTTCGAGCGGCGTCGTGGGAACCGCGTGTGTCTGTGGTAGAAACTTGATGCTCGCCGCATTTCAGTTGGCCCACATGTCATGCACACATAGCCAGAGGGGCGGTGCAGCCGAGAGGGGTGAGGCGCACGTCAGGGGACGTGGTGTCGTGGGTTGGAGCGGCGTCGTGAGAATCGCGAGTGGTAGTGGATGAAACATGATGGTCGCCATAGTTGAACTTCCATGGACAAGTTGTCATGTCTGCGGACACATGCATTGCATACCAATCACTGGAAGGAGTAGCAGAGCCCTGATGTGGAGGCAATAATAATGTTATTATTTTATTTCCTTATATCATGATAAATGTTTATTATTCATGCTAGAATTGTATTATCCGGAAACATAATACTTGTGTGAATACATAGACAAACCAAACATCACTAGTATGCCTCTACTTGACTAGCTCGTTGATCGAAGATGGTTATGTTTCCTAGACATAGACATGTGTTGTCATTTGATTAATGGGATCACATCATTAGGAGAATGGTGTGATTGACATGACCCATTCCATTAGCTTAAGCACCCGATCGTTTAGTATGTTGATATTGCTTTCTTCATGACTTATACATGTTCCTATGACTATGAGATTATGCAACTCCCGTTTACCGGAGGAACACTTTGTGTGCTACCAAACGTCACAACGTAACTGGGTGATTATAAAGGAGCTCTACAGGTGTCTCCAAAGGTAAATGTTGGGTTGGCGTATTTCGAGATTAGGATTTGTCACTCCGATTGTCGGAGAGGTATCTCTGGGCCCTCTCGGTAATGCACATCACATAAGCCTTGCAAGCATTGCAACTAATGAGTTAGTTGCGAGATGATGTATTACGAAACGAGTAAAGAGACTTGCCGGTAACGAGATTGAACTAGGTATTGAGATACCGATGATCGAATCTCGGGCAAGTAACATACCGATGACAAAGGGAACAAAGTATGTTGTTATGCGGTCTGACCGATAAAGATCTTCGTAGAATATGTAGGAGCCAATATGAGCATCCAGGTTCCACTATTGGTTATTGACTGGAGACGTGTCTCGGTCATGTCTACATTGTTCTCGAACCCATAGGGTCCGCACGCTTAAGGTTTCGATGACAGTTATATTATGAGTTTATGCTTTTTGATGTACCGAAGTTTGTTCGGAGTCTCGGATGTGATCACGGACATGACGAGGAGTCTCAAAATGGTCGAGACATAAAGATTGATATATTGGAAGCCTATATTTGGATATCGGAAGTGTTCCGGGTGAAATCGGGATTTTACCGGAGTACCGGGAGGTTACCGGAACCCCTCGGGAGGTATATGGGCCTTAGTGGGCTTTAGTGGAAGAGAGGAGAGGTGGCCAGGGCTGGGCCGCGCGCCCCTCCCCCCCTAGTCCGAATAGGACAAGGAGAAGGGGGCGGCGCCCTCCCTTCCTTCTCTCTCTCCTCTTTCCCCCTTCCCGAATCCTATTCCAACTAGGAAAGGGGGGGAATCCTACTCCCGGTGGGAGTAGGACTCCTCCTGGCTTGCCCTCCTCCTAGCCGGCCGCACCCCCCCCCCCTTGATCCTTTATATACGGGGGCAGGGGGCACCGCTAGACACACAAGTTGATCCACGTGATCATATTCTTAGCCGTGTGCGGTGCCCCCTTCCACCATAATCCTCGATAATATTGTAGCGGTGCTTAGGCGAAGCCCTGCGACGGTAGTACATCAAGATCGTCACCACGCCGTCGTGCTGACGGAACTCTTCCCCGACACTTTGCTGGATCAGAGTTCGGGGATCGTCATCAAGCTGAACGTGTGCTAGAACTCGGAGGTGCCGTAGTTTCGGTGCTTGATCGGTCGGGCCGTGAAGACGTACGACTACGTGAACCGCATTGTTCTAACGCTTCCGCTGTCGGTCTACAAGGGTACGTAGATCACACTCGCCCCTCTCGTTGCTATGCATCACCATGATCTTGCGTGTGCGTAGGAATTTTTTTGAAATTACTATGTTCCCCAACAGTGGCATCCGAGCCTAGGTTTTATGTGTTGATGTTATATGCACGAGTAGAACACAAGTGAGTTGTGGGCGATATAAGTCATACTGCTTACCAGCATGTCATACTTTGGTTCGGCGGTATTGTTGGACAAAGCGGCCCGGACTGACATTACGCGTACGCTTACGCGAGACCGGTTCTCCCGACGTGCTTTGCACATAGGTGGCTTGCGGGTGACAGTTTCTCCAACTTTAGTTGAACCGAGTGTGGCTACGCCCGGTCCTTGCGAAGGTTAAAACAACACCAACTTGACAAACTATCGTTGTGGTTTTGATGCGTAGGTAAGATTGGTCCTTGCTTAAGCCCGTAGCAGCCACGTAAAACTTCCAACAACAAAGTAGAGGACGTCTAACTTGTTTTTGCAGGGCATGTTGTGATGTGATATGGTCAAGACATGATGCTAAATTTTATTGCATGAGATGATCATGTTTTGTAACCGAGTTATCGGCAACTGGCAGGAGCCATATGGTTGTCGCTTTATTGTATGCAATGCAACCGCGCTGTAATGCTTTACTTTATCACTAAGCGGTAGCGATAGTCGTGGAAGCATAAGATTGGCGAGACGACAATGATGCTACGATGGAGGTCAAGGTGTCGCGCCGGTGACGATGGTGATCACGACGGTGCTTCGAAGATGGAGATCACAAGCACAAGATGATGATGGCCATATCATATCACTTATATTGATTGCATGTGATGTTTATCTTTTATGCATCTTATCTTGCTTTGATTGACGGTAGCATTATAAGATGATCTCTCACTAATTATCAAGAAGTGTTCTCCCTGAGTATGCACCGTTGCGAAAGTTCTTCGTGCTGAGACACCACATGATGATCGGGTGTGATAGGCTCTACGTTCAAATACAACGGGTGCAAAACAGTTGCACACGCGGAATACTCAGGTTATACTTGACGAGCCAAGCATATACAGATATGGCCTCGGAACACGGAGACCGAAAGGTCGAGCGTGAATCATATAGTAGATATGATCATTATAGTGATGTTTACCAATGAAACTACTCCATCTCACGTGATGATCGGACATGGTTTAGTTGATTTGGATCACGTAATCACTTAGAGGATTAGAGGGATGTCTATCTAAGTGGGAGTTCTTTAAGTAATATGATTAATTGAACCTAAATTTATCATGAAACTTAGTACCTGATAGTATCTTGCTTGTTTATGCTTGATTGTAGATAGATGGCCCGTGTTTTTGTTCCATTGAATTTTAATGCGTTCCTTGAGAAAGCAAAGTTGAAAGATGATGGTAGCAATTACACGGACTGGGTCCGTAACTTGAGGATTATCCTCATTGTTGCACAGAAGAATTACGTCCTGGAAGCACCGCTGGGTGCCAGGCCTGCTGCTGGAGCAACACCAGATGTTATGAATGTCTGGCAGAGCAAAGCTGATGACTACTCGATAGTTCAGTGTGCCATGCTTTACGGCTTAGAATCGGGACTTCAACGACGTTTTGAACGTCATGGAGCATATGAGATGTTCAAGGAGTTGAAGTAAATATTTCAAGCAAATGCCCGGATTGAGAGATATGAAGTCTCCAATAAGTTCTATAGCTGCAAGATGGAGGAGAACAGTTCTGTCAGTGAGCATATACTCAAAATGTCTGGGTATAAATAATCACTTGATTCAATTGGGAGTTAATCTTCCAGATGATTGCGTCATTGACAGAATTCTCCAATCACTGCCACCAAGCTACAAGAGCTCCGTGATGAACTATAATATGCAAGGGATGAATAAGACTATTCCCGAGCTCTTCGCAATGCTGAAAGCTGCGGAGGTAGAAATCAAGAAAGAGCATCAAGTGTTGATGGTCAACAAGACCACTAGTTTCAAGAAAAAAGGGCAAAGGGAAGAAGAAGGGGAACTTCAAAAAGAACAGCAAGCAAGTTGCTACTCAAGAGAAGAAACCCAAACCTGGACCTAAGCCTGAAACTGAGTTCTTCTACTGCAAGCAGACTGGTCACTGGAAGCAGAACAGCCCCAAGTATTTGGCGGATAAGAAGGATGGCAAGGTGAACAAAGGTATATGTGATATATATGCTCGCAGTAGCACCTGGGTATTTGATACTGGTTTTGTTGCTAATATTTGCAACTCGAAACAGGGACTACGGATTAAGCGAAGATTGGCTAAGGACGAGGTGACGATGCGCGTGGGAAATGGTTCCGAAGTCGATGTGATCGCAGTCGGTACGCTACCTCTACATCTACCTTCGGGATTAGTATTAGACCTAAGTAATTGTTATTTGGTGCCAGCGTTAAGCATGAACATTATATCTGGATCTTGTTTGATGCGAGACGGTTATTCATTTAAATCTGAGAATAATGGTTGTTCTATTTATATGAGTAATATCTTTTATGGTCATGCACCCTTAAAGAGTGGTCTATTCTTATTAAATCTCGATAGTAGTGACACACATATTCATAGTGTTGAAGCCAAAAGATGCAGAGTTGATAATGATAGTGTAACTTATTTGTGGCACTGCCGTTTAGGTCATATCGGTATAAAGTGCATGAAGAAACTCCATACTGATGGGCTTTTGGAACCACTTGATTATGAATCACTTGGTACTTGCTAACCGTGCCTTATGGGTAAGATGACAAAAACACCGTTCTCCGGTACTATGGAGAGAGCAACAGATTTATTGGAAATCATACATACAGATGTATGTGGTCCGATGAATGTTGAGGCTCATGGCGGATATCGTTATTTTCTCACCTTCACAGATGACTTAAGCACATATGGGTATATCTACTTAATGAAACATAAGTCTGAAACGTTTGAAAAGTTCAAAGAATTTCAGAGTGAAGTTGAAAATCATCATAACAAGAAAATAAAATTCCTACGATCTGATAGTGGAGGAGAATATTTGAGTTACGAGTTTGGTGTACATTTGAAACAATGTGGAATAGTTTCACAACTCACGCCACCCGGAACACCACAGCGTAATGGTGTGTCCGAACGTCGTAATCGTACTTTACTAGATATGGTGCGATCTATGATGTCTCTTACTGATTTACCGTTATCATTTTGGGGATATGCTCTAGAGACGGCCGCATTCATGTTAAATAGGGCACCATCAAAATCCGTTGAGACGACGCCTTATGAACTATGGTTTGGCAAGAAACCAAAGTTGTCGTTTCTGAAAGTTTGGGGCTGTGATGCTTATGTGAAAAAGCTTCAACCTGATAAGCTCGACCCAAATCGGAGAAATGTGTCTTCATAGGATATCCAAAGGAAACCATTGGATACACCTTCTATCACAGATCCGAAGGCAAGACTTTTGTTGCTAAATTCGGAAACTTTCTGGAGAAGGAGTTTCTCTCGAAAGAAGTGAGTGGGAGGAAAGTAGAACTTGACGAGGTAACTGTACTTGCTCCATTATTGGAAAGTAGTACATCACAGAAACCTGTTTCTATGACACCTACACCAATTAGTGAGGAAGCGAATGATAATGATCATGAAACTTCAGAACAAGATACTACTAAACCTCGTAGATCAACCAGAGTAAGATCCGCGCCAGAGTGGTACGGTAATCCTGTTCTGGAAGTCATGCTACTGGATCATGATGAACCTACGAACTATGAAGAAGCGATGGTGAGCCCAGATTCCGCAAAATGGCTTGAAGCCATGAAATCTGAGATGGGATCCATGTATGGGAACAAAGTATGGACTTTGGTTGACTTGCCCAATGATCGGCAAGCAATTGAGAATAAATGGATCTTCAAGAAGAAGACTGACGCTGACGATAATGTTACTGTCTACAAAGCTCGACTTGTCGCAAAAGGTTTTTGGCAAGTTCAAGGGATTGACTACGATGAGACCTTCTCACCCGTAGCGATGCTTAAGTCTGTCCGAATCATGTTAGCAATTGCCGCATTTTATGATTATGAAATTTGGAAAATCGATGTCAAAACTGCATTCCTGAATGGATTTCTGCAAGAAGAGTTGTATATGATGCAGCCGGAAGGTTTTGTTGATCCAAAGGGAGCTAACAAAGTGTGCAAGTTCCAGCGATCCATTTATGGACTGGTGCAAGCCTCTCGGAGTTGGAATAAACGCTTTGATAGTGTGATCAAAGCATTTGGTTTTTTACAGACTTTTGGAGAAGCCTGTATTTACAAGAAAGTGAGTGGGAGCTCTGTAGCATTTCTGATATTATATGTAGATGACATATTGCTAATCGGAAATGATATAGAATTTCTGGATAGCATAAAAGGATACTTGAATAAGAGTTTTTCAATGAAAGACCTCGGTGAAGCTGCTTACAAATTGGGCATTAAGATCTATAGAGATAGATCAAGACGCTTAATTGGACTTTCACAAAGCACATACCTTGAAAAAGTTTTGAAGAAGTTCAAAATGGATCAAGCAAAGAAAGGATTCTTGCCTGTGTTACAAGGTGTGAAATTGAGTAAGACTCAATCCCCGACCAATGCAGAAGATAGAGAGAAAATGAAAGATGTTCCCTATGCTTCAGCCATAGGCTCTATCATGTATGCAATGTTGTGTACCAGACCTGATGTGTGTCTTGCTATAAGTCTAGCAGGGAGGTACCAAAGTAATCCAGGAGTGGATCACTAGACAGCGGTCAAGAACATCCTGAAATACCTGAAAAGGACTAAGGATATGTTTCTCATATATGGAGGTGACAAAGAGCTCATCGTAAAAGGTTACGTTGATGCAAGCTTTGACACTGATCCGGACGATTCTAAATCGCAAACCGGATACGTGTTTACATTAAATGGTGGAGCTGTTAGTTGGTGCAGTTCTAAACAAAGCGTTGTGGCAGGATCTACATGTGAAGCGGAGTACATAGCTGCTTCGGAAGCAGCAAACGAAGGAGTCTGGATGAAGGAGTTCATATCCGATCTATGTGTCATACCTAGTGCATCGGGTCCAATGAAAATCATTTTGTGACAATACTGGTGCAATTGCCTTGGCAAAGGAATCCAGATTTCACAAGAGAACCAAGCACATCAAGAGACGCTTCAATTCCATCCGGGATCTAGTCCAGGTGGGAGAGATAGAGATTTGAAAGATACATACAGATCTGAATATAGCAGACCCGTTGACTAAGCCTCTTCCACGAGCAAAACATGATCAGCACCAAAGCTCCATGGGTGTTAGAATCATTACCGTGTAATCTAGATTATTGACTCTAGTGCAAGTGGGAGACTGAAGGAAATATGCCCTAGAGGCAATAATAATGTCATTATTTTATTTCCTTATATCATGATAAATGTTTATTATTGATGCTAGAATTGTATTATTCAGAAACATAATACTTGTGTGAATACATAGACAAACCAAACATCACTAGTATGCCTCTACTTGACTAGCTCGTTGATCAAAGATGGTTATGTTTCCTAGCCATAGACATGTGTTGTCATTTGATTAATGGGATCACATCATTAGGATAATGATGTGATTGACATGACCCATTCCATTAGCTTAAGCACCCGATCGTTTAGTATGTTGATATTGCTTTCTTCATGACTTATACATGTTCCTATGACTATGAGATTATGCAACTCCCGTTTACCGGAGGAACACTTTGTGTGCTACCAAACGTCACAACGTAAATGGGTGATTATAAAGGAGCTCTACAGGTGTCTCCAAAGGTAAATGTTGGGTTGGCGTATTTCGAGATTGGGATTTGTCACTCCGATTGTCGGAGAGGTATCTCTGGGCCCTCTCGGTAATGCACATCACATAAGCCTTGCAAGCATTGCAACTAATGAGTTAGTTGCGAGATGATGTATTACGAAACGAGTAAAGAGACTTGCCGGTAACGAGATTGAACTAGGTATTGAGATACCGACGATCGAATCTCGGGCAAGTAACATACCGATGACAAAGAGAACAAAGTATATTGTTATGCGGTCTGACCGATAAAGATCTTCGTAGAATATGTAGGAGCCAATATGAGCATCCAGGTTCCGCTATTGGTTATTGACCGGAGACGTGTCTCGGTCATGTCTACATTGTTCTCGAACCCGTAGGGTCCGCACGCTTAAGGTTTCGATGACAATTATATTATGAGTTTATGCTTGTTGATGTACCGAAAGTTTGTTCGGAGTCCCGGATGTGATCACGGACATGACGAGGAGTCTCGAAATGGTCGAGACATAAAGATTGATATATTGGAAGCCTATATATGGATATCGGAAGTGTTCCGAGTGAAATCAGGATTTTACCGGAGTACCGGGAGGTTACCGGAACCCCCCGGGAGGTATATGGGCCTTAGTGGGCTTTAGTGAAAGAGAGGAGAGGTGGCCAGGGCTGGGCCGCGTGCCCCTCCCCCCCTAGTCCGAATAGGACAAGGAGAGGGGGGCGGCGCCCCCCTTCCTTCTCTCTCTCCTCTTTCCCCCTTCCCGAATCCTATTCCAACTAGGAAAGGGGGGAATCCTACTCCCGGTGGGAGTAGGACTCCTCCTGGCGCGCCCTCCTCCTGGCCGGCCGCACCCCCCCCCCTTGATCCTTTATATACGGGGGCAGGGGGCACCCCTAGACACACAAATTGATCCACGTGATCATATTCTTAGCCGTGTGCGGTGCCCCCTTCCACCATAATCATCGATAATATTGTAGCGGTGCTTAGGCGAAGCCCTGCGACGGTAGTACATCAAGATCGTCACCATGCCGTCATGCTGACGGAACTCTTCCCCGACACTTTGCTGGATCGGAGTCCGGGGATCGTCATCGAGCTGAACGAGTGCTAGAACTCGGAGGTGTCGTAGTTTCGGTGCTTGATCGGTCGGGCCGTGAAGACGTACGACTACATCAACCGCGTTGTGCTAACGCTTCCGCTGTCAGTCTACAAGGGTACGTAGATCACACTCTCCCCTCTCGTTGCTATGCATCACCATGATCTTGCGTGTGTGTAGGAAATTTTTTGAAACTACTACGTTCCACAACAATGCACACGTAGGCAGAGGGGCGGTGCGGCCGAGAGGGGTGAGGCGCACATCGGGGGACGTGGTGTCGTGGGTTGGAGCGGCGTCGTGAGAATCGCGAGTGGTAGTGGATGAAACATGATGGTCGCCATAGTTGAACTTCCATGGACAAGTTGTCATGTCTACGAACACATGCATTGCGTACCGATCACTGGAAGGAGTAGTAGAGCAAGCTAGGCGGATAAATAGTTCCTTATAGTCAAGCGGACCCACACTACTACTTGTTCCAAAGACATGCACACCATTGAAATAGTCCATCTATATCAATATACATAGAGAGGGAATTTTTTTACAAGAGAGGAAATAGTTCATCCATCCATAATGCCCTGCTGCTAGTGCAGCATCTTCTTCTTCTTCTTGTTCTTCTTCTTCTTATTATTATTCTTGTTCTCGTTTTCTGTGGGAGACGGCTTCGCAACAAGCTCTCTGGACCTTGCAGCTATCTTGAAACTCACATGGGCATCGAGGGCAACATATTTTATCCGCTCATACGTCAAGGGATAATTCTCCCATCCAGACGACCTTAATGCCAGCATCTCGTCACCCTTCTGAAGATTTGTTCCGAGCACAAAATTTACTATGTCGAATAGGGATGGTGTCGGTTTATCACAATCTTCTACATGAATTTTTATTTTGGTTTGTAGATCAGCGATGCTTTTCAAATCAAGGTTGTACGGCTCCAACTTCTGTTTGTCCCCTACGATGGTTGCCCCACATAAGTATATGTCCTCCCGAGACAAGAAATCATGAAGCTCACCTGGTATGGAGGGTGCATGTATGATGTGGTACACCAAAACATCATCTTTGAGACACAGCTGAAGGACGGCGGCGCATTGGATCTTACCAGTGGCACGCTTCGTGTACTCTGCGTCGAGACCGATGACATTCATCTCCACCTTTTGGAGGGATTTGGATACATTGTTGATCCACTTCCGAACAACCCTTGGGTGGTCGGTGACTATGGCAACTATGCTCAACAAGCCTTCGATGAGGACATGTTGGACGCTAAAAACCTGCATCTCGATCTCTTTCGCCATTTGGAGCCGCTGGACCAGAGGGCTATGGTTTAGAGAATTAGGATTAGATGGCTAGTCTAACTGAAGAAGATGATTATTTATAGGGGCTTCAGAATTACTCCAGGAGGATGTGAAGAGGTTAAAAAATGTGAATGCAGTGTGGTTTGGATGCAAATGAAGATCAAGTAGTGAAGAAGCCGAGGAAAATATGTTCCCGATGGAGAAGTAAATGGGAGAAGTTATGCGCATGCATGTGGAGAGCTGCGGTGGTTTGACTGCTGCATGCAATGGATTGGACGGGCTCTTCGGTTGCCTTTTCTCTCTCCCACACGCACAGAATGGCCCACTTGCATGCCGAAGTTTATTGGCTGGAGTCTGGCTGCAGTTGCTCATGCGTGCGCTAATTAATGCTGTGAATGCGGAGCATGGAGGGAAATGGGCGCATGCAAAAGGGTATATACACAGACTAATTAGAGAAATAATGAAAAAAGTTATGCGCAGACAAAAGAGGACCGGAGGGAGTACTACTCATGTTCCTACTACGGTTAAGGAATATGCGGTTATCCTCAAAAAAGAAAGTTCTTCTTCGCGCTTCCGCATGCACGAGAATTTGGTTCTGCTCACAATATGGATGATACCTAGAGGATGAACTGAACCCAGAGGCATGCTAGCACGGGAGTAACTCATGTTCCTACTACTCCTACTAGTAGTAGTACAACTGTGGTACACTTGATGGTCAAAATACTATTATTCATCCAGTCCTCACAGTGAAGTGACAAGACCCTGTGCCCGAGGTGACACCAATCCAGGCGGCATGTCCGGGTTACCAAAGTCAGCCTCACCTTGTGCACTGTGCAGTCACTCTCACCGCCACTGTATAGCATGCCTCGCCTCGTCTCCATCTCCCCTAGCACCACTCCATCTCCATCTCTGTCTCCCCGGAGATCCTGAGGTCACTCTTCATCATCTCACTGTGCCCCCACGTACCCTCGCCTTGCTCGCCTCCCCTAGCACCACTGAGCCTTCTCCACCGTAAATCAAGCCCCCCAAAACCCCACCTTCCAAACGCCGCCATGGCCGGACGTGAACCGTGCAGTATCCATATGAGCCGCGATTGGAGCAATCTCCCCAGTGACGTCCTCGACCTTTGTTGTTCGTTTATGGATATGTTGAGTGCCCTGCGGCTGGCTGCATGCTCGAGAGGCATGCACACGGCCATCGTTGAAGAGAGGCCTAAGCTTTTCAAGACACCCTGCTTGCTGCTATTTGGTCTTGCGAGATTTGCTCACCATGATACGGAGGCGTACATGATGCCCCACGACTTCAATCCGACCTCCATTAGCCGAAACTTCTTTGTACGTATGTAGTGGGTCACCGTACGTCATTTCCCTCGACTTCGATCCGATCACCATCGCCCAAAACTTCCTCCAGGTACATACTGCGTCGGCATGAACTCACACTACATGGCCGCCGTCAGAGAAGACGGGGAAAAGTTGGTGCTCGTGAACTTCCAGACCTCCCATGAGATTATCCTTCCTCCGTTGGATCATATAGAGTTTTACCTTCGCGTTCCAAGTCATCTAGATTACATCGTTAGTTGGACGCACCTTGTTTTGCAGAAGATTGTAATCTGCCAAGTGCCCACATGACATGCGGATTACACGGACTTCAAGCTAATTGCGTTGTTCGACAAGGGACTCGCCTATCTTTCCGCCGGTGCCTTCTTTAGCTAGATACAGCTCAGCTCGTAGTGGATCGTCGTCAAAGCTAATACGCACTTCTGTGATGCTATTGAACACAATGGCATCATCTACGCGATCGACAAAGCAGATGGCACCATGTATTGCTAGGACGGCGCATGTAAGTTATTTCTGTTTGATGTTAATGATGATGCCATGACATTGTTTAAACTTTTTGTGATGATTGACATATCCCTATTTGAGCAAAATTTGAGTAGAACTATGGCAATGTATTAGAAATGTTGTAAATCAGCTATATTTGGAATGAGTTAATTCATGCGATTGTGACCATGTCATTACAGCCAATTTGTACCCCTGAATAATCAAACTGTTAGGAAGATATTGATATTCTCCTTATTTTATAGTAATCTATATACTACTAAATATGAGTGTGTATCAATGGCCACATTAGTTTCCTCGTTTTCATGATGTAGAAACATGCATCACACTGTTGATTTCATCTAACCATACATTAGGGAAACAAATGTGCATATGGAGAACTCTATATTTTGAAGTAGTGAAATCCTGTAATGCTTACCATGTGTACATACCTATGTTCGCCCTTCAGCAATCAATAGCTAGAATAATATGCTCACAAAAATTTTGCCCATAGAACATGAGTATATAACAATGCATGGTCTGTTAGTTTCCTTGAAGAATTTGTTTGTGAGGACAGAACATGATTACACAACATGCATGACATGGTAGTTTCCTGTGAAGAATCGATTGTGAGATAACATGAGATAACATGAGTATAACCATGCTTGGCACTTCTATATTTTCGAACCCAGTATACATTTCCCTGTATTTTCTTCCTAGTTCCAATAGGGACATATCAATGTTTTTCTTACATTATCCTACTCATACTCTGAACAATGCTGATCTTACATTAACAACGCTTGTCCTTTTTGATATGATGAAGTGTCCCTATAGTTATTGCCCTTTGTAATCACACCACCTTTACCAAAAACAGGGAAGCACAACTGGTTCCTCGCTCGATCAAAGGACGGCAAAAGACTAATGATCATTCGGATACATGAGCCGGAAAAGTTATATTGCAAAAACCCCACTGTATGCAAGCACCATGAAATACGTGAGTATCCGGACAGTGGTTGTTACGTCTATGAGCAGGATACCAGCTTGTTGGGGCCTGCAGGATTTTTGAGTTGGATGAGGGTAAACAGCCTTGGTTCATACTCTCTATTTCTCGGACTCAATTATCCGATTAACCAGGAGATCACTGTTGGCAAGGACCTTGATGGCAGAGAGGCTCTATTTGCTATGGAAAACTGTGTCTACACGATGAGCCCTAGGAGTTCGGGAGCAAACTCCCCTGATTGTCAATGATACAGCCTGCAGCCTAAAGAAGGTGAGAATGACAAAGGCATCTGGATTAACTTTGATCCTTGGATGTGTCGAGTCCGACAGGCAGTGATGTGGTTCAAACCTTCAGGTTGATAGGTAATTGCGATGTTGCGTCAAAAGGGTGGAGTACTGGTGTCTCCGAATCACTTGTGGCTGAACCGGGGCTGCAAATTATTATGGTGTCGGATCATCCCTCTTCGAATGACTTGTTGTCTTTGCTGCTTGTTCTGGATGGGTAGTTCTCTCTTTTGTTATGCATATTCCTTGTCATTTGGTCATCTTGTCCATGTCACTCTTACTATCTAATAGTTGCCTCTATTTAGAATGCCATTCTCGTCTGGATCACGAGAGTCTGAGCGCTGCAGATGGGTGCATTTTGGTGGTGTAGCAAGACTTCTTATGAACTATCATGTCTTGCTATTTATGTCAGTAGTAGTCACTAATCAGTGTTTGAATGTTGTATATATCGTTGTTTCGAACTGTTTATTGTCTCGAACTGCTGGTGGGAAAAATGAGGGCATCACCATTCTCCAGTGTTCAGAGTATATCTCCTTTTTTCAAGTTATAATTTGAGCTCAGTGTCTTTTCGATGATGTACACTTGTTTGGGCCGGTGAGGTGTCGTTGAATATGGGCGGAGTAGTAACGCAATGCCAAATAGGTGAATTATGACTTTCAGGCCGGGCTCTCAAAAGATCCTAAAAAGGTCGGGCTCTCAAAAAAAGAAAGAATAAGGACTCTTAGGCCGGCATGTGGGTGCCACCGGTGTTTTCGTGCGCTTGCGCGCCGAGAGCATATTGGCGTTTGTTCGAAATTCATGCTACCTTTTCATCCCCAATCAACCGCCTCTCCCCCACCTCTGGAATCTCGATTCCTACTCCAGTTCCCCAAAATCCCCCTCATGTACTCCCTATACTCAAGTGCACTATCATGTCGGCGGTCAACGCGGATCTCCGAGCTGGAGATCCTGAGGTCCGTCCTGCCTTCGGGCGCTGTGTGATGTCACTCAACAGTGGCATCGCGGCGCTTGACGACCAGTTGCCGGCAAAGTGCTGATGGTGACCATCTATGGCGACCGGCCTCCCGTCTCGCCGGACGACCTTGTCAAAGCTCTTGGCATTGCACATGGCATCCAAATAAGTGACTTGCTCGTTGAAGTCTGTCCGCCACCGGCAGATTTCTTCGTCAGGTTCCGGGCAACTTTCGACTGCAGTCGTGTGTTCGAATCTTCCCGGCGTTTGTTCTGCGATGGCGCACTGCTGAGCTTTGATCGGTGGCACCCATGATGGGGCTCGGTGCCCTCTGAGCTTGAGTTTTTAACAAAGCTTACCTTCCACGGCATGCGTCAACGTGCTTGGAACAGCGAGTCCATGAATGAGCTTATCAACGACCTTGGAGGTGAGATCGTAAGTATGTTTGTTCCCCCAGACAGCTAGGCTCTGACGGTTATGGCATGGATGAAGAAGTCGTCCACCATACCGAAGGTGATTGGTGTTGAGATACCTGTGCAGGAACCGGGGTTGTACTATTCGTTGCCACCAAGGCCGTCGTGGACCACGTTAGGAATGTACCTGTATCGAGTGTTCGTGCATGTCGAAGAACTGGTCAATCCATCAATCAAAGTCCTGCCGCCGCTGCTGGTGCCCGGGTCCGTCGACGATGTCCATTACAGGAGTCAACGTCAGACTTTCCCCGTGTTGCTCGGAACGATGGATGGCACAGGGCCTACTCCATCGCGCGGCGGAGGCCACTGCTTCTTTGGGAGAAGAGGCAGGGATGGCTGCCTGGATGTGCACTAATTTGAGGTAACAACTGAATCTTGTTAGATGACCTGTTCTATTTTTTTACCTGAACTTTTTTAGAAAGGGTTGTACGTCAACTTAATGTTCTTGTATAACTTATATATTGTGTTGTCTGTCTGTTTTCTTTGCACAACATTCAAGATATTTCCCCGTCATTAATAAAGATGATGAACCGTTATGTACGAGTTCATTGGTTTCAACATAGCCCTACTCGTAGCGATCCACTGCTTCCACCCTGATTGTGCCGCCTGCGTGAAATTTTTTTATGCAAGTTCAGTGTGCTATGATGTTCTATATGATTGTGTCAACTATATAAGTTTTTACTAAGCATCATCAATGCATATGGATGAAAGATGTATTTACGAGCATCGACTGATGGGTCTCTCTCTCTCTCACACACACACAAGTGGGACCCGTTGAATTATTTCTTCGCTCGTGACAACTTTTAATTAGGTTCCACTGTACTCTAACTTTTTCTTAAGTTATTAATTGGGCTTAGTGACTTCAAAAAGTTGTACAAAAGCCTTGTTTGGGCATTTCCGGCGTCGCTGAATGTGGGCTGAGTAGCCATGTAAGGTTGTACTGTACTACACAGGCCTTTGTTCAACATCAGCAATGCAACTCGGCCGACAGTTGTACACAATCCGGGTCAACTTGTTATTCTCCGCCCCGCTGGGCTGCAAATCTTTCTTAGGAGGGATGCATTAGGATTAACAAGAAAATGGGCTTTAAGAAATAATAAATGGGATGTAATTATAAAAATGGGCAGTAACTATAAAAAAATGCACCAAACACGTAATTAGTTTATAAAATATTACTTTTGGATTTTGAAAATTTTAATTTCATTAATTGTTGCGCGCACAATGTTTCGTTGGATTTTTACGTAATACAAACTTATATTGAAATTGTATTTAATCTGACTAGAAATTTCAGGACAAAAATATTTCGGATCCTATCAAAATGTGGGAAATTTTATTGAATTCTATTTTGAACGGTTGGTTGAAATTATTAATCGTTGTCCTAGCTAGAAAATGGGATGTACTTTTAATAAACTGTAAATGGGTTGTAGTAAATTCCATTAGAATTCAAAAATGGGTTGTGCATTCTTACAAATCGCAAATGGGCTATAAGTTCTCTGCCATACACTTGTGGGCCTACTAAGTTGACGCATATGCAAGGCTTTGCCAACTTATAGTCAACACACGATTCTAGCAGCAGTGTCCGTTGGATGCCCATCCAACAGATGTCGTGCTTCTTCTTCAATCTCGTATATTCGAGCTTCAGCCGCCCAAAAAATGGTTCCTCCCCCTGACATCTGGGGTGCACTGTTTTGGAGGATGACCTATGGGCCTACTAAGTTGACGCGTACCAAGGGATTTGTCAACTTAGTCAATGTAAACGATTCTAGCTGCAGTGATCATACGATGTCCATCCAACGGCCGTTGTGATTCTTCAACCTCTGGTCTTCTTGCTCCAGCCGCCCAAAGCAGCGTCGGTCGTTCCGCCTGCTCCTGCCTCCCGTGGCCGGCTGTGCTGCCGTGGAGGCCTCACCTCCCCCTGCCACTCCCACCGCTGGCCAGGCCCTGCGGCGACGACATCCTCACACCGCAGCTAAACTAGTGAACCCTCGTACTCCTCTCCGCATGGGCATCCACTGCCGCGTCTTCCCCTTCCTAGGCCTCGCCGTCGTCCACCGCCTTGGTGCTCTCGGCATGGCATGGTCAACGTGGTCAAGGAACGACTTCCATCAGAAGAGTACTGTACGTGGAGAGGCTGACAGCCGGGTCCACGGCCACAGCAAGGAAGTGCCTCCTTATTATGCGCAAAATAATGATTCCTCCACCTGATAGCAGGGACCCACCGGACGGGCCACCATATTTCACAAAAAAAATGTTTCCCCCTGACTGGAGGGACCCACCAGCTACATCTTTGCACGAAAGGAAGTGCATCCATATTACGGGCAGAAAAATGATTTTCCCCCTGACTGTTGGGACCCACCAGCTACATCTTCGCACGCAAGGAAGTGCGTCCATATCACGGGCAAAAAAATAATTCGCCCCTGACTGCTGGGACCCACTAGCTATATCTTCGCATGCAAGGAAGTGCCTAACAGTCGGGACCCACCCGGTCGAAGCGTACATAGCGTTGTCATTCTGGTCGCGAATGTGTACGTACATACTGGTCGATCGGTCTGTCTGCAGGCTGCAGCGATGAACCGTGGCCGTGGAAGGAAGGGCACGTGTGGTAGTAGAGGCGCGCACGTGTGGTAGTAGAGGCACACACGTAGCATGTACATGTACGTACAATGGCCATGTTGCAAGAAAGTAAATACGGCCATGTACGTACATATGGGCGGGGTCTCGAACGCCTACTCGCGCATACGTACGGTCAGGGCTCATGTACATGGCTGGGTCGGAACAAAGAAACTGCGTCCTCATCATGTTCATGGGGAGGCAATGGAATGCGTCGTGTTCATCGGGAGGCAACGGAACGTGTGCTATTCATCGGGAGCCAATTGGCTTGGGAGGAACAAGCGATGGAAACGAGGCCTGGCGTACCGCGGAACGGAGGAAACGGCCTTGTGTTCAATTGGCCACGGTGGAAATGGGATCCTGTTCATCGGGAGGGGTCTGGCGTACCGCAAAACGGAGGAAACGGACCTCCTTCGGTCGAAACGGGGTCCTGTTGCTCGGGAGGGGTGTGGCGTACCGCAAAACGGAGGAAACGGGCTTGTGTTGGAGCGCTACAGTCGAAATGGGGGTCTTGTTCATCGGGAGGGGTGTGGCGTACCGCAAAACGGGACTCCACGAGATACTGTTGATCTCCACTATCGACTGCCTCCATGGGCTACTGTTCATCCACCATCGACCTCCTCCAGCCTCCACCTGCGATTGTTTATCCATGGGCTCCTGTTCATCCATCCTCCACCGCGTGCTCCTCCATCGGCAACTGTTCAACCATCCCTCTCCACGGGGGTCCTATTTAACCACCCCTCCACGGGCTACTATTCATCCATCCCTCCACCGGCTACTGTTCAACCAGCCCTCCACCGGCTGCTGTTCAACTAGCCCTCCATGGGTTCCTGTTCATCCAGCCCTCCACGGGGTCCTGTTCATCCACCGGCTCGATCGATCGGGGTACTATTCATCTAGCGGCAACGGCCTCTACTACCATGGGGTCCTGTTCATCCAACCCCCACCAGGAACTGTTCATCCAAAGCCCCCAACAACACTCACTGTTCATCAAGGGAAGGAGGCAGCAGTGTTCGATCAGCTTCAGTTAGCATCAGTAGCGAAGGAATCACTCGGGTTCAGTTAACAGCAAGGGATCGATCGATCTCTCGGGTTCAGAAACGCGTAGCCTGCAGTGCAATCTCTCGGGTTCAGTTAGAGCCCAATGCCTCGCTCGAGTTCAATTAGAGTGCAACACCTCGCACACACGCGCGTACGTACGAAAGAAACATGCATCGCTCGGCCCCCGACCACCCAACGTAACCGGGAACTCCCTCGATATTTTCCTCGCCCTCGCTTCTACCACGGTTTTCTCTATCATGGACGTCCCAAAGAATGTCATGCAGCTGTGTCTCCGTCCCGCCCAGGACGAAAAGCCTATTTTCTGTCATGATTTTTTGTCATAGAAGTAGGAGCCCACCACATCTATTTTGATACTGGGTTTTGTCACAATTATCGTCATAGAAGTGTCATAAGTATGACAGGAAAAAAATTAGTTCGGCCCAAAATGTCACGGATGTGTCTTTTTTTTACACTGCTTGTTATTGCCGTCTCTGGCTTCAGAGGTGCCAGGGTCGTTGGTGTTGTTGCTTCTACGAGCTAGTCAGCTATCTTCTCCCGCGCAAAGCGGGTCATAAGTGCGGTGAGAGCTTCCATAGACTTCGGCTTTTCTTGGCCGAGGTGTTGGGCGAGCCACTCATCACGGACGCTGTGTTTAAAGGCCGCGAGGGCTTTGGCGTCCGGACAATAGAAAATTTGGTTCTTTTTAATTAAGGACATGGTCCATAGTTTTTGGGCTGACTCTCCGGGTTGCTGGACTATGTGACTAAGGTCATCGGCGTCTGGAGGCCGAACATAGGTACCTTGGAAGTTGTCTCTAAAGGCATCCTCCAGATCTTCCCAGCTACCAATGGAGTTTTCTGGGAGGCTGTTTAACCAGTGTCGTGCTGGTCCCTTGAGTTTGAGGGGTGAAAGGACCGAGAAGAGGTGTCTAGAGGGGGGTGGTTAGACACAAAGTACCAAAAGTTATAGTTTTTAAATTCTTTAGGTTGAAGTGGATTTTTGGCACAAGTTTAACAAACACAATACATATCAAGCAAGCACGCAAAGAGTAAATGAGCAGCGGAAAGTAAAGCATGCAACTTGCAAGAATGTAAAGGGAAGGGTTTGGAAGATTCAAGCGCAATTGGAGACACGGATGTTTTTGTCATGGTTCCGATAGGTGGTGCTATCGTACATCCACATTGATGGGGACTTCAACCCACGAAGGGTAACGGTTGCGCGAGTCCACGGAGGGCTCCACCCAGGAAGGGTCCACGAAGAAGCAACCTTGTCTATCCCACCATGGCTATCGCCCACGAAGGACTTGCCTCACTAGCGGTAGATATGCATGAAGTAGGCGATCTCCTTGCCCTTACAAACTCCTTGGTTCAACTCCACAATCTTATCGGAGGCTCCCAAGTGACACCTAGCCAATCTAGGAGACACCACTCTCCAAGAAGTAACAAATGGTGTGTTGATGATGAACTCCTTGCTCTTGTGCTTCAAATGATAGTCTCCCCAACACTCAACTCTCTCTCACAGGATTTGGATTTGGTGGAAAGAAGATTTGAGTGGAAAGCAACTTGGGAAGGCTAGAGATCAAGATTCATATGGTAGGAATGGAATATCTTGGTCTCAACACAAGTGTAGGTGGTTCTCTCTCAAAAAAAGTAGGTTGGAAGTGTAGGTTTGTTCTGATGGCTCTCTCTACGAATGAAGAGGTGGTGGAGGGGTATATATAGCCTCCACACAAAATCTAACCGTTACACACAACTTGTCAAACTCGGTGGGACCGAATGGTTAAACTCGGTCGGACCGATTCAGCAAAGCTAGTGACCGTTAGGCTTTTTGGTGGGACCGACATGCAACTCGGTAGGACCGATATGATTAGGGTTAGGGCATAACGTAATCTCGGTGAGACCGATTTTGGTAATAAGCTAACCAGAGAGTTGGTCAGGTAAACTCGGTGGGACCGATCGCTCATTTCGGTGAGACCAAAACGTTACGAAGGGAAAACAGAGAGTTTACATTGCAATCTCGGTGGGACCAATCGCAAGTTTCGGTGAGACCGAAAGTATTGCAATAGGCAACAAAGATTTTGCAATCCCATCTCGGTGAGACCGAGATCCCTATCGATGAGACCGATTTGCCTAGGGTTTTGTGGTAGTGGCTATGACATTTGAAACTCGGTGGCGCCGGATAGGAAGAATAGGTGGGGCCGAGTTTGACTTTTGGTTTAGGTCATATGTGGATGTGAGAAAGTAGTTGAGGGTTTTGGAGCATATCACTAAGCATTTTGAGCAAGAACCTCATTAAGAAACACCTCATCCCTCCTTGATAGTATTGGCTTTTCCTATAGACTCAACGTGATCTTGGATCACTAAAATGGAAAATGTAGGGTCTTGAGCTTTGAGCTTGAGCCAATCCTTTGTCCTTAGCATCTTGAAGGGGTTTCACATCCTCTAATTCATGCCACTTCACTGTTGAACTTATTTGAAACATACTAGATAAAAATGTTAGTCCAACAAGAGATATGTTGACATTAATTACCAAAACCACCTAGGGAGCACTTGTGCTTTCAATCTCCCCCTTTTGGGTAATTGATGACAACATACATCAATGCTTTAGATCAAGATATTAAGAGTAGTAAGTAAAGCTTTGGAAAGACATGTAACTTGCATAGGCTCCCCTACATGTATGCAATCATGTGAATATGGAATATAGGAGCATGTGAATGCATAAACATGATAGAGTAATCAATGTGTTACATGTATCTTGGCTATATGCATCAGAGCAAATGATGAAAATATGAGAAATGTACCTTCATGCTCATGAGTCCTTATTGCAAACAATATGTACATCAGCAAGAAATTCTCATTCACATGACTGTGATGCATATACTTACCTTGTGGTCTTGAGTTGGCTTAGGATGGGATGAACCTGCGTAAACAAGGTTAGATAACACAGATACACCTACTGGCCAGAGCAAACAAGAGAAACCACAAGAGTACCAAGACTGGGATGACATGTAGAGTGAGTGCTAAGTACCACATTGGATAAAGGCATGTCCCCAAAGGTAAAGATATGCAATAATTTCAAGGATTTCCTTCCCTTAGATGGCTTGCTCCCCCTGAATCTAACATGGGATATTGGGAGAAGATAGGGAATAGAAAATTAGAGCAAAAACAGAGCTCAAAGGAAATAAACAGAGCTAATGCAATCGAGCAAATATGAACATGTCTTTCCCCTCTTGAAGACATGTGACTTCTCTCCTATTGAACACCAAGCATCTGGGGTATCTTTCTTCCCTAGAGTATTCTCTCCCCCTAAAGATATGATTAAGTTTTGATGTGATGATCTCTCTCTCCCCCTTTGACATCAATTTCCAAGAAGGGTTCTTCTAGATTTTTTTTCATGATGGGTTTGGTCCTTGAGTCAAAGAACAAAGCAACAATTTGAGTAGGATGCTGGTCGAGGACAAGATTCATTGAGTGAAGCTGGATCAAAAAGAATTCAGAAACAAGTGGCAAGATGGTTTTCCTGCAGTGAAATCGGTAGCACCAAGTTTGGTGCTTTGGTGGCACCGAAAGGGTTCGGTTGGACCGAAGTAAACAGCCCGGTGTGACCGAGTTCATCACAGAGAAAACACTTGTCACCTCAGCTCACTAGACAAGTAAGATCTCACAAGGATTTGCAAGGAATTTAATGCAGAAAATGCAGAACAGAAAATAAAAGAGAAGAAACTAAAAAGTGTCTAGATGAAGTTTTTTTGAAGAGGGAAACAAATATGCATGAGACAAATGCAAGAGCACAGAAAAGAACACAAGAGAACTTCATCTAGAAATGGGCGGTGACAAAGTCACCTATGTTAGAGTATATTGACTTAGGAGTCAAGTGAGATCATTTGATCTTTGGTCATACTCATCGTTTAAGCTCAAAATGGGGTTACCATTTTTCGTTAAAGCATTTTGATGTATTCACATCTTTTTGAGTTGCTTTATCCCATGACTTGGAGTAAAGCTTCTCTAAGATGGAATAACATACCTTGGGTGGTGGTGTTGATCATGATCATGTAGTTGAACTTGTATGGGTTGCTCAAGGTTGATGTAGCTCATCAAGAGTTGGGAGCACCACTTGGAGTTTGAGTTCATCTACCTACATGGGTTAGTTTTTGCAAGGAAGAACACTTGTGTATCCAAAAATAACAATCATGGTAGAATTTGTCAAAGGATATGTTTGAATGGTTGCGTGCTTCCTTGTCTTCATCCACCATTGTGTAGCGACTTGGTGATATAGAAATTGCTCAAGATGTGAGTGAGTTGCACTCTCATAGATTTCGATTCATCCAAGTACCTACACGGGTTAGATAGCATGCAAGGTGCAAATATATCCAAGAAATAAGATAGTCAACATAAGAGAAATATCAAGGATTAGTCATAGGCTCATGCCTTGCATGTATTAGATGGAGTTCCTACTCCAAGTTTGAAGCATCAATGATGTTCAATTCACCTCTTAACCTGCAAAACACTTTCTCATCAAGTGGTTTCGTAAATATATCCGCCAATTGCTTATCGGTGCGAACATGCTTAAGATTAATGTCCCCTTTGGCAACATGATCTCGAATGAAGTGATGACGAACTTCAATATGCTTAGTTTGAGAATGTTGCACGGGATTGTGAGCAATTTTAATAGCACTTTCATTGTCACATAGCAATGGAACATGTTTCACATATATCCCATAATCTTTAAGAGTTTGGGTCATCCAAAGTAATTGAGCACAACATGATCCAGCGGCAATGTATTCCGCTTCGGCGGTGGATAAGTATACCGAGTTTTGTTTCTTGGAAGACCAAGACACAAGAGATCTACCAAGAAATTGGCAAGTACCCGAAGTGGACTTTCTATCAACCTTGTCACCAGCATAGTCCGAGTCAGAGTCGCCAACAAGATCAAAGGAGGCCCTTTTTGGATACCAAATGCCAAAGTTTGGTGTATGGATTAAGTATCTCACTATCCTTTTCATGGCCTTAAGACGACATTCTTTAGGAGCGTCTTGATATCGCGCACACATGCACACACTTAGCATAATATCGGGACGTGAAGCACATAGATATAACAATGAACTAATCATAGAGCGATAAACCTTTTGATCAACCGGTTCACCATCTTTGGTTAAATCAAGATGTCCACTAGTAGGCATGGGTGTAGTCATACCTTTGCATTCTTGCACATTGAACTTCTTGAATAAGTCTGTGGTGTACTTCTTTTGAGATACAAAGGTGCCTTCCTTAGTTTGCTTGATTTGCAAACCGAGAAAGAATTTGAGTTCACTCATCATTGACATCTCAAACTTCTCCGACATTAGCTTTCCAAACTTTTCACTAAAATGAGGGTTAGTTGATCCAAATATAATATCATCGACATAAATTTGGCATACAAATAGTTCTCCATTAACCCTATTAGTAAAAAGAGTAGAATCTATTTTTCCAATTTCAAAGCCTTTTTCAATAAGAAACTTGGTCAAGCATTTATACCATGCTCTAAGAGCTTGTTTAAGACCATAAAGAGCTTTGTGAAGTTTGTAAACATGATCAGGTTTCTTAGGATTGACAAATCCGAGAGGTTGCTTAACATAAACTTCCTCCTCTATTTCACCATTCATAAAAGCACTTTAATGTACATTTGGTACAAGGTGATATCATGATGATTAGCATAGGCAAGTAAGATGCGAATGGACTCAAGTCTAGTAACGGGGGCATATGTCTCACCACAGTCCATACCTTCGACTTGAGTGTAGCCTTGGGCGACTAGGCGTGCATTGTTGCGGACGACTTAACCATCTTCATCTTGCTTGTTGCGAAACACACATTTGGTACCAATGATGTTGTGGTTGTTGTCGGGCTTTTCAACCAATGTCCACACTTGATTTCTCTCAAAGTTATGTAGCTCTTCATGCATAGCATTTATCCAATCCGGATCTTCCAATGCTTCTTCAACCTTCATAGGTTCAATGCGAGAGATGAATGAATAGTGTTCACAAAAGTTAGCTAAATGAGTTTTTGAGCGAGTGATTCTCCCGGTTTGGATATCATTTTAGATTTGCTCGATGGGATGATCTTTAGCAATTCTTGCTCGAACTCGTGAAAGCTTTTGCTTGGATCTTGGTTGAACATCTTCTTCATCTTGTTCTTCTTCTTGGCCTTCTTCGTTGTTGACGTTGTCGTTCTCTTGCCGTGGTGGAGGAGGTTGTTGGCGTTCATCTTGATGCACTTCCTTGTTTTCTTCATCTTGATGTGTCCCACTTGTGGATGCTTCTGTATCAACTCTTGGTTCACCTTGTCGTGAGGTAGAAGCTTCCACTTGGATGGACGAGGTACTCTCCTTCACCTCCGTTGGACTAATCTTGCCAATAGACAAGTCTTGGATTGCTTCCAAAGGGTCTTCGTCGCCTACATCAACTGGCAATTGCTCTACTTGCGAGCCATTAGATTCATCAAACTTCACATCTACCGTCTCTTCAACCTTTCGGGTGAAATTGTTGTAGACATGGTATGTGTGAGAGTTTGAGCCATAACCAAGTAGAAAACCTTCATGAGACTTAGGAGCAAATTTAGAGCGACGATTCTTATCAAGAATGTAGCACTTTGAGCCGAATACTCGAAAGTATCCAACTGGTGGTTTGTTACCGGTGAGGAGCTCGTATGCCGTCTTGCTGAGTAGCTTGTGAAGATACAAGCGATTTGTTGCATGACAAGCTGTCTCAACCGCTTCCACCCAAAAGTGTTTTGGCATCTTGTACTCATCAAGCATCATTCTCGCCATTTCGATGAGTGTCCGGTTCTTCCTCTCAACAACTCCATTTTGTTGAGGTGTGTATGTAGCCGAGAACTCATGTGAAATCCATTCTTCGTCAAGAAAGGTATCCATATTTGCGTTCTTGAACTCCGTTCCGTTGTCGCTTCGAACCTTCTTGATTTTCACTTCAAATTGATTTTGGGCCTTCCTAGCGAAGTTTTTGAAGATCTTTTGGACCTGCGATTTATCATCGAGAAAGAACACCCACGTAAATCTTGAAAAATCATCAACTATAACTAGACCAAAAGAATTTCCACCGAGACTTTTATAAGCGTTAGGACCAAAAAGATCCATGTGAAGTTGCTCGAGTGGCCTCCTTGTGGTCATGATGTTCTTCACGGGATGCCTTCCTCCAACCTGTTTACGTGCTTGACAAGCACTGCAAAGTCTATCCTTATCAAATATGACATTGTTAACGCCAAGGATATGATTTCCTTTAATAAGCTTGTCAAGGTTTCACATACCAACATGACCTAATCGTCTATGCCATAACCAACCTTTAGAAGATTTAGCAATTAAGCAAGTTCTAGGTTAAGCCTTTTTAGTGGAATCAACGATGTAAAGATCACCTCTACGTATTCCGGTAAAGACCAATTTACGATTGTCTCTACGAAACACTGGGCAATCTACTTCAGTGAATAAAACATTGAAACCAAAATCAGCAAGTCTAGATACTGAAAGTAAATTGTACCCAAGAGATTCAACGAGCATGACATTTTGTATGGAGCTATCATGTGAGATGGCCACCTTACCGAGGCCAACAACCTTTCCCTTTGAGTTATCACCAGAGGTGACATATTTTCGAGGGTCGTTGTTTTCAGCAAGCTCACGGAACATATCTTTATCTCTGGTCATATGATCAGTACATCCACTATCAAGGACCCATGCTTTTCCTCCTGCCATGTAGCCGCGAGATTTGCCATAAGACCAAAGTGTCTCATCGCATCATCAAGGTCATAGTCACTATCATCATCCTCATCATAGTTTCCATGTTCAACATCATCTTGTGATTGATCAATTCCTAGAGAGGGTAATTCATTACATAAATGATCATTTCTATAGTTATCTTTATGAATTCTAATAGCTCTGGAAATGATATTGCTAATGATTCCAACATCTCCTTTAGCACTCGTAAGATTAGTAAGCTCAAATAAGCAGTCACCAAATTTGGGATCATTGGAATTCATCTTAATCAAGGTAATGGATTTATGGAGAATTTCATCTAGATCTTTCAAGGAATAATTTGGAAAGAGTTCCTCAAGAAATTTCCATATGGTGTAGGCACACTTAAGAGTAGGCAAACATCCAATCAAGTTTCTAGGCAAGCCTCTAGTGATAAGATTAACAGTTCTAAGATTGCGAATAATGTCAATTGACTCATCAAGGGTAGGATGCATGGGATCAACATGAGGTGCACAAGGGCTAGCAATATACTTGCTCAAATGATATTCATTGAAAATCTCAAGCATTTCATTTTTACACTCATGAAAATATTCTCCATCAAGAATAGGCACTCTACGTCTAAGACTCCCCAAAGTAGACTCATCCATCTTACTCCAATGGTGTTTAAACCAAGGCAAAGGAGACCAATGATCTGATACCAATTGAAAGGACCGAGAAGAGGTTTCTAGAGGGTGGTGATTAGACACTAAGTACCAAAAGTTGCAGGTTTTAAATTCTTTAGGTTGAAGTGGATTTTTGGCACAAGTTTAACAAGCACAATACATATCAAGCAAGCATGCAACAAGTAAATGAGCAGCGGAAAGTAAAGCATGCAACTTGCAAGAATGTAAAGGGAAGGGTTTGGAAGATTCAAACGCAATTGGAGACACAGATGTTTTTGTCGTGGTTCCGATAGGTGGTGCTATCGTACATCCACGTTGATGGAGACTTCAACCCACGAAGGGTAATGGTTGCGTGAGTCCATGGAGGGCTCCACCCATGAAGGGTCCATGAAGAAGCAACCTTGTCTATCCCACCATGGCCATCGCCCACGAAGGACTTGCCTCACTAGCGGTAGATCTTCACGAAGTAGGCGATCTCCTTGCCCATACAAACTCCTTGGTTCAACTCCACAATCTTGTCGGAGGATCCCACATGACACCTAGCCAATCTAGGAGACACCACTCTCCAAGAAGTAACAAATGGTGTGTTGATGATGAACTCCTTGCTCTTGTGCTTCAAATGATAGTCTCCCCAACACTCAACTCTCTCTCACATGATTTGGATTTGGTGGAAAGAAGATTTGAGTGGAAAGCAACTTGGGAAGGCTAGAGATCAAGATTCATATGGTAGGAATGGAATATCTTGGTCTCAACACAAGTGTAGGTGGTTCTCTCTCAAAAAAAGTAGGTTGGAAGTGTAGGTTTGTTCTGATGGCTCTCCCTACGAATGAAGAGGTGGTGGAGGGGTATATATAGCCTCCACACAAAATCTAACCGTTACCCACAACTTGCCAAACTCGGTGGGACCGAATGGTTAAACTCGGTCGGACCGATTCAGCAAAGCTAGTGACCGTTAGGGTTTTTGGTGGGACCGACATGCAACTCGGTAGGACCAATATGATTAGGGTTAGGGCATAACGTAATCTCGGTGAGACCGATTACACAAACTCGGCGAGACCGATTTTGGTAATAAGATAACCAGAGAGTTGGTCAGGTAAACTCGGTGGGACCGATCGCTCATTTCGGTGAGACCTAAACGTTACGAAGGGAAAACAAAGAGTTTACATTGCAATCTCGGTGGGACTGATCGCAAGTTTCGGTGAGACCGAAAGTATTGCAATAGGCAATAGAGAGTTTGCAATCCCATCTCGGTGAGACCGAGATCCCTATCGGTGAGACCGATTTGCCTAGGGTTTTGTGGCAGCGGCTATGACATTTGAAACTCGGTGGCGCCGAATAGGAAGAATCGGTGGGGCCGAGTTTGACTTTTGGTTTAGGTCATATGTGGATGTGAGAAAGTAGTTGAGGGTTTTGGATCATATCACTAAGCATTTTGAGCAAGAACCTCATTAAGCAACACCTCATCCCTCCTTGATAGTATTGGCTTTTCATATAGACTCAATGTGATCTTGGATCACTAAAATGGAAAATGTAGGGTCTTGAGCTTTGAGCTTGAGCCAATCCTTTGTCCTTAGCATCTTGAAGGGGTTTCACATCCTCTAGTCCATGCCACTTCACTATTGAACTTATCTGAAACATACTAGATAAAAATGTTAGTCCAACAAGAGATATGTTGACATTAATTACCAAAACCACCTAGGGAGCACCTGTGCTTTCAAGGGGGGGTACTTGATGGCATGGAGATCGTCACCGCGGGCCATGTTGATGTGGAGAAGAAAATCTTCGATCCATACTGCGGGATCCATCGTACCATCTTATGATTCAATGTTCACAGGTTTAAACCCTTCTAGGAACTGGTGCTCCATTACCTCATCAGTGAAGCATAAGGGGTGTGCGGCGCCTCTATATCGAGCGACATCACGACGCGGTTCAGATGAAGTCCGTATGCGGTTTTTAGCCCTGGTGAGGTTATGCATGTCGGGCCAAGCCTGGCGGTCATCTTCTTGCGTTGGGGCGCGCCCCCTTGATCCATAGATTGATATTGTTTGGCATGCTCTGTTGCCCAGGTCTTGACGTAGGTCATAGGTGTATCCTAGAGCCGCTGTCTCTCTGCCTCTACGGCGAGGTGGTGCGGGTTGGTGTTCGGCATAGGTGGCCGCCTTATCTCGCCCACGTGGTGGCTGGTCTGGTTCATCAGCATGGTCATGTCTTGACGGCATGGGCTCGAGGGCCTCATCATCAAATTGTGGTAGTAGCTGACGCTTCGGATAACTCTTTGTTGGCCGTTGAAGGCCATACTCTTCGGTGGCTAGGACTTGGGTCCACCTGTCGTTGAGTGTATCATGTTCGGCTTAGAGCCGCTGATGCTGCTTTTTTAGGCTTCTCGCAGTGGCGATTAGCTGGCGCTTAAAGCGCTCCTCCTCAAGTGGTTCCTCTGGCATGATGAAGTCTTCTCGCCAAGGCTCACATCGTCCTCGGAGGACGGTAGATAATTACCATCTTCCAAGTCCCCGTTCCCGACTGGATCGTCGGGGTTGACTTGCCCCTCCTCCACATCATCTTGTTCAGATGTGGGCTCAACGGGGGCTTCGGGCTCTTCGGTACCCTCTAGAGTGTTATCGTCTCCGATGCCGGTATTACTATTTCTGCCATGGCGCGGTTTTGAGCGGCGTCACTGGCATCGACGCTTCGGTGGTGCCTCATCAGGTTTGTCCTCCAATCTTTCCTATCTACATCTTCATCCTCTTTGGGTGTGTCCACCATGTACACGTCGTATGTGAAGGTGGCCGTCCAACATCCGGTAATCGGTGGGTCTTGGCCTTGTTTGTCTTCGGCATCGTCGTCCATGTCGTTAATATCTTTGGAGGCATAGTCCAGCATGTCGGTTAAATCTTCGATAGTGGCTATGAAGTTGGTGGTGGGTGGGACGTAAAATTCCCCGCTCTCAGCCACTAGTCCAGGCTGGGCGTAGTTCAGAAGTGATTCCTCTATAATGGCGAGAGATCGCATTAAGTCCAGAGCCTCGTTTAATGGCGAGGTTTGTACAGGGAAACAAGAGTCCGCGGGGCTGGCCAGGGCGAAGGCCTCCTGGCCATGCTTGCTTGGCGCGGACTTCGAAGTTTGGATTCGGAATCCGAGGGTGAGTCCGGCCTTTCAATGATACGGGTAACCCGGTCTAATCCCGAATTCGCCGTGGACACAATCTCTTCCGGATCCTCGATAGCGCAGTTCGCAACAGAGAGTCTAGTGGGCTCCACGCCCCCATCTTCGGACCTGGTGGTTTGCTCCGGATCTGAGGCCAGAGCAGTGGCCGAGGCCGTGAACCCTTCGAAGATCAGGTCTCCTCGGATATCAGCGACATAATTTCGGTTCCCAAAACTAACCTGATGACCAGGGGCATAGCTGTCGATCTGTTCAAGGTGGCCAATCGAGTTGGCACGCAGAACGAAGCCACCGAATACAAAAATATGGCCGGGGAGGTAAGCTTCCCCGGACATGGCATCGTTGTAGATGGTCGAATGAGCCATCGAGCCTTCTGTTGACGACATCGTGGAACTCTCAATGAAAGCACCAATGTCGGTGTCAAAACCGGCCGATCTCGGGTAGGGGGTCCCGAACTGTGCGTATGAGGATCAAAGGTAACAGGAGGCAGGGGATACGATGTTTACCCAGGTTTGGGCCCTCTTAATGGAGGTAATACCCTACGTCCTTCCTGATTGACTTTGACGAGTATAGGGGTTACAAGAGTCGATCTACCTCGAGATCGTAATGGCTAAACCCTAGATGTCTAGCCTGTATGATTTGTCTTAGCCTCTACGGACTAAACCCTCCGGTTTATATAGACACCGGAGGGGCCTAGGGTTGTACAGGTTTACAGAGAAAGGGAAATACACATCCAGACGCCAAGCTTGCCATCCACGCTAAGGAGAGTCCCATCCGGACACGGGGGAAGGCCTTCTATCTTGTATCTTTACGGCCCATCAGTCCGGCCCATGCCACATAGCCCGGACGCCCGGGGACCCCCTAATCCAGGACTCCCTCACCAAGCTCTTTGAGATGTTGAAATTGGCGGAGGTAGAAATCAATAAGGAGCATCAAGTGTTGATGGTTAACAAGACCACTAGTTTCAACAAAAAGGGCAGGGAAAGAAAGGGAACTTCAAGAAGAATGTCAAGCAAGTTGCCGCTCCCATGAAGAATCCCAAAGCTGGACCCAAGCCTGAAACTGAGTGCTTCTACTGCAAAGGGAATGGTCACTAGTAGCAAAACTGCACGAAATAATTGGCGGATAAGAAGGATGGTAAAGTGAACAAAGGTATAATTGATATACATGTTATTGATGTGTACCTTACTAATGCTCGTAGTAGAGCCTGGGTATTTGATACTGGTTCTGTTGCTCATATTTGTAACTCGAAACAGGAGCTACAGAATAACTGAAGATTGGCTAAGGACGAGGTGACGATGCACGTCGGAAATGGTTCCATGGTCGATGTGATCGCCGTCGGCACGCTACCTCTACATCTACTTTCGAGGTTAGTTTTAGACCTCAATAATTGTTATTTGGTGCCAGCATTGAGCATGAACATTATATCTGGATCTTGTTTAATGCGAGATGGTTATTCATTTAAGTCAGAGAATAATGGTTGTTCTATTTATATGAGTAATATCTTTTATGGTCATGCACCTTTGATGAATGGTCTATTCTTGCTGAATCTCGATGGTAGTGATACACATATTCATAATATTGATGCCAAAAGATGGAAAGTTGATAATGATAGTGCAACATACTTTTGGCACTGCCGTTTAGGTCATATTGGTGTAAAGCGCGTGAAGAAACTCCATGCGGATGGACTTTTGGAATCACTTGATTATGAATCATTGATACTTGTGAACCATGCCTCATTGTTAAGATGACTAAAACTCTATTCTCCGGAACAATGGAGTGAGCTGATGACTTATTGGAAATAATACATACCGATGTATGCAGTCCGATGAGTGTTGAGGCACGCGGAGGTTATCGTTATTTTCTGACCTTCACAGGTGATTTGAGTAGGTATGGGTATATCTACTTGATGAAACACAAGTCTGAAACATTTGAAAAGTTCAAAGAATTTCAGAGTGAAGTGGAGAATCATCGTAACAAGAAAATAAAGTTTCTATGATCTGATCGTGGAGGCGTATATTTGAGTTATGAGTTTGGCCTTCATTTAAAACAATGTGGAATTGTTTCACAACTCACGCCACCTAGAACACCACAGCGTAATGGTGTGTCCGGACATCGTAACCATACTTTATTAGATATGGTGCGTTCTATGATCTCTCTTACCGATTTTCCTTTATCATTTTGGGGTTATGCATTAGAGACAACCACATTCGCGTTAAATAGGGCACCGTCTAAATCCGTTGAGATGACATCGTATGAACTATGGTTTGGCAAGAAACCTAAGCTGTCATTTCTTAAAGTTTGGGGATGCGACGCTGATACGTCCCTTTTGCATCATGTTTTCCAACTGTTATTTATAACATTTCTATGCATAATAATGCTTTATGGAGTAATTATAATGCCTTTTCTCTCATAATATGCAAGGTTTACACAAAGAGGGAGAATGTCGACAGCTAGAATTCTAGACCTGAAAAAGCTACGCTAGAGTTACGTATTCTGCGCATCTCCAAATGAGCTAAAAATTTACAGATAATTGTTTTGGAATATATAAAAAATACTGGAGCAAATAACTAATGGAGGGGGCCCACCTGGTGAGCACAAGACACTAGGGCACCCCAGGGCTCCCAGGCGCACCCTGGTGGGTTGTGCTTAGCACGGCCCAACTTCCGGTGCCCATCTTCTGGTATATAGGTCATTTTGACCCAGAAAAAAAAATCAGGAGAGGACTTTCGGGATGGAGCATGGCCGTCTCGACGTGGAACTTGGGCAAGAACACTTTTGCCCTCTGGCGAAGTGATTCCGCTGGGGGAACTTCCCTCCCGGAGGGGGAAATCAAAGCCATCGTCATCACCAACAACCCTCTCATCTTTGGGAGGCCAATCTCCATCAATATATTCAACAACACCATCTCCTCTCAAACCCTAGTTCATCTCTTGTTTTCAATCTTTGTACTGAACCTCAGATTGGTACCTGTGGGTGACTAGTAGTGTTGATTACATCTTGTAGTTGATTACAATATGGTTTATTTGGTGCAATATTATATGTTCAGATCCATTATGCTCTTTAATACCCCTCTGATCTTGAGCATGATTATCATTTGTGAGTAGTTACTTTTGTTCTTGAGGTCTCGGGAGAAATCTGGTTGCAAGTAATCATGTGAACTTGATATGTGTTCGATATTTTGATGATATGTATGTTGTGATTCCCTTAGTGGTGTCATGTGAACGTCAACTACATGGCACTTCACCATATTTGGGCCTAAGGGAATGCATTGTGGAGTAGTTATTAGATGATGGGTTGCTAGAGTGACAGAAGCTTAAACCCTAGTTTATGCGCTAATTCATAAGGGACCAATTTTGATCCAAAAGTTTAATGCTATTGTTGTGGGTTTGTCACGGCAGATGTCCTCGTGAAAGGACTTAGTCGTGGAGCCATCGCAATGGGTTTTCTTAAAGGGGTTAAACCGGACAAGGGACACGAGGGTTTTTATACTAGTTCGGCCCCTTCGATGAATGTAAAGCCTACGTCTAGTTGTGTTTGGTATTGCTGGGGTTTCGATGACCAAGGAGCGAATCCGCTTTGCCCGGCTCTCGAGTTGTTGTGTGTTGTCCCTAAACCGCTGCCGGGTCGTCCCTTTATATACACAGGTTGACGCCCGCCGGTTTACAGAGTCCTAAGGCCGGATCATAAACGTGTCCGGCTCAGTCTCTATCCTTCCTATCTTACACTGCAAGTTACATGAGAAAGTCGGTTTACATCTATAGGCCTTCACTCGCCTTTGGGCCTTGGGCCTTCGTAAAGCGCCACCATCCTTACGTCTTCATGGGCTTCTGATGTTCTTGGAGTTAATCCGGCTACTCCTGGCCGATTTACGTCCAGTAGTAATATTAATATCCCCAACATTAGGCCCCAGATTAATTTGAACTTGTTCATGTCAATCTTCAACACTTAGAAAAATTCTTCCCCTGCATCTTCACCTTGATCTTGTAAACCGTCGTGACGTCATACTCCAGGATCATGTTAAATCGCCATGACGTCATCTTGTTATTTAAAAATGATATACCTCACCTTCAGTTAATGAGCCTCCGACAATCGAGGCGACCGCTCCTGTTAGGTATCCAATATTCCGGCCCCTTGATTCTCGCGCATGTTACCTCCCCCCTTTACCTTATAAATAGGGCCACGGGTCATTTCCTTTTTTCCCCTCCGTCTCTTCGCTTCTTCTTCCTCCTCGCGACGCTTCTGCACTTGAGCGCCGCCGCCGTTGACGAGCTTTGCCTCCGCCTCTTCGTTGGCCGCTGCATCGACCTGGTTGCACCAGAGAGTCGCGGCGTACCTCTGCTGCTTCAACAACCGTTGTAATTCCTTCCCTTTCCTCCTTTGTAGATCTACCTAGGGTTTCCTTGTTCATCGAAGTTCATCGAGGCTCCGTCACTGTTCTTCCCCGTTCCTCCCTGGTCCATGGATAAAAACCTCAAGCTTGATATATACTGTGTAATGGCTTATCTTCCGTTACCACAACAAACCCTTATGCGCATAAAAACTGATCTGGACCTTTGTGAACCGCTTCGGGACCAACCCCTTTAGGTCTAAATCTTTTTGCTTTTCCTGTCTTACGGTAGATCCAAAATTTCCATGTAACCTTGTGAAACCTATTTTACCTTACTTAGTCGTTCTTGCCTTAGATCTGTATCCTCTTTATCACATAGGCGTTTTACCTTTGTAGAAAGCAATCTATCACATACCATTAGTCCCCTTGTAAACCGGCAATCCCTATATCTCTGGTGTCATACCCCGGTTTAACAGTATGCGTATACCTTTATTCCGTTTATCGCTTTGTCACTCATTATTGTATCAGCCTTCGGTTTAAGAAATTTACATACTTGGATTTCTTTATCCCGTTGCACCTTATGCACCACCATGAATGAATTGTAAACCAGTATTTCTTTTTAGCTTTTCACTTGCAATGGCCAAGCAGTTTTATGCCTGCAACTGGGCTCCCTCCCGGGTTACCGAGGAGCAGCTTAATGGAATGGTCAAAATTGGTACCTTACCCAAAAAGAGTGAGATCCGGTGGAGAGTTCCTGGATCGGAGAACCCTCCTACTCCCAGCTAGGGTGAAGCAGTGGTGTTTGTTGATCACATAGGCCGTGGCTTCAAACCTCCCAGATCGAAGTTTTTCCGGGATGTGCTTGCCAGTTTTCAGCTCCACCCTCAAGATATTGGACCTAACTCGGTATCCAATATATGCAATTTCCAAGTCTTGTGTGAAGTGTACTTACAAGAAGAACCAACTGCTGAGCTGTTCCGGGATTTCTTCCATCTGAATCGGCGCACTGAATTTGTAGACGGACCCAACACTGAACTTGGTGGTGTCTCCATTCAAAAAAGAAAAGAGGTTGAATTTCCTCATGCCAAGCTGCACAGTCACCCCAAAGAGTGGAATCAAACTTGGTTCTACTGTAAAGACACCTCCCCTCAAGATGAGAACCCTCCGCCGGGTTACCGTGCCCACCGGCTTTCCAACACTCATCCACTTCCACAGCGGCTAAGTGCTCAGGAACGGGCTCCGTATGCACCTCAACTCGCCAAGCTAAGAGCCTTCTTAGCCAACGGTTTAACAGGTGTAGACTTTGTCTGTTGTTGGATATCCTGGAGTATCTTGCCACTAAGTTGCCGCTCCCGCTTAATGTGTGAGTATACTGGTGAATTAGAAGACCCCCAACGTCATATCAATATTCAGCTGACATATGAAGAGGTCACTGAGGCCGTCAAGAAGATTTTGAATGAATCGGAAGTTGTCTGTCGCCAAACCAGACTAGCCCCTTTTTATACGCAAAACAAACCGCCCGTTGTGAGTATTGTTCCTCCGCTTTACACTTAATATCCTTACACTGTACAATCCTTGAACATCCTTCTTTTTACCTTTAAAACAGGGCGATGATCCGTTCTGGAAGAAAAAACCTCAAGAGAAAGCGGCAAAAACTGCCCGCCCTAAAACCAAAGCCGTCAAGAGAACCACAAAGCGGAAAGCGTCTGAACACATCAGTATGAAACTGGACGACGACCCAGATGAACCGGATGTTGAGGTAGAACTTGATTCACTTGGTTCTCTTTTCATGCATCTCATTGACAATGATACTTATCAGGAGGACGTGGAGGGCGGCCAAGCTGACAATGTAGAGGTAATTATCCTTTCCTCCGGTTCAGACTCTATGCCAACACAAAAAATCCGACAAGCGGCCCAAAAAGTAAGCTTTTCTTATCCTCTTGCTCACTTGGATCCAACATTTATTTTGAAGACACAGGAGCACGAGGCTCGCCGTACCACCCGGCATAATGCCCAAAAAGTCACTTTCGACAGTTTACCTGACACCCCGGTTCGAAAGCGCTGATCTTAGGTCTCACCCACTTCTGATAATTCTTATCCCAAGGCAGGTTATTTCCGACAACCTCTTAATCCGTCCGATTCGAATTATCAGGTGACACCTCCCTCATCCTCTGGCGAGTCAACAGCGACCCAACTTCCTCCTCTCAAAACTGTAGCTGGGTAAGTACTTGAACCCCTTCTTTCGATGTTTCCATACTTTATATACTATGCTTAACTTTTGCATCTTTTCTGTGTTAGAGCCAAAGCCAGTCCCAGCAAAAAGGCTCGGGTGAACAATCCGCCTGAAGACCAAGTGGTTCTTGAACCAGGGCAAATGGTTGAACCGGAACAAACGGTTGAACCGGAGAGTCCAAATCCTGAAGCTACTTTTGATGAACCACCCCTCAAGATCACAATATTGATGAACAACTAGAAGTTGACACTGTTGTGCCTGATGATGAACTGGCAGATCCAATCTGGGCTGATGATAGGTCTTTCAGTCTGGTGAGAGCTACTGACACTCCATCAACTCCAGCAAAGACTACTGGAGACCAAGAAGGCGATGTTATCATTACCGGTATGAGCCACAACTCTCCTGGCCATCCCATTATATTGGCGAAACATGGTGCCAAGGAAAAGCGTGCTGCCATGGAAAAAGGCAAATGGAGCACCGACTTGTCAAGCTACGCCCATCTCAGCGCTCAAGAAATCCACTCTGGTTTTCTAAACCGTCTGTACTCAAACCGCGATTATGAAGCCGGTTTGGTGAACCCGATGAAGGAACGCTATGAAGTATTTTCATCACTTTTCCTTTCTTAAATCCAAAGTACAAGTATCATCCCAAGTAGCCCCCAAGGGCCAGTTTATGATGTTAATCATAAATCGGGACTTTGTGATATCTTAATCCTTGCATGCTGATCCTCCATATGTCAAGTCATCGTTGGAAACAAACCGATACTTTATCATTGTATCCCTTTAGTTTTCATCAGTGTAGCCCCCAAGGGCCGGTGTATCTGTGCAAGGTAAACCGGGCCTTGAATCAATGCGTCAACTTTGAACATATGTACATTAGCCCCCAAGTGTTAAGGATAATGCTTGCATTGTACTTAAGACTTGTGAAAAGTATGTTGATGATAGAGCAAATAGGCATTAGCCCCCAAGTACAAAGTGCATAACTCGTTATACGCTTGGTACTTCATAACCTGTTCTGATGATATACCTCACCTTTGTAGGCTGAGCTGAGTAAAAGGGATGCTCAAACCGCGGACCTTCAAGAGAACGTCAAATCTCAGCAAGCAGAGGCTTCCAAGGCCAAGGAGGAGTTAACAAATGCCCTGGCAGCCATGGAAAGGCTGAAAGAGACCTTCAACAAAGAGTGCGCAGACTGGGAGGCAGAAAAGGACGAGGACGCAGAGGCAGCCCTGAAACCGGTGGTCGAAGAACTGACTGGCTTAAAGCGGCAGATTGACGCTATGACTTCTGCTGTGTTTGGTAAGTACTCTCTCATGAAGTTTGTCTAACTCATAATATCTTATCGATGATCCGTTTACTGATATTTAACCATGACAGGGACCCGCATAGTTCACCTGGGCACTGACATGCGGATGAAGCTTAAAGCGGCATATACCTTGATAGAACAGCTGTTCTCTGGATCCCAACGAGCCATTTGCACTGCAGCGTATAACAAGTCTCCACCATCGCTTATAAAAGAAACTATCGAAAGGCTGGCCATGCTGCCTGCCCGGATCAACGAACTAAAGAGATCAGCCGCAAGCTCAGGTGTGTTGACTGCGCTAATCCGGGCTAAGGTGTGGATTCCGGATCTTGAAACGGCAGATATCATCAAAGGCTATCATGGTGTGAAAGAAGACGGCTCAGACTTCAATAACGATGATCTCCGAAGGCTGACAAAGGAGATGCGGCCAATAGCAAGCAAACTGGCAGAGGATACCGATCTATCTCATTTTCAACCGGTTTATGATGCTGAGGGAAAAAGACAGCTCGCGTTAATTCATAATGTTGAAGATCTTGTGCCGCCAATCCATAAGCATACTTATGCTCCTGATATTGACCCCTCAAACCTCATTAATGAAGAGGCCATTTTTCAAGCTTTAACCAGAATCAATTGGTCAACGGTTGATTTCCAGCGTCTGGGGAGGGATGAAGAGAATGTGACCGTGCAAGATGACCCTCAATCGTCAAGCCTTCCCGATGAGGAATCCTAAACCGGTGGCCGGTTTATCAGCTGTAGTCTGCCACTCCTTTGAAAACATGTATTCAATTTGGGGTATTGAAAGCACCTTGTAATAGGATAGCATGAACATCTTATCTGCCATGCCATCGAGCATGTTTGTGTTGCCTAATACTGAAAACTTGTCCTGCCTGTGGGATCTATCTATGCATAGTCCATTATGATTTATGTTCCTGCATATAAGAACTTTGAAAGTGTCCTAGTGGTTTACCACTATGATATATCTTCGTTGGCTGACCAACTGTTAGCATAATGGGAGTGAAAATACCCATCTGTAGGGTTGATGACTCCTTTCCCTCTTGTCGGTTCATGTAAAACCACACTGGTTTGTTCGTATAATGCTGGTGACCTGTAGCCAAAACCAGATCGGAGCAATTTACTGTCGGTTTAGAACTGATCATGTACTAACAACTAAGCGTTGAACGCCATGCCGGGTTGTAATAAACACCGTTTTATCAGAAATATTCATAAATCCCTTATCAAAAGATATTAAAAACAGCAAATCAAAAATAAATATACAAGGCTTTTCATGGGCTGCCAGGCCCTAAATCGAGACTTTTCATGGGCTGCTAGGCCACTGAGTTAAACCATTTTGCAAAGCCTTTTAGGATGGACCTCAATCTTTAACCAATCACCATTTTAACTTTGACAAGTTCAGGGTCCATGAGATTGACATGTCAAACGTTCGATGGGTCATACCAGGTTTACCTGGATAGAGTGGCTTACTTAAAGAGGCAGGATAACTTGGGGGTTTTCAGTGAATACACCTGGCTTCCAAACCTAGCTTGATAGCCTATTACAAGGGTGCAAGCTCGTTGTTCTTTGAGAAGCAAGGAGCCCCCAGGTAATATTTGAGCTATGCTCAGTGGTTACCTATGTTTGAGTTGTGCTTGATGCAACAGACTCTCTTTGGTTCCACAAAATTTCCTTTTGACTTTAAGCCTATCAAGAGGTGTAGCTATGGTGTGAAGACAACCAAGCGCCCTAGCGATATCCCTTTTTGGTTTTAAACCAATCAAGAGGTGTAGCTATGGTGTGAAGACAACCAAGCCCCCTAGTGATATTCTTTATATCTGTGTGGCCTTATGGGTCGGGTTAATAAAACTCCGCTTTGTCAGTAGAAGCCCCTATGGAACCACACGTGATGTAAAAAAGAACAGAGACCCTGCTTTAGCCGAGGCTCCGGTTTCTTATATAATATATACATTCTCATAAGTATGTACATAAGAAGAGCATGTGGCTCAAGTATAGTAAGGCCAAAGAAGGGCTATATTCCACGGCCGCTTGGTCTCCTCCTCCAATTTACGTGAGTCTTTGTGCTCTCGAACATCGATAAGGTAGTATGACCCGTTGTGTACGTTTTTGCTGACCACAAAAGGTCCTTCCCAAGGTGGGGATAACTTGTGCATATCAGTTTGATCCTGGATGAGCCGGAGCACTAGATCACCCTCTTGAAAAGCTCTGGTTTTAACCCGGCGGCTGTGATAATGCCGGAGATCTTGTTGATAAATCGCCGAACGTGCCGCTGCGAGATCACGCTCCTCATCTAACAGGTCCAGTGAGTCCTGACGTGCCTTCTCATTTCCAGCTTCAACGTAAGCCGCCACACGGGGCGAGTCATGATGGATGTGACTAGGAAGAACCGCCTCTGCTCCATAAACCATGAAGAAAGGTGTATAACCCGTCGATCTGTTTGGTGTGGTGTTGATACTCCATAACACAGAAGGTAACTCCTCTACCCAACAACCCGGTGTCTGCTTTAAAGGAACCATAAGCCGGGGTTTGATACCTTTCAAAATTTCTTGATTTTCCCTCTCAGCTTGACCTTTAGACTGAGGGTGAGCCACTAACGCTATGTCAAGCCAGATGTGCTCACGTTGACAAAATTCCTCCATCTCACCCTTAGACAGATTAGTACCATTATCCGTGATAATACTGTGTGGAAAGCCAAACCGGAAGATCACCTTCTTGATGAATTGAACCGCCGTGGCTGCATCACACTTACTGACTGGCTCTGCCTCTACCCACTTAGTAAATTTGTCAACCGCCACCAACGGGTGGGTTTTTTGTCCTTGGATCTCTTAAAGGGTCCAACCATATCGAGCCCCCAAGTTCCAAATGGCCAAGTGATTGGAATCATTCTCAACTCTGAGCCGGAACATGAGCACGACGTGCAAATTTTTGACAACTATCACACCTTTTGACTAAATCCTCTGCATCAGCATGAGCCGTCAACCAATAGAAGCTGTGACGAAAAGCTTTAGCCACCAAGGATTTTGAACCGGTGTGGTGACCACAATCTCCTTCATGGATTTCTCGCAAAATGTCACAACCCTCTTGAGGAGACACGCAACGCTGAATTACTCCTGTGACGCTGTAACGATGTAACTCCCCATTGATAATGGTCATTGACTTGGATCGTCGTATTATCTGCCGGGCCAAAATTTCATCCTCCCGTAACTCGCCCCGGTTTATGTAAGCCAGATACGGGACTGTCCAATCCGGTGTAACATGCAAAGCCACCACCAACTGGGCCTCTGGGTCAGGAATAGCCAACTCCTCCTCTGTTGGTATCTTGACCGACGGATTATGTAGTACGTCGAGGAAGACATTAGGTGGGACCGGTTTACGCTGAGAGCCTAGGCGACTTAAAGTGTCTGCTGCTTCATTCTTTCTCCGGTCTATATGGTCAACTTGATAACCCTTGAAATGACCAGCCACTATGTCCACCTCTCGTCGATATGCAGCCATGAGTGGGTCCTTAGAATCCCAAGTGCCAGACACCTGTTGAGCCACCAGGTCCGAGTCACCGAAGCACTTAACTCGGCTTAAGTTCATCTCCTTAGCCATCCGCAGACCATGGAGTAAGGCCTCATACTCAGCTGCATTGTTAGTCCAAGGGAACATTAAGCAAAGAACATAACAAAACTTGTCACCTCATGGGGAAGTTAATATGACTCCAGCCCCCGAGCCCTCCAATTGCCTGGATCCATCAAAGTGAATAGTCCAATAAGTGTTGTTTGGCTTTTCCTCTGGTGCCTGCAACTCTGTCCAATCATTGATGAAGTCCACGAGTGCTTGAGATTTAATCGTTGTGCGAGGTGTATACTTGAGCCCGTGAGGTCCGAGCTCAATAGCCCACTTGGCAATCCGGCCAGTCGCCTCTCTGTTTTGTATGATATCTCCCAAAGAGGCTGAACTAACCACTATGATAGGATGACCCTGAAAATAGTGCTTGAGCTTCCGGCTTGCCATGAAAACTCCATACACCAGCTTATCCGAATGCGGATACCTCTGCTTTGATTCTATAAGCACCTCACTGATATAGTAAACCGGCCGTTGAATCGGATACTCCTTTCCAGCCTCCTTGCGCTCCACAACCATAGACACACTGACAGACCAGGCATTAGCAGCCACATATAGCAGCAAAGGCTCTTTATCGACCGGAGCCGCAAGAACAGGCGGTTCAGCTAATTGTCTCTTCAAATCCTCAAACGCTTTATCAGCCGTATCGCTCCAGACGAAGTTGTCTATTTTCTTCAGCATCTGATATCAAGGGATAGCCTTCTCCCCAAGACGACTGATAAACCGACTCAAAGCCGCAATCCGGCCTGCCAAACGCTGAACATCAATGATACATGCCAGTTTAGCCAGGGACGTGATAGCTGAAATTTTTTCTGGATTAGCCTCAATGCCTCTGTTAGACACCAGAAAACCCAAAAACTTGCCTGTCGGAACACCAAAGACGCATTTGTCCGGATTAAGCATCATCTTATAAACCCGGAGATTATCAAAGGTTTCTCTCAAATCATCTATCAATGTTTCCTCCTTCCTAGACTTGACCACAATATCATCCACATATGCATGAACATTGCGCCCAAACTGTTTATGAAGACAGTTCTGAACATAGTGCTGGTAAGTCGCCTGGGCACTCTTGAGCCCAAAGGGCATAGAAACATAGCGTAAGGCTCCAAAGGGAGTTATGAAAGCTGTCTTCTCCTGGTCCTTAACTGCCTTTTTGATCTGATGATAACCCGAATAAGCATCCAGGAAACACAAACTGTCACAACCTGTCGTAGCATCAATAATCTGATCAATACGAGGGAGGGCAAAGGGATCTGCTGGACAAGCCTTGTTCAAGTCTGTGTAGTCCACACACATACGCCAAGTGTCATTTTTCTTAAGGACTAGCACCGGATTAACTAGCGCACTCCGGGTGAAAGACCTCCACAATAAACCCTGCGGCCAATAGCTGAGCTACCTCCTCACCAATAGCCTTACGCCTTTCTTCGTTGAAGCGGCGGAGAAACTGCCTGACCGGTTTAAACTTAGGATCGATATTAAGTGTGTGCTCAGCGAGTTCCCTCGGTACACCTGGCATGTCAGAAGGCTTCCACGCAAAGATGTCCCGGTTCTCATGGATGAACTCGATGAGCGCGCTTTCCTATTTGGGATCCAGGTTAGCGCTAATGCTGAACTGCTTGGATGAATCACCAGGAACAAAATCAACCATCTTAGTGTCTGTAGCCGATTTAAACTTCAACGCCGGATCGTGCTCTATAGTTGGTTTTTTCAAAGAAGTCATGTCCGCCGGATCAACCTTGTCTTTATAAAACTTTAGCTCCTCTGTGGCACAAACCGACTCAGCGTAAGCCGCATCACCCTCTTCACATTCCAAAGCGATCTTCCTGCTCCCATGTACTGTGATGGTCCCCTTGTGACCCGGCATCTTAAGCTATAAATAAACATAACACGGCCTCGCCATGAACTTAGCATAAGCTGGATGCCCGAACAGGGCATGATACGGACTCTTGATTTTCACCACCTCAAAAGTCAATGTTTCTGACCTTGAATCATGATCATCTCCAAAAGCCACCTCTAGGGCTATCTTGCCTACTAGATACGCAGACTTACCGGGCACCACGCCATGAAACACGGTGTTCGACGGTTTAAGACTCTTATCTGTCAACCCCATACGGCGGAAGGTATCATAGTAAAGAATATTGATACTGCTACCCCCATCCATAAGCACCTTGGTGAACTTATACCCCCCAACTTGAGGTGCCACCACTAAGGCTAGATGACCCGGATTATCAACCTGTGGTGGGTGATCCTCTCTACTCCATAAAATGGGCTATTCAGACCAGCGCAGATACTGAGGTACTGCCGGTTCAACAGAGTTTACTGCCCTCTTGTGAAGCTTCTGATCGCGTTTACACAAGCTAGTGGTAAAGACATGATACTGCCCACTATTCAACTGCTTCGGATTGCTCTGATAATCCGACTGCTGTTGCTGCTGATTCCCCTGATGGTTATAACCTCCTTGATTGCCCTGGTTCCCTTGATGGCCATGTCTGGTTTGATTTCCTTGGATCCTGAACCGGAGTTGCCACCTCCATAACCCGGCCCATGAAAAGCGCCTCCTGAACTGCCGGGCGGGCCATTGTCATATTGAAACATATTGGAATTCTTGAACTCCCGCATAATGAAACAATCCTTCCAAAGATGTGAAGCTGGCCTTTCCTTTGATCCGTGCTTTGGACAAGGTTGATTTAACAGGCGCTCTAGATTGGGGCCTGACCCTCCGCCCCTCTGAGTCTGTTTACCCTTACGACGCTGACCGTGGTCCTGAGCATTGGTGTTAGCCACAAAGTCCAAATCATTGTCTGCCTTGCGCTTACCGTTATTCCCATGAGCTGCCGGATTGTGTTGCTGCCCCTTGGTGTTGCCATTCTTTTTCCCTTTCCCTGGTTTGTCATCCTCAGACTCAGGGTCTTTGGTACTATCTGAATCGGTGTATTTCACCAAAGCAGCCATAAGGGTTGACATGTCATTGCAGTGACGCTTGAGCCTCCCTAGCTTCAATTTTAATGGCATAAACCGGCAGTTGCCCTCCAGCGTCAAAATTGCTATATCTGCATTAATGCGGTCTAATGAATGCAAAATAGCTGAGACTCGCTTTACCCAATGCGTCGTAGACTCCCCTCCTCTTGAACACAAGCGGCTAGGTCCACAATTGACATAGGCTGCTTACATGTATCTTTGAAATTCTGGATAAACCGGTGTTTTAACTCAGCCCATGACCCGACAGAGTTAGCTGGTAAGCTCTTTAACCAAGTTTGAGTTGTCCCCTCCAACATCATGGTGAAGTATTTAGCACACAGTGCTTCATCCACGTCCATCATCTCCATCACCATCTCATAACTCTCCACCCATGACTCTGGTTGTAAATCAGCGGTGTAATTGGGCACCTTACGAGGGCACTTAAAATCCTTGGGCAGTCGCACATTATGCAAAGCGGGGGTAAGACACGGCACCCCTAAAGAACTGAAGACCACGCCGGGCTCCACTGAGGTGGTAGGGCGAACCGGAGTAGGTTGACGAGCGGCATGCAGAGCTGCTAACTCGGCTTCTCGACGTGCACGACCATGATCCACCACGTCCTGCGCATTAGCACCACCACCTGCCAGGTTGTGTCCTCACGGCGAGTTACGGTGACGTGCACTGCTTAATATGGTCGGCTCATCCTCAACGTGCCTGTTGTAGCTCCGACTCGGACGGGGGGTGGAATAAATCCTCTCACGACTATGCGAATAAGCCTGTTGCTGGTTTAAAGCCGTCTGAAGGAGCTCTCTAGCCCGTCGTGTCTCAATCTCCACTGGTGACTCGCCGTTAGTTGGGAGGGCTGCCAATCGTGAAGCGGCGGCCACAATATTATCCAACGGGTTGGAGTAATGCCCCGGGGGCGTCGGAACATACTGCGGCACAATGTTGTTCTGACGAGGCGGGTTCATCGTGCGCGGTTGAACCGGCGCTCCTGTTCCCGGTGCCTCCGTCTGGTTTACCACTGGCTAGTTACTGGTTCCGGCTCCTGGCGTGTTGAAGAGATTTCTTGGCTCATAACCCGGCGGGAGGTGCGACCGGTATCTCCACCTCATGACCTCATATGAGGCATTCTGGTCCAACCTAAGCCGGTAGGCCTGAGCTTCCAACTCGGCCCGTTCTGTAGCCATCCTGGCGTTTTCTGCTGCCAGGTCCGCTTTAGCCTGAGTTATCTGATCCTTTACCTTTGCATTCTCTGCATTGTGCTGATCCCTGGCTGCAGCGTCCACCTATGGAGCCATCAATGTTTCCAAGGCGTCGAACAAATCATAGAAAACCTGAGCGGGAGGCGGCACAGAGCCCCCTGCTCCTGCTGGTGTTGCTATTGCTGAACCAGAGAACATCGCCGCGGCGGTAGAAGAGTGTTGTGCTGGTTGTGTGCCGTCCATGAAGACCGCGACCCGGCTTGGCAGATTGAGGAGGTCCGGAATACTGTTGCCATCGGACCCTCCACTAATCTGGCCATCCTGCAGTTGATACAGGGACTCGGTTTCTCCGGTTGAAGACTCATCATCGGAACGGATAAGGGTTTCTCCATCAGATGCTGGTCCATCCTCATACTCCGCTCCATGGATGGCACCTACGAAAACATGCCTTGCTGCGGGCTAAACCGGGGTAGGGCTTGCACGCTGAGCCCTCTCGACGATGTCGGTGCAGGTGTCCAGCTCAGGGCCCGGTTCGCCAATTTTGCCGATGAAGACGTGAATTCCACCAAAGGGGACCCGATACCCGTATTCGATCGAACCGGCCTCGGGACCCCACCCTGCACCGTCGATGTAGAGCTTGCCGCGACGACTCTTCATGATCCAGCCCACAGCCTATCCCTTGAGTCCTTCGAAGCTGCCCTTCAAGAACTCGAAACAGTCGTGCGATAGCCCCATCGTTAGACTTTATCTTAATACTTTTCTCGTAGTTGCGGATGCTTGCGAGGGGGTTAATAATAAGTAGGAGGTTTGTTCAAGTAAGAGCAGCACCTAAGCACCGGTCCATCCACATATCAAATTATCAAAGTAACAAACACGAATGAAACCAACATGATGAAAGTGACTAGATAAAATTCCCGTGTACCCTCAAGAACGCTTTGCTTATTATAAGAGACTGTTTTGGCCTGTCCTTTGCCACAAAAGGATTGGGCTACCTTGCTGCACTTTATTTACCGTTACCTGTCCGTTACAAATTATCTTGCTATCAAACTACCTGTTCCTGACTATTTCAATGCCTGCAGAAAATACCTTGCTGAAAACCACTTGTCATTTCCTTCTGCTCCTCGTTGGGTTCGACACTCTTACTTATTGAAAGGACTATGATTGATCCCCTATACTTGTGGTTTATCAAGACTCTTTTCTGGCGCCATTGCCGGGGAGTGAAGCGCTCTTGGCAAGGAAAAATTTAAATTATGTGCTCAAATTTATTGTCACTTGTTACAATGGAGAACCATCCTTTGAGGGATTTGTTCGGGGTATCTTCACCTCGACCCGAACCACAATTTGTTGCCCCTCAACCTACCACACCTACTGAAAATATTGGTTATGAAATTCCTTCGGGTATGATAGAACAACTGCTATAGCTAATCCTTATGCAGGAGATGGAATTGAACATCCTAATATACACTTGATATATGTGGATGAAATTTGTGGATTATTTAAGCTTCCAGGTTTATCCGGAGATGAATCTAAGAAGAAGGTTTTCCCTTTATCTTTTAAGGGAAAAGCATTGACATGGTATAGGCTATGTGATGATATTGGATCTTGGAACTAGTATCGATTGAAATTGGAATTTCACCAAAAAAATATCCTATGCATCTAGTTCATCATGATCAGAATTATATATATAATTTTTTGCCTCGTGAAGGAGAAAGTATCGCTCTAGCTTGTGGGAGGCTTAAGTCAATTGTATATTCATGCCCCAATCATGAGCTCTCGACAGAAATTATCATTCAGAACATTTATGCTCGGCTTTCTCGTGATGATCAATCCATGCTCGATACTTCCTGTACTAGTTCTTTTGTGAAGAAGGCTATTGAATTCAGGTGGGATCTTTTACTAAGAATTAAACACAACTCTGAAGATTGGGAACTCGACGAAGGTAAAGAGTCAGGTGTTAAGCTTGAGTTTGATTGTGTTAAATCTTTTATGAATACTGATGCTTTTCACAAGTTTAACACTAAGTATGGACTCAACTCGGAGATAGTAGCCTCTTTGCAAAGATCGATATAGTTGACTAGAGGGGGGGTGAATAGGCAACTAACAATTTTTAGCTTTTATTTACAATTTAGCTTTGCATCAAAGTAGGTTGTCTAGATATGCAACTAGGTGACCAACCTATATGATGCAGCAACAACAAGCACACAAGAAAGCAAGGGATACAACACAATATAAGCTTGCACAAGTAAAGGTAAGAGATAACCAAGAGTGGAACCGGTGGAGATGAGGATGTGTCACCAAAGTTCCTTCCCTTTGAGAGGAAGTACGTCTCCATTGGAGCGGTGTGGAGGCACAATGTTCCCCAAGAAGCCACTAGGGCCACCGTATTCTCCTCACGCCCTCACACAATGCGAGATGTCGTGATTCCACTATTGGTGCCCTTGGAAGCGGTGACGGAACCTTTACAAACAAGATTGGGGCAATCTCCACAAATTAATTGGAGGCCCCCAATGACACCTTCACCATAATGGAATATGGCTCTGCGGTGACCTCAACCGTCTAGGGTGCTCAAACACCCAAGAGTAACAAGATCCGTAAGGGATTAGTGGGGGGAATCAAATTTCTCTTGGTGGAAGTATAGATCAGGGCCTTCTCAACCAATCCCTAGAAAATCAACAAGTTTGATTGGCTAGGGAGAGAGATCGGGCGAAAATGGAGCTTTGAGCAACAATGGAGCTTGGGGGAGTAAGAGGTAGTCAACTTGGGGAAGAAGACCCCCCTTATATAGTGAGAGGACAAATCCAACCGTTACCCACCTACTCAGCCCGCGACATGCGGTACTAACGCATACCCAAGCAGTACTACCGCACGGGCTCGCGGTACTACCGCTAGGAGGTGCGGTACTATCGCTCGTGCGGTAGGAGCCAGGTGAGGCTCTGTTGCACAAGGCAACAAGCGGTAGAACCGCTGGAGCGGTACTACCGCGCACCCTTGCGGTACTACCGCAAGGCAGAGCTCATCCTGGGTTGGGAAGGCACGGACTAATAAAATTACATCCGTTGCTACTTCTGTTGAGTTTCGGTCAGTGCAAAAATCCGGCACGGTACTACAACTCACAGGGAGCGGTACTACCGCGTAGGGTGCAGAAGTAAAAAGCTACTTCCGCCCCTACATCCGCTCACGCCACGGTGTTGGGCCAGAGGCCACGATACTACCGCATGCTAGGAGAGGTACTACCGCACTTGCGGTACTACCGCTACGTTGGGCGGTACTACCGTGGCCAGCTGTGGTATTACTGCTCCCTTGATCAGTACTACCGCACGCCGCAGACCAGTAGCACTAGGATGCCTTCATCTTCGCAGCGACAAGGGGAACACCGGTGCTCCAATGAAGCAAGGAAAGGTGGTGCAAAGGAATAGATGTGTACGTGATGATTCCACCCTAACCTTTCCAAAGCGGACCCCCTCTTAATAATATAGCTTTCCTATGACTCAAATCCACCGAAAAGAAACATAGAGAAATGCCGTCTTCGATAGGCTCCGAGGGGCACCGAATCGTCTTGTTCCTAGACATGAGATATCTGTAATGCTCAATGCACACGATTAGTCCGCAAATGCATTGTCATCAATCACCAAAACCACTTAGGGAGAAATATGCCCTTACAATCTCCCCCTTTTTGGTGGATTGATGACAATACGAGATTTGCACATAGGGATATACAATGAAGCATAAGCAAACCCAACATTTATAAAATATAAACAGCCCCCCCCCCCTAGATGTGTGCACTCTATAGAAGTGCTTTGGACTGCACGGCACACATACTAGGATCAACACTCCCCCTATATTTTATAAACAAGGCAATCCTAGCAACAATATGAGTGGCGTTAAGCAAGGAAGCAAGATATAGCAATGAGCATGAAGTAAAGGGATCATGACATAATAAGCTCACAATCTGCTAAACATGCTAGATAATAGGATAAGACAGAAGATAAGCTGAGGACATATGTCTTACACCATATGATAGTCTCCTGGACTCACACGAACACAACCACACACCAAAGCAAACAAAGGTTCAACAGAACAAAAGCAAAGCGAACCAAAGCACGACACAAGACACAAGACTCATGAATCCTACTCTCTCTCTCCCTTTGGCATCAAGACACCAAAAAGGCAGAGAGGACACCTACGATAGAGGTGGTGGAAAAACTCCACGGCATCACAAGTCATGTTCCTCCTCCTCAGACTCCTCGGTAGCGCGGGATGTAGAAGGAATGTCAGTCTCCTCTGACTCACTCCACCGGCAGTGCTGTCTGGTCCACTACTCCTCATCTGTGATCCGCTCCTTAGAGCCACTCTCGACCTCAAGGCCAACCTGCCTCATGATGGCCTTGTTGCGACGACGAGCCATCTTGGCGTTCACATGAGCCTGGTACTGACCCTTGGCCTGCATGTAGAAAAGAGCCTTCATCTTGGCCTTGAGCTTCTTGGCCCAAGTTGTCTCAGAAGAGGGAGGAGTGTATCCCTCAGAGTTGTCCTCTCCTGCCTCCTCATCCTCATCCACATCCATCCTAGCAGCCTCTGCCTCAGCCCGGGTGGTGGTGTTAGCCCACTTGCTCCTGATGCGTAGCTTGATAGGATCATGGCGGGTCCAGTCGGGAGCATGAAATTCTTCACCCGGAAAATGCTTCTCCCAAGTCTTCGAGATCAATAAAAACAGGTAAGGGCCATAGATGGGCACTTGACGGTTGAAGACAGCAAAATGTAGCTCACACCACATGATATGAGATACATGAAGTGGAGTCGTTTGTTGGAGACGCGTCTTCTCACAGATGAGCATCATATCCACAAGATAGGCATGCACCTTGTCCTTGTTGCCTATGCGAGGAAAGAGTGTGTTGCGGAAGATCCTGTGCATGATGTCAAGGAACGGGTTCAGCACCCATGTCTTCTTGTCATTGGCAAGCTTCTTCTCAACAAGGTAGGGTTGAAGCTTGTTCTGGTTGGCTGACTCAGGGTTGGCGTGTGGGCGGACACCAACGGGCACATTTAGCCCCTCATCATGAACGTTCAACAGATCCATGAACTCCTTCCACTTAGCAGACATCCTCTTCCCATTGGTCATCCAAGTCATTGTCCGCTGCTCATCCGTGTGAAAGTGGACAGAAGCAAAGAACTAAGCCACAATATCCGGGTCAAAATACAAGTGAAAAGTGACGAGTTCCTCAATTCCAAATTGCTCCACCAAATCCAAAGGCTCACCAAAGTATTCCCTGTTGCTCTCCTTCTTCATATGATGCATGTCAATTCACTGCACTGGCACATAAATGTTCTGCTTGGACATGATCACATCCAGGAAGATAAGATTCTGTTGCTTGGTCCAAAACAAGTCATTGCCCCTTGTGACCTCCCTAGGGTTGACGTAAGGGTTGAGCTTCCTTCGCAATAGAAACTCTGCTTGAGGGATTTCATCCATTCCCATTGTTGGCTCCTTGGTCTTGGTAGCTGTGGACTTGGTTCTACTATGTGGGGCACTGGAGCCCTCTGGAGCCTCTTGGTTGTACAGGCGCTTTGAGCTTGTGTCACGGCTGGGATTCGAGCGCCGGACATTGGAACCTGAGCCACCACCTATGACATACAACACACACACACACACAAGAAAAGCGAGAAGGGTTATTGCAAAGATGAGGGCCAAAACAAACTGAAATAAGCCGACAATATATTTGGAAGGACAAAACATCAAATTTCCAACTCTAAAGTAGTACCGTACCAGCACACGGATGTAAAAAAATTACATCCGCTCGAGCCGCACTAGTACCGTGCCGGTGTGGCACGATAGTACCGTGCCTGGAGCGGAAGTAATTTTTTACTTCCACGCCCCGGGCGGTAGTACCACTCTAGCGGAGTGGTAGTACCGCACGGGACGGTTCTTGAGCGGGCAAGCGGAAGTACCGCTCCAGGAGGGGCGGTAGTACCGCATGGATTCGAAACTCTCAAGAACTGCATCTATGGATCTAGAAAATCCGCAAAAAATGGATTAGTACTACCATTGATTAAACTACACTGATGTATCACTCCAAATAGCATATCTACTGCACTAGCACTCTACTACAAATCTCCTCTTGCAAAGATTTAGCCAAAAATCACACGAACTACACATGCATCTCCCCAAGACCTAGAAGCACAAGAACGGAACAAAAAGAGAGGGACTAGGGGAGATACCGGGGTCCATGGCAAGAGGGCGAGGTGGGGAATGATCCCACCGGTCGGAATGCGAGGAGAGCGGCCGGAGACGGAGATCCAGTGAGGTACTTCGGCGCCGTTCTTGGGCAAGAGAGAGAGAGAGAGAGAGAGAGAGAGAGAGAGAGAGACGGGGTGGGGAAAAGAGATGAATGGGTATGGGGGAGTTGGAACTACCCATGCCCTGCTCTTAACCCCCACCCGCTCGCGACGGTGCGGTAGTACCGCAGGTCCTCACGGTAGTACCGCCCGGGCGAAAGTACCGCTCGTTGGGCGGTAGTACCGCTCTTCCAGCATTAGTAAAAAATTACTGCCACGATGGAAGCGGTAGTACCATGCTTAGGATGTAGTTGTACACGCATAGAGCACCCCACCTCCTGCAGTAGTACCGTGGCTTGCCATGGTAGTACCGTAACCCCAAGAAAGTGCAAGTTTCGACAAGAAAAGAAGAACACGACCTTTGCAACGCAACCTTCAGGCAACCGGACACTCAAAATAGCACACACACACGAGGCAACAAAAACACCGGCTCGCCACAAAGAAAGAGGCAAAAGACAACAAGGACCAAACACGAAACACAACCTCTCCAAAGAGAGGGGGGTGGCCGAAGCCACCTATGTTTGAGTCAATTGGTATGGCACTGCGAAGAATTATCCTTGGGCCCATGACCAAAACTCGTCTTTGAAGCACAAGTACCATCAAAAATGGCTAATGTGAATGAGTTGATCAGTTTATGCATAATGGGGGGAGGGAGAGTTCATTGAGAGAACAACACTCCCCCTATGTCCATGCCTACACTTAAACAAGACAACAAGACGAGTATGGTGGGGTGTGCAAGGGTTCAAGCCACATTGCTCGAATCAATGATATTTAGCTCATGCCTTAACCCGCAAAATCTTGCTTCATCCAAGGGCTTTGTGAAGATATCTGCAAGGTTATCATGAGTGTTGACATAGTTGAGCTCGATCTCCCCTAGCCTAATATGATCCCGGATAAAGTGATACCGAATCTCAATATGCTTCGTCTTGAAGTGTTGCACTGGTTTGAGAGAGATCTTGATGGCACTTTCATTGTCACACCAAAGAGGCACTTTGTCACAAATGACACCATAATCCTTTAAAGTTTGCCTCATCCAAAGAAGTTGAGCACAACAACTACCGGCGGCCACATACTCCGCTTCGGTGGGCGAGAGAGACACAAAACTTTGCTTCTTAGAAGACCAAATCACCAAATAGCAACCAAGAAATTGGCGCCCTCCGAAAGTTGACTTCCTATCCACTTTGTCTCCCGCCCAATCCGAGTCCGAAAAGCCCACAAGGTTGAAGTTTGCTCCTCTTGGGTACCATAAGCCAAAGTTTGGGGTATGAGCCAAATATTGAAAGATTCGCTTGACCGCCACATAGTGGCTTTCCTTAGGTGCGGCTTGAAACTATGCACAAATTCCCACACTCAACATGATATCCGGTCTAGATGCACACATGTAAAGCAAGGAATCAATCATGGAGTGATATACCTTTTGATCCACCGCTTTACCATTGGGATATATGTCAAGTTAGCATTTGACGGGCATTGGAGTATAAGTCGTCTTGACATCACTTAGCTTCAATCTCTTGATCATGTCTTGAGTCTATTTGGCTTGGTTGGTGAAGGTTCCTTCTCTTCTTTGCTTGATTTCGAATCCGAGAAAGAACTTCAACTCTCCCATCATGGACATATTGAACTTTGAGGTCATGAGAGCGGCAAATTCCTCATTGAAAGCTTTGATAGGGGAACCAAAGATAATATCATCAACATATAGTTGGCATACAAACAACTCCCCTTTGACCTTCTTAGAAAAAAAGAGTGGGTCGATTTTCCCAATTTCAAACCCATGATCTTGCAACAACTCTGTAGGGTGCTCATACCACGCACGTGGAGCTTGGTTAAGGCCATACAGTGCATTATCAAGTTGGTACACATGATTAGGGAAATAAGGATCCTCGAACCCCGGGGGTTGTTTTGACATACACCAACTCATTAATAGGACCATTAAGAAAAGCACTCTTCACATCCATTTGTTGCAACTTGAAGTTATGATGTGAAGCATAAGCAATCAACAAACGAATAGATTCAAGGTGAGCAACGGGAGCAAAGGTTTCACCATAGTCGATACCCTCAACTTGGGAGTAGCCTTGTGCTACCAAACGAGCCTTGTTGTGAATGATAATTCCATGAGCATCTTGCTTGTTATTGAATATCCACTTGGTTCCAATTACATTATGGTTCCCCGTTGGCCTTGGCACCAATCTCCACAACTTGTTGTGCTCCAAGTTGTTGAGTTCTTCATGCATGGCATTAAGCCAATCCAGATCCTCGAGCGCCTCATAGACCTTTCGGGGTTCAACACAAGAAACAAACGCGTGATGTTCACAATAGTTTGCTAATTGTCTACGAGTGCTTACCCCCTTTCTTAAGCTTCCAAGCACATTCTTCATGAGATGATCTTTGGTAGTGAGCTTGGATGCAATCTTGGCGGCACGACGCTCCAATTCCTCCTCGGGGGTAAGTTGAGGATCGGTAGCTTGATCGTCTTGAGCGTTGTCTTTAGCTTGTTCTTGATCTTGAGCTTGCTCTTGATCTTGAACTTGCTCGGAGGTGAGACACTTGGTGGTTCACCACCATTTTGAGGTCGATCTTGCCCTTAATCTTGTTCATTTGGTTGAGGGCCTTCACTTTGTTCTTTGGAAGCGTGTGGGTCTTAGGTTGGTGATGGTTCCACTTGAGTGGAACATTGTCAATCTCCTTCGGCCACAAGGGGTTCCTCAATGGGTAGGATATAACCAACACCCGTTATTCTTATGGCTTGGGGAGGAATTTCATGACCTACATCACAAGTACCACTTTGCTCCACTTGGGAGCCATTATTCTCATCAAACTCCATGTTACACGTCTCTTCAATAAGTCCCGTGGACTTACTGAGGACACGGTAAGCATGTGAATTTGTAGCATAACCAACAAATATGCCCTCTTGAGCTCTAGCCTCAAATTTAGATAGATGAACACCTTTCTTGAGAATGAAACACTTACACCCGAACACCCGGAAGTACTTGAGGTTTGGATTGTTACCGGTGAGTATCTCATAGGGAGTCTTGTTCAAGCCTTTGCGGAAGTAGAGCCGATTGGATGCATGACACGCGGTGTTGATGGCTTCGGCCCAAAAGTTTTATGGAGAATTGAACTCCGCCATCATGGTCCTTGCCGCATCCATCAACGTCCGGTTCTTCCTCTCCGCCACACCATTTTGTTGAGGGGTGTAAGGTGCGGAATATTGATGATTGATCCCCTCATCACTAAGAAACTCATCCAAGGTGTAGTTCTTGAACTCGGTGCCGTTGTCACTTCTTATCATCAAGATCTTTGCATTGTGTTGGCGTTGAGCTTCATTTGCAAAGTCGACAACGGTTTGTTGGGTCTCACTCTTCCTCTTGAAGAAATATACCCAAGTGTATCTTGAATGATAATCCACAATCACCAAGCAATACTTTCTACCCCCAAGACTATCAAAGGATGGAGGTACAAAGAGATCCAAGTGAAGGAGCTCCAAGGGCCTCTTTGAGTAGATGATAGTCATGGGAGGGTGAGCCTTCTCATGTAGCTTTCCTTTGATACAAGCACTGCAAGCATGATCTTTGGCAAAACTTGAGAACACTTTGCAAAGATCTCATATTGACATGGGCTAAACGGTGATGCCAAAGCCATCCCACGTCAACTTTAGCCATTAGGCATGTCGCGGTCTTAGTGGGTCACTCCGAGAAGTTAAGCACATAGAGACCATTCTCGACATGCCCAACAAAGGCTACTTTAAGAGTCTTGCTCCACAAGAGGTCCACGGTATCAATATCAAATAAAGTGGCAAAGCCCATGAGTGCAAGTTGACGAACGGAAAGTAAATTGTATGCAAGGGACTCAACAAGCATGACTTTCTTGATCATGAGATCATGAGAAATGACAACCTTGCCAAGACCCAATACCTTAGAAGACGAGGCATCACCCCACTCGACATTGGTGGGCATAGATGAAATCTTGTGCACGTCCACCACCAAGTCCTTGCTTCCGGTCATATGATTTGTAGATCCACTATCGATCAACCATGATCCCCCACCGGAAGCAAACACCTACACGAGATCAATGCTTGGTTTTAGGTACCCATTTTGTAATGGGTCCTTTGATGTTAGCAACAAGGGTCTTAGGAACCCAAATAGACCATTCAATGTACTCATAAGTAGAACCAACAAATCTATGATAAACATGTCCATCACTAGCACGGCATAACACATAAGAAGGGTTAAAGTCGTCGGCCTTGTTGGAAGAAGTGGCATTGCCCTTCTTGACATCACCACCCTTCTCATTATTATTCTTCTCCTTAGAAGCACCCTCTCCCTCCTTCACAAATGTTTGCTTGAGAGGAGGAGGTCATTTGGCCTTGTCATTCTTCTTCTTGTTCTTGGACTTGGGTGCAAACCCAATCCCCTCCTTGCCCACAACTTCCTTTTGATTGCTCAAAAGGTCGTTGAGGTTCTTCTCACCTTGTATGCAAGACACAAGGCCTTTCTCGAGTTGCTCCTTCAACTTTTCATTCTCCTCCACAAGATGCACATGCTCACAACACGGGTTAGTAGCATTTGCATTATCAATTAAAACCATATCTGGAAAACTGGTTTTTCCTTAGTTAGCTTCACTTGGAGTTGATCATGAGACTCTCTGAGGCTAGCATGAGCACCCTTCAAGGCTTTGTGAGCCTTGTCAAGTATATCAAACTCCTCCTTGAGTCTAGCAAGATCAACCCCAAGTCTGGCCTTCTTGGAATTGAGCACACGATATACAACAAGAGCATGATCAAGATCTTACTTTAATTTAGCATGATCATTGTTGTGTGAATCCTCAAAAGCCAAACGATGACCACGCTCTTCCTCAAGAGCATTAGAGAGATCTGATATCTCATCGGCATAGTCACGATTATGCCCCTCCATCTTAGAGATGGTGTCTTCGTGAGCCTCGATCATGTCATTGGCTTCACCAAGTTGTTCCAAGAGAGCAACAAAGTGCTTCTTGGATTTACCTTTGAGCTTACTCATAAAAGACTCAAATTAATTTTCTTCCTCATTGGACCCCTCACTTTCATCAATGCAATTCGTCAAAGAGGTATTAGTAGTGATGGTGGTTTTGATGTTGGGGGTTACCTTGTTGGTGGCTTTGGCCATGAGGCACTTGGCGGTGATGTTCTCGTTGGGTGAGTCGAAGAGGGACACCCAAGGAGTTGTTGCAATGGCAACGGAGGCCATGGAAACCGTCTCACCATCTTCATCATCATCATCGTCCTCATTGTACTCTTCTTGTGCCACCAACCCCTTGGGAGGTGTCTTCTTGGTGAAGTCGTTCTTGTTGGGGAAGGACTTGGCCTTGTCTTTTCGGATAAGCTTGCCACCATTGTCTTCCCTCTTCTCATATGGGCACTCCACAACAAAGTGGCTCACATTGCCACAATTATAGCATGTCCTCACATGTTGCTTGCCCTTGGTGCCACTTGAGTTGTTCTTGTTGAAGTTGGGCCTTGAGTTCTTCTTGCTCCAAAATTGCCTTGAAGCGAGAGCCATTTTCTCATGATAAGCATATTTTGTATCTTCGCGGTTACTCTCCTCTTCTTCATCTTCATCCTCTTCTTCCACACTAGCCTTGGCCTTCAAGGCAAGGTTGGGATTCTTTGTGCATTGAGAATGCAACACCGCATTTTTGGCGGTCTTGTCTAAGATCCTCATTGCCACAAACTCATCCAACACTTCACTTGAGGACAAGGTGTGGAAGTCCGGCCTTTGACGGATGACGGGGGACATGGCCTTATGGTAAGGCATCATGGCCTTGAGAAACTTGTGCTTGATCCAATTGTCATCCGTATCCTTGCTCCCATGATCTCGGAGTGAGACCGCGAGAGTGGTTAATCTCCGGTAAAGCTCATAAGGTTCTTCATCTTCATTCATTGCAAACTCATCGGCTTCATCTTGAACCACTTCATAGTTGGAGCGTTGAATACTTGCGCTTCCCTTGTAAATGGAAACAACATGTTGCCATGCTTCCTTGGCCACGGTGAAAGGTCGGAGATGCGCAATATCTTTGGGAGGGATGGCCTCTTGGAGAATGCAAAGAGCGGACTCGTTGAATTGATGATCCGCGGCTTCTCTAGGAGTGAAGTTGCTTGGGTCATGCGGGTAGAAACCTTGCTCAATAATTCTCCAAAGGTTAGTAGAACTATGATTTAAATGACATTTAAAGCAATAGACCGAAGAGGCAAAATCCTCATTTTTCACAAGCTTAGGAGGAGGACCAACATGATTCAAATGAGCCGAAGGAACCGGTCCTCCATAAGTAAGTGGAGATTCAACATGGGCAAAGATGCCATTTCCACTTCTACCACTAGATAAAGGAACTTTGTCACTAGTAGCTTACCCCTTGTCGGAGTTAGCATCCGTCACCTTGTTAGCGGAATCACCCACTTTCATTGGTGCCGTGGATAATTTAAGGCCTTCTAAAAACTTATTGACCATGCCTTCAACCTCGGTCGTCATGGAGGTTTTCAGTGTGTCCAAAGCGCATTGAATTCCTCACGGGAGATCGAGGATCCCCCATCGGCCGTAGACGAGGACGGAATCACACTGAGGTGCTCCTCCCCACCGTCTACGATGTCAACGATACTCTTCGGATGGCAAAGTCCTTAATAAAGAGACGAGGCTCTGATACCAATTGAAAAGATCGATATAGTTGACTAGAGGGGGGTGAATAGGCAACTAACAATTTTTAGCTTCTCTTTACCAATTTAAACTTTGCATCAAAGTAGGTTGTCTAGATATGCAACTAGGTGAGCAACCTATATGATGCAACAACAACAAGCACACAAGCAAGCAAGGGATACAACACAATATAAGCTTGCACAAGTAAAGGTAAGAGATAACCAAGAGTGGAACCGGTGGAGACGAAGATGTGTTACCGAAGTTCCTTCCCTTTGAGAGGAAGTATGTCCCCGTTGGAGCGGTGCGGAGGCACAATGCTCCCCAAGAAGCCACTAGGGAAACCGTATTGTCCTCATGCCCTCACACAAATGCGAGATGCCGTGATTCTACTATTGGTGCCCTTGGAGGCGGTGACCGAACCTTTACAAACAAGGTTGGGGCAATCTCCTCAACTTAATTGTAGGCTCCCAACGACACCATGAAGCTTCACCATAATGGAATATGGCTCCACGGTGACCTCAACTGTCTAGGATGGTCAAACACCAAAAGTAACAAGATCCGCAAGGGATTAGTGGGGGGAATCAAATTTCTTTTGGTGGAAGCGTAGATAGGGGCCTTCTCAACCAATCCCTAGAAAATCAACAAGTTTGATTGGCTAGGGAGAGAGATCGAGCGAAAATGGAGCTTTGAGTAACAATGGAGCTTGGGGGAGTAAGAGGTAGTCAACTTGGGGAAGAAGACCCCCCTTATATAGTGAGAGGACAAATCCCCAAGCAGTACTACTGCACGGGCTCACGGTACTACCGCTGGGAGGTGCAGTACTACCCTTGCGCGGCAGGAGCCAGGTGAGGCTCTGTTGCACAAGGCAACGAGTGGTAGAACCGCCGGAGCGGTACTACCGCGCGCCCTTATGGTACCACCACAAGGCAGAGCTCATCCTAGCCTGGGAAGGCACGGACTAATAAAATTACATCTGTGGCTACTTCCGCTGAGTTTTGTTCAGTGCAAAAATCCGGCACGGTACTACAACTCACAGGGAGCGGTACTACCGCGTAGGGTGCGGAAGTAAAAAAAATTACTTCTGCCCCTACATCCGCGCACACCACGGTGCTGGGCCAGACGCCATGGTACTATGTATGCTAGGAGTGGTACTACCGCACTTGCGGGACTACCTCTACCTTGGGCGGTACTACCGTGGCCAGCTGCGGTACTACTGCTCCCTTGAGCAGTACTACCGCACCCCGTAGACCAGTAGCACTAGGATGCCTTCATCTTCGCAGCAACAAGGGGAACACCGGTGCTCCAATGAAGCAAGGAAAGGTGGTGCAAAGGAATATATGTGTATGTGATGATTCCACCCTAACCTTTCCAAAGCAGACCCCCTCTTAATAGTACAGCTTTCCTATGACTCAAATCCACAGAAAAGAAACATAGAGAAATGCCTTCTTCGATAGGCTCCGAGGGGCACTGTCAGTGTCAAAACCGGCGGATCTCGGGTAGGGGGTCCCGAACTGTGCGTCTAAGGCGGATGGTAACAGGAGGCAGGGGACATGATGTTTTACCCAGGTTCAGGCCCTCTTGATGGAGGTAAAACCCTACGTCCTGCTTGATTATTCTTGATAATATGAGTAGTACAAGAGTTGATCTACCACGAGATCAGAGAGGCTAAACCCTAGAAGCTAGCCTATGGTATGATTGTATGTTATCCTACGGACTAAAACCCTCCGGTTTATATAGACACCGGAGGAGGCTAGGGTTACACAAGGTCGGTTACAAAGGAGGAGATATCCATATCCGTATTGCCTAGCTTGCCTTCCACGCCAAGTAGAGTCCCATCCGGACACGGGACGGAGTCTTCAATCTCATATCTTCATAGTCCAACAGTCCGGCCAAAGGATATAGTCCGGCTGTACGGAGACCCCCTAATCCAGGACTCCCTCAGTAGCCCCTGAACCAGGCTTCAATGATGATGAGTCCGGCGTGCAGTATTGTCTTCGGCATTGCAAGGCGGGTTCCTCCTCCGAATACACCATGGAAGAGTTTGAATACAAGGATAGTGTCTGACCCTGCAAAATAAGTTCCACATACCACCGTAGAGAGAATAATATTTCCACAAATCTAATCTGCTGACACGTTTTGGCAGCATGACATCACACCATGGCCCGGTAATTATTCGAACCATTTTTCTTTAACCAGCCCCGCACATAACGCGAGGCGGTTTCTTGACACATCTTGTCAAAGCAGAGATCGTGTTCCCCTTATCATGGGATTCTCATCAATACGGACGTGGGTAACCCAACCGCACCACCAATTACGGTGCTTGGGGGATAAGCGAGTTTTACCAGGCTAGTGGGGGCGCATAGTTTCGTCCGCCCTTATAAAGGGATAAGGTCTCACCTTTTTCTACCCACGCCTTCTTCCTCCTTGCTCATCCATTCTCGGGCACTCGAGCTCCAACGCCCCAGTCCATATCCTACTCCTCAACTCTCTCCAAATATGTCTGGAGTGGGAGGCAAGTGGATGGCCTCCTCCGTCATGGAGGGACACATCAAAAAGCTATGTGGGGCCGGATACTTAGCCGCGAATATTGCGCATCGGTTGCCAGCCACGGGGCAGGTCGTCCCTACCCCGGAACCTCACGAAAGGGTGGTTTTCCTCCCCCACTTCGTCCGCGGACTGGGTTTTCCCCTCCATCCATTCGTCCGCGGCCTCATGTTCTATTATGGGCTGGACTTTCATGATATGGCCCCGAATTTCATCCTCAACATCTCGGCGTTCATCGTCGTGTGCGAGGCTTTCCTCCGCATCCCGCCCCACTTCAGCATGTGGCTGAAGACCTCAATATCAAGCCGAAGGTGGTGGGCGGCCAACAAGTGGAATGCGGCGGAGCCGTGGTGGGCAAAATGCCCAACGTTATATGGCTCGAGGGCTCCTTCGTGGAGACCATAAAGGGGTGGCAATCGGGGTGGTTCTACATCACCGAGCCACGCGACACCAACTGGATCGCGGCCCCGAGTTTCGATCCGGAATCCCCATGCGGCTCACTTCCTGTAAGGAGAAGGGCATGTCCTGGGGTTCATCGGTGGAGCTGGACGGACTCCAGAAGTGTATCCGGAACATGACAAGCAAGAAACTTAAGCTTGTCAACATAGTCCAGGTCATGCTATTCCGCCGGATCCTCCTGTGTCAACAACGGGATTTCAACTTATGGGAGTTCAACCCGGCCCAGCACCAGACTCTGCGAGCTCTTCGACATGATGCATAAGGACGTCTGGAAGGTGATGTTCAAGGGCGTCGAGGTCCCCCCTTCTCTTACCGAGGAACGCGGGCTAAGCGCGAAGCGCTCTGTGAATCTGGTAAGTTCTATACATCTGGTAGGGTATTTATTTCCCATAGCTTAACCATGTGCAGGGTCTGAGCTCCTATGCCTTTGATAGGACTGGGTGGAGACATTGGAGCAGATTAACTGTCCGGCCCCTCTGCCCGAAGACCCTGTAGACGCTCTCCTGACGGAGATGCGGACTCCGGCTCCTTATGAGGTGCCGGAGAAGACCAAGAAGAAGGCCAAGGGGGGCCCGAAAGAGTTCCCGGCGCCAGGTGGTATCGGACTCATCGTCCGATAACACTGAGACGCATTCCTCCCGTGAAAACGAGGAGAAGGAAGATGAAGATTCTCCCCTTCCAGCCGGGGGAGACAAGAAAAGGAAGGCCGCCCCAATCGAGGAGGCGGAAGGGTCCAAGAAGGGAAGGAATCTCCTTCCGGACTGCTCCACCACCACCGCCGACGGCGAAGACGAGTGGCTGCTCAGGGCCAAGCCCCTAGCGAAGTCGTAAGTATTCGGATACTAGAGTAACTCATAGCGTACCTTTGTCGCACTGCTTCTCCTAACGTCGAATATGATTATGCAGTCCGCCCCAAGCCCGTATCGACATATCTTCGTCGGACGGTTCCTTGGATTCGTCGGACATGGATAGTGATACACTTCCAACCGCCTCCTTCCCTTGCCCTATGGACAAGGTTGAGGTATTGTCTCAAGGGGCACCGAGCCGGGGGAGATAGTCCCGGAAGCCTCAAGGCGACCTTCCGGACTCCAGGAGCAAGGGGAGCAAGGCTCACGGGGGCTCCAAGTTCGGCTCTCAGCCGAACACCGCGCCGGAACCTCCAGTGGTTCTGGACTCGGGCAGGCGGCCCCTTCCAAAAGGGGCAAGCCGCCCGTGCCGGTGACCTCTGTCCATCCAGAGGCACCGGACAACCTGCTGGGAGTGCTTCACGGCGCTTTCATCGACGAAGAGCACCGCACTATTATGAGTGCGGTGATCAAGAAGGTTCAGTCCGCCAAGAGCGGACTGACTGAAGCCTGTGCCAGCCTTCTAATAGGCTTTGAGGTAAGTATTTAAAATATAGGAAAATATTACCGCATAGACAGTAGCCCTTGATGCTCTATTTGGTGTTCACAAAGAAAAGCCGAATAGAGGATCAAATAATATCTGCAGGAGTCTAATATAAGTATGTCTGTATGCATATGCAGGCTTCGCTGCTGACCTCTGCCGCACTGATTGTGGAGGTCGCCGCACTGAAGCAGGACCTCGAGGGGTCCGAAAAAGAGCTCGGCCTTGCCAAGAGGCAGCTCGAGGAGAACAAGGGTAAGTAATACCTTGTCTATATATAAAAGAAAATGTGGTTGCGAAATGACAGGATCATCATGAATATGCTAGGGGCCATGACCGAAGTGGCGACCCTGAAGCAAGCGTTGTCCGAGGCCAAAAACAAAGCGGCCAAGGAGCGCACCGAGCGAGAAAAGCAAGAGGCGCGGGTGGGCGAGGTGCACAAGAGCTCCAGGCTCTCGTGAAGAAGCACGAGGCGTTGAAGCTTGACTCGAAGACGCCAGAGTCCGAGCTTGCCGCGGCCCTCGAGAGCACAAAGCATGCCAAGGCTGAAGCCCAAAAGGCCCTCCAGGCGATTGAGGCAATGAGGAAGATAGCGGTGGGTAAGGCATTTAATATGCAAATCAAGCATGTGAAAGTAAATTACTTGTTACTTACCCGAGTCCGGAGCTCTCCAGGAGCATTCGCAGATTTGCCCCGCAGCGTGTCGGATGCCGCAAAATATTACCAGGCCAAGGAGGGAAGCTCGATGGAGAAGTTATTCTGGTCTTAGTATACTGGGACCGAACACCCGATGCCTATGAGCGACCAGCTGAAGCAACTGGTCGAGCCGCACAAGGCGGCCGAACAGGCCATGAGGGGCCTTATAGTCCGGATGTGGCCTGGCGACTCCCTTCCCAACAGCTACTTTAGCCTGGTGAGGCGGCTTGTAGATGCCTGCCCACGGCTGGAGGTCATAAAGCGGTATGTCTGCATCGAAGGTGCACGCCGGTCCTTTGCCCGTGCGAAGGTGCACTGGGCCAAGCTGGACGCCGAGAAGCTAGTGAAGGAGGGGCCGCCGCAGGGCAAGGAGCATCGCCACCCTGAGATGTACTATGAGGGTGTCCTGAAGGGTGCCCGTCTTATGGCGGACGAGTGTGTGAAGGATGTAATTTTTGAATGAACTTGCTCGTGTGATCCTGTATTATGAAAACTTGTTCATATGCGCTATGAAACGCTTGTTTGAATTTAAAATATTACCTTCTGTGCGGTTGTTTATTAAATCTGAGAGATGGCTAGTTGTCGGCTTCTGCCCCCATGCCACGAGTGCTGGGGTGTTCGGGATAAACCTAAGCACTCTTTTTCCCATTGTTGGGTCCTTCGAGGGAGGTGCTGAGCACAACGAACAAGGCAATTGGACTATAATGCTTTATCAATCTCACTTAGCATAGAAGTCTACAGTTTTAAATTTTGGCGAAGCCCCTAGTATTCGGAAGGCCGAATTCGGGGCGCTATACACGCCTTAAGCCGGACAAAGCCGACTCCTCGCTCTAAGCGGCATAAGTCTTTAGGGACTTGAGACCTCTTGAACAGCGACCAGCTCTCGCCTTATCATGACAGTCAGTTTTAGCTTTCTCTACTGAGGTGCTTAGCCTAGATGAACCAGGGCACAATCGCAGTAGTTCTCCCAGTGCTACCTTAGCCGATATAGCGGAACATAAGGTACCAAAACATGGGAGCCGGGCAAACCCAACTATTGACCCAAGACATGATTCGGAGCTGATGCATATAACGCTATAAGTTCGGGTGCCGCACTGTTGAAAGTGTTCGGACTCCTCACGCCGTATTATGGGGTATGCTTAAGCCCCTGGCGTATTGGCCGTACCGGTGTACGGGTGCTGAATGTCATGAATGAACATATATATATATATATATATATTTTTATTAAAGAATAGAGAATGCGATAATAGTCTAGTGCTATGCATTGTTTATTCAATAAGGTGTGTCGAAGCAGAATGATACAAGTAGTGCGATAAGCAAAAAATAGGACTATTTGACATGTCCCCTCCAAGGGCAAGCTGAGGAATGGTATTTAAAGCAGGTATTTCACTCGTTATCAGAAGCCACCTCGGAGTTCCATGGTGCGATGTAGCTTTCTGCCTCCTTGGTTGTTGCATTGTGTATCCGGCAATCATACTGCCGGACAGGGTTTCCAGAGATTAAAGTCCTGAAAGAGAGAAAAATAACAAAGCGGGAAGCCCCTAATGCGGTTGAGCCGCGTCTTGGGGCGTGCCATAGTCGTGCCCCCCTCCCCACCTGTGCCCATGGTATTTTCAATGCGTAATTATGTATGCGTGGCACGGATTTCGCTGTTTGGCTGGGACTATGGCGGGGGCCGCATTGCTATGCGAGCTCGGAACGTGCCAGGCGGTCTTGTTGCCGATTACTTCGGGCGCGCTTGAAGGTGTCCGGGTCCTTAATCGCCGAACTGGTGGATTGCCTTAAGAGGCTGTTTTGCGCTTCTGCTGCGAGGGCCGCAGTGTGCTCCTCCGTGCAGAGAGAGTGCTCTGTGTTTCCATTGACTGTGATGACCCCCCAAGGTCCTGGCATCTTGAGCTTGAGGTATGCATAATGCTGTACCGCATTGAATCTCGCAAATGCGGTTCGCCCGAGAAGTGCATGATAGCCACTGCGGAACGGGACTATATCAAAGATTAACTCCTCACTTCGGAAGTTATCCGGGGATCCGAAGACCACTTCCAGTGTGACTGAGCCTGTGCAATGGGCCTTTACACCTGGTATGACGCCTTTGAAGGTCATTTTTGTGGGTTTGATCCTGGAGGGGTCTATACCCATTTTGCACACTGTGTCCTGATAAAGCAGGTTCAGGCTGCTGCTGCCGTCCATAAGGACTCGAGTGAGGTGAAATCCGTCAATGATTGGGTCTAGGACCAGTGCGGTGAATCCGCCATGACGGATACCAGTGGGTTGGTCCCTGCGATCGAAGGTGATCGGACAGGAGGACCATGGGTTGAACTTTGGGGCGACTGGCTCCAACACATATATGTCCCTTAGCGCACGCTTCCGCTCCCTCTTGGGGATGTGGGTTGCGTATATCATGTTCACCGTCCGCACTTGTGGGGGGAACCTCTTCTGTCCTCCGGTGTTCGGCGGCCGGGGGTCCTCCTCGTCATCGCTATGCAACCCCTTGTCTTTGTTTTCGGCATCTAACTTGCCGGCCTGCTTGAACACCCAACAATCCCTCTTGGTGTGGTTGGCTGGCTTGTTGGGGGTGTCGTGTATTTGACATGAGCGATCGAGTATACGGTCCAAACTGGACGGGACTGGAGTGCTTCTTTTGAATGGCTTTTTCCGCTAACCGGGTTTAGAGCCTTTGAATCCGGCATTGACTGCCGTATCCTCGGTATTGTCGATGTTGATGCGGCGCTTGTGTTTGTTGCGACGTGGCCTGCCATTGCCATCCTTGATATCCGAAGTACCATGGTTCTTTGATATATTATTGGTGCGAGCCAGCCAGCTGTCTTCTCCCGCGCAAAAGTGGGTCATGAGTGTCCTGAGGGCTGCCATAGATTTTGGCTTTTCCTGGCCAAGGTGCCGGGCGAGCCACTCATCGCGGATGTTGTGCTTAAAAGCTGCTAGGGCCTCTACATCCGGATAGTCGACGATTTGATTTTCCTTTGTCAGGAACTGTGTCCAGAATTGCCTGGCCGATTCCTCTGGCTGCTGAATTATGTGGCTCAAGTCATCGGCATCTGGTGGTCGCACATAAGTGCCCTGGAAGTTGTCGAGGAATGCGGCTTCCAGATCTTCCCAACAGCCAATGGATTCTGCTGGCAGGCTGTTGAGCCAATGTTGAGCTGGTCCTTTGAGTTTGAGTGGGAGGTATTTGATGGCGTGTAGATCGTCACGGCGGACCATGTGGATGTGCAGGAGGAAGTCCTCGATCCATACCGCCGGATCTATTGTGCCGTCGTATGATTCGATATTTACGGGTTTGAAACCCTCTGGGATTTGGTGATCCATTACTTCGTCTGTGAAGCATAGGGGGTGTGCGGCGCCTCTGTACTAGGCTATATCGCGATGCAGCTCAAATGAGTCTTGTCCGCTGTGTTCGGCCCTGTCGGATTTACTTTTACTGTATCCGGCGTGACGGTTATCGTCTCGCATAGTGACGTGCCCTCGTGATCCGTAGATCGATCTTGCGTGTTTTGCTTTGTCCTCCAATACGTCTCGCAGGTCTGGCGTATTTCCCCATGCCTTGACATTTTTATTTGAGTGGCGTCGGGGTGTGGGCTGAGCTTTTGGCTGAAATGCCTCTCTGTCGCGGCCACGGGGTGGCCGATCAGCTGCGTCATACGCTGGAGATGTAGGTTTTGGTGCTTCCTCCTCCAGTCGGGGTAGCAACCTGCGCTTTGGGTAACTCTTGGAGGGACGTTCGAGTTTATATTCCTCGGCCGCAAGGACTTCAGTCCATCTGTCAGCTAGCAAATCTTGATCAGCTTGAAGCTGTTGTTGCTTTTTCTTAAGGCTATTTTCCGTGGCTATAAGCCGGTGCTTGAAGCGCTCTTGTTCGACGGGATCCTCAGGCACAAAAAATTCGTCATCGTCGAGACTTGCCTCACCTTCGGAGGGAGGCATGTAATTATCATCCTCCGCCTCTCCATCTGCCGCTCTCCCGGGAGGGCTGGCTTCTCCATCCTCCTGCTCTAAATCTTGCTGGAGGGGATTGTTGTCGTCTTCGGCACTGTTCGCAGTGCTATTATCTCCTGTGCCAGTGTCACCGCTTTTGCTTTGGCGAGACTTAGAGCGGCGCCACTGACGTCGGCGCTTGGGTTCCTTCTTGGAGGGGTCATCCTCCGCTGTCTCGTTGTTATTGCCTTCTTCGGGTGTATCCACCATGTTATATCATATGATGAGGTGGTTGTCCAGTGTCCTGTGGGCAGTGGTTCCTCTTCGTCTCCTGCATCGTCGTCCATACCTTCGATGTCTTCGAAGTCGAAGTCGAGCATGTCAGTCAAATTGTCGATAGTGGCTACTAAGTGGGTGGTGGGTGGGCGGCGAATTTCTTCGTCGTCCGCATCCCAATCCTGCCGAACATAGTTCGGCCAGGACTCTCCTGATAGGGAGAGAGACCTTAATGAGTTCATTATGTCGCCGAAAGGTGAGCGCTGAAAGATATCCACGGAGGTGAACTCCATGATCGGCGCCCAGTCAGATTCGACAGGCACGGGCGCAGGCGGTTCGGAGACCGTGGCCGGGGAAGAATCCGGTAGTTCGGCGTCACGGCTCCCGTGAAGGGTAAGGTCGATTCTCGGCTCGATCGCCACTGAGAATACGGCCTCCGTGGCGGGGTCTATCCACCCGTCCATGGATGGCGCAGTTGGCTCCGAATTGAGGGTCGGAGCGGTTGCCGGTGCGGTCTCCTGAACACTATCCGATTGTAGAGTTAAATCATGCTCATCGTGACTGTGCGGCGCACTCGGCAGGGGCTCGAATCCGTCGAAGATCAAGTCTCCACGGATGTCGGCCATGTAGTTTAAGCTTCCAAACCTGACCTAGTGGCCAGGGGCGTAACTCTCGATCTGCTACAGATGGCCAAGTGAGTTGGCCCGCAGTGCGAAGCCGCCGAATACAAAAATCTGTCTGGGGAGAAAAGTCTCACCCCGGACTGCATCGCTATCGATGATCGAAGGAGCCATCAAGCCTAACGGTGACGACACGGAGGAACTCTCAATGAAAGCACCAATGTCGGTGTCAAAACCGGCGGATCTCGGGTAGGGGGTCCCGAACTGTGCGTCTAAGGCAGATGGTAATATGAGGCAGGGGACACGATGTTTTACCCAGGTTCGGGCCCTCTTGATGGAGGTAAAACCCTACGTCCTGCTTGATTATTCTTGATAATATGAGTAGTACAAGAGTTGATCTACCACGAGATCAGAGAGGCTAAACCCTAGAAGCTAGCCTATGGTATGATTGTATGTTATCCTACGGACTAAAACCCTCCGGTTTATATAGACACTGGAGGAGGCTAGGGTTACACAAGGTCGGTTACAAAGGAGGAGATATCCATATCCGTATTGCCTAGCTTGCCTTCCACGCCAAGTAGAGTCCCATCCGGACACGGGACGAAGTCTACAATCTCGTATCTTCATAGTCCAACAGTCCGGCCAAAGGATACAGTCCGGCTGTCCGGAGATCCCCTAATACAAGACTCCCTCAGGCACCAAATCGTCTTATGCCTAGACATGAGATATCTGAAATGCTCAATGCACATGATTAGTCCGCAAATGTATTTTCATCAATCACCAAAACCACTTAGGGAGAAATATGCCCTTACACTCTTTTTGTGAATCATTTGCTACTCATGTTGATCTCCCTAAGGAGAAGTGGTTTAAATATCTTTCCCCGATTAAAGAAGATATTAAAGAACCGGTCATAGTTAAAGATGAAACTATTATTTACAATGTTGATCTAGTTGTGCCTAGTGCTTGTATTGAAAACCCACATTTCCTTGTTAGGATAAAGGAACAAGCTAAGGTTTCAACTCTGGTTCACAATAACAAAGCACCTAAACCTACTGAACAGATTAAAGTAGAACCTGGTGTTGCTATGGTTAAAGATCTCATGGTAGAAAATATTGATGGGCATGTAATACTTCTATGATGAAGCTGCTAGAATTGCCAAACCTGATGAAAAAGATAAACATAGACCTGTTGTTGGCATGCTTGTTGTCTCAGTTAAAATAGGAGGTCATTGTTATCATGGTTTATGTGACTTAGGTGCTAGCATGAGTGCTATTCCTTTTACCTTATACCAAGAAATTATGAATGACATAGCACCCGCAGAAATAGAAGATATAGATGTTACTATTTAACTTGCTAATAGAGACACTATCACACCACTGGGGATTGTTAGAGATGTTGAAGTCTTGTGTGGGAAAATAAAATACCCTACTAATTTTTTAGTTCTTGGCTCCCCACAAGATGATTTTCCCATTATCTTTGGTTGACCTTTCTTGAATATTGTCAATGCTACTACAGATTGCCATAAACAAACTGTCGGTGTTATCTTTGGTGATGAGTTTCATGAATTTAATTTCTCCAAGTTTAATAGACAACCTCACAAGAAAGAATTACCTAGTAAGGATGAAATAATTGGTCTTGATTCTATTGGTGTTCCTCCTACTGATCCACTATAACAATATTTGCTAGACCATGAAAATGACATGCATATGCACGAAAGAAATGAAATAGATAAAATCTTCTTTGAACAACGACCTCTGCTCAAACACAATTTGCCTGTTGAAACTCTAGGAGGTCCTCCTCCACCTAAAGGTGATCCTGTGTTTGATAAAACAATTGCCTGGCACTATGAAATATGCTTATCTTGATGAGAAAAACATATGTGTTGTTATTATTAGTGCTAACCTTTCAGAACACGGAGAAGAAAGATTATTGAAAATTCTAAAGAAGCACCGAGCCGCTATTGGATATACTCATGATGATCTTAAGGGCATTAGTCCCACTCTCTGTCAGCAGAGGATTAATATGGAACCTGATGTTAAACCCTTTGTTGATCACCAATGATATTTGAATCCTCAGATGAAAGAAGTGGTAGGAACTGAAATACTGAAACTTCTGGAAGCAGGTATAATCTATCACATAGCTAATAGTAGATGGGTAAGTCGCGTTCATTGTGTCCCTAAGAAGGGAGGTATTACTGTTGTTCCTAATGATAAAAATGGACTTATTCCTCAAAGAATTTTTACTGGCTATAGAATTGTTGGGGTACACAAACAGGGGTGCATGTTTCCCTCTGACTTGTGCACAGACAGCAAACCACCAGCCCAGCAAGATTACAACATCCAGGACCAGACCAAGCAAAAGATATTTGCTCTTTGAGGAATCAAGAAGACCAAGTGAGGCCATACGAAGCAAGATATCACCAAGGGAAAACCTCCATTGTCGGGTAGGCGAGCCTGGTGAGGTCGAGGTTGCCTTGAAGACAAGCCTCCAGACTCCCCCGGTAGGCCTGCCGGGCACGACGAAGGCAAACTACCCCGCCAAGGCTCCACCACTCCACCTCACAGCGCACAAGTCATCGATCGGTGCGGTGTCAAGCTCCCAGGTGACTAAGTGATTGTTTCTTTCCACATGGCAGTCACTTGCTATGGAAATCATCTCCAAATGACACCCGTCCAGAGACGTGCCACGCAGGCAGGCGAGAAGCTGGCAAAATAGCCCGGCAAGGCTTGTCGGGCGCACCGTGATGTGACACTAGGCGGTGCTTTTAATGCGCTCTGTCCTGCCTACAGAGTTAGGTATCGTAGCACTGTTTGCTATCTAATCAGTACACCATGACTGATTTGCCACTATGGTGACCCCTTGATCTATAAAAGGAGGGTTGTGGCAATCATAGAAAGTATTTGGACCCTTGTACACTCATATGCGCGTAGCCGCTCTCGCCCCAAGGAAACCCTGCTAGGCAAGAGCGTTGCGTTTCCACCACAATCCAACATCAATCTACCAAAGCAGGAGTAGGGTTATGCCTCGCGGCAGCCCGAACCTGGGTAAAACTGCTCGTGTGATCTCTGTCGTGCTGTGCTATGCTTTTCTGCTCTTTGTGCAATGTGCTCATCCCCCTGCCGAACCACAAGGGGCTCATGGCCCCATAGGTGGCCGTGGTTTCCCATGACATACTTGGCGCGCCAGGTAGGGGGATCACTTGCGTTAATCCGAGAGCATGCGCAGCGCATCCTCTTCATCGTCATCTTCGTCATTGACGGCTTCATCATCTGTGGCGCCCAAGCTAAGGAGGAGGGTGGAGAGAATAGAGGAACGAAGCATGGTCGCTTCTCCCACACCCTGTTCAAACTCCGTCGCCACCCTCCGCCAAGGCCGCTACAGCGGCAATAACTAGTAATGATGGCGGCAAGCCACCCTCGACGATTCAGGTAGCATGGGCACCAAGCGGGCCTCGTCCAGGGGAAGGAAACAAAGTGTATAGGTGATACGTCTCCAACGTATCTATAATTTCTGATTGGTCCATGCTGTTATATTATCATTCTTGGATGTTTTATAATCATTTTATAGTTCATTTTATATCATTTTTGGTACTAACCTATTAACATAGTGCCAAGTGCCAGTTCCTGTTTTTTCTGTGTTTTTTACATTGCAAAAAATCAATATCAGACGGAGTCCAAATGCCGTGAAACTTTACGGAGATTTTTGATGGACCAGAAGGAACATGTTGGGCCCTGGTTGCACCTGGGGGGAGTCCCGAGGAGGGGACAACCCACTAGGGTGCGCCAGGAGGCCCAGGCGCGCCCTGGTGGGTTGTGCCCACCTCGGGTACCTCCCAGGCCGCCTCTTTGCTCTATAAATACCCCAAAAATACCAGAACACTAGGGGAGTTGAGGAAATATTCATCTAGCTGCCGCAGAGTCCAGAACCACCAGATCTAATCTAGACACCATCTCGGATGGGGTTCACCACCTCCATTGGTGCCTCTCCGATGATGCGTGAGTAGTTCTTTGTAGACCTTCGGGTCCGTAGTTAGTAGCTAGATGGCTTCATCTCTCTCTCTTGATTCTCAATACAATGGTCTCTTGGAGATCCATATGATGTAACTCTTTTGCGGTGTGTTTGTTGGGATCGATGAACTTTGAGTTTATGATCAGATCTATCTTTTTATATCCATGAAAGTTATTTGAGTTTTTTTGATCTCTTATATGCATGATTGCTTATAGCCTCGTATTTCTTCTCTGATATTTGGGTTTTGTTTGGCCAACTTGATCTATTTATCTTGCAATGGGAAGAGGTGCTTTGTAGTGGGTTCGATCTTACGGTGCTTGATCCCAGTGACAGAAAGGGAAACGACAAGTATGTATCGTTGCTACTAAGGATAAAACGATGGGGTCTATCTCTACATAGATAGATCTTGTCTACATCATGCCATCGTTCTTATTGCATTACTCTGTTTCTCCATGAACTTAATACACTAGATGCATGCTGGATAGCGGTCGATGTGTGGAGTACTAGTAGTAGATGTAGGCAGGAGTCGGTCTACTAATCTTGGACGTGATGCCTATATAATGATCATTTCCTGGATATCGTCATAATTATTTGAGGTTCTATCAATTGCCCAACAGTAATTTGTTTACCCACCGTTTGCTATTTTTCTCGAGAGAAGCCACTAATGAAACCTACGGCCCCCAGGTCTTCTTTCTTATATATTTGCCTTTGCGATCTACTTTTCTCTTGCATTTATTTTCAGATCTATTAATACAAAAACCCAAAAATACCTTGTTGCAATTTTTCCTTATTTATTTAATTTGGCGTTCGATCTATCGATCTACTACAAATTTATGTCATGTCCGTTTGCCTATCTTGAGGTGTCGTACCCCGAAAGGATTGACAACCCTTTAACACGTCGGGTTGCGAGGATTTGTTATCTGTGTGCAGGGGCTGTTTACGTTGTGTTGGTTGGTTCTCCAACTGGTTTGATAACCTTGGTTTCATATCTCAGGGAAATACCTACCGCCGCTATGCTGCATCATCCCTTCCTCTTTGGGGAAATACCGACGTAGCTTCAAGCGACATCAATAGGTACAATGTTTCACTACAAAAAAATACACTTCCGTGATGATACGTGTTTGTCACAGTAGGTCATGTTTTCTGTCATGCATGTACATCCATGACAATTTTATGACAGAATCAAGATAGTCATACCTGTGCTGTCGTAGAAGTGTTCCGTGACATTACAAAAATTATCATCACGGAAGTGTCCACTTCCATGATGATAAATCACGTGTCATAGAAGTGCTTTCGTCAAGGGTGACTGACGCGTGGCATCGACCGTAACAGGTTGCCATTAAGCTATTGGATCCGATTTTGGATCCGATAACTGATACGTCTCCAACGTATCTATAATTTTTGATTGCTTCATGCTATTATATTATCTATTTTGGATGTTAATGGGCTTTACACTTTTATATTATTTTGGGACTAACCTATTAACCGGAGGCCCAGCCCAAATTGTTGTTTTTTGCCTATTTCAGTGTTTCGCCGAAAAGGAATATCAAACGGATTCCAAACGGAATGAAACCTTCGGGAACGTGATTTTCTCAATGAACGTGATCCATGAGACTTGGAGTGGGCGTCAAGAAACAATCGAGGAGGCCACGAGGCAGGGGGCGCGCCCTCCACCCTCGTGGGCCCCTCGTTGCTCCACCGACCTACTTCTTCCTCCTATATATATATCCATGTACCCTGCAAACATCCAGGAGCACCATGAAAACCTAATTCCACCACCGCAACCTTCTGTACCCAAGAGATCCCATCTTGGGGCCTTTTCCGGAGCTCCGCCGGAGGGGGCATTGATCACGGAGGGCCTCTATATCAACTCCATGGCCCCTCCGATGAGTGTGAGTAGTTTACTTCAGACCTTCGGGTCCATAGCTAGTAGCTAGATGGCTTCTTCTCTCTCTTTGGATCTCAATACAAAGTTCTCCTCGATTATCTTGGAGATCTATTCGATGTAATCTTCCTTTGCGGTGTGTTTGTTGATATCCGATGAATTGTGGGTTTATGATCAAGTTTATCTATGAACAATATTTGAATCTTCTCTGAATTCTTTTATGTATGATTGGTTTATCTTTGCAAGTCTCTTCGAATTATCAGTTTGGTTTGGCCTACTAGATTGATCTTTCTTGCAATGGGAGAAGTGCTTAGCTTTGGGTTCAATCTTGCGGTGTTCAATCCCAGTGACAGAAAGGGAAACGACACATATTGCATTGTTTCCATCGAGGATAAAAAGATGGGGTTTATATCATATTGCATGAGTTTATCCCTCTACATCATGTCATCTTGCTTAAGGCGTTACTCTGTTCTTATGAACTTAATACTCTAGATGCATGTTGGATAGCGGTCGATGTGTGGAGTAATAGTAGTAGATGCAGGCAGGAGTCGGTCTACTTGTCATGGCCGTGATGCTTATATACATGATCATACCTAGATATTCTCATAATTATTCGCTTTTCTATCAATTGCTCGACGGTAATTTGTTCACCCACCGTAATACTTATGCTTTCTTGAGAGAAGCCACTAGTGAAACCTATGGCCCCCGGGGTCTATTCTCATCATACAAGTTTCCCATCTACTTTATTTTGCAATTTTTTTACTTTCAATCTATATCACAAAAATAACAAAAATACTTATCTTATTATTATTATCTCTATCAGATCTCACTCTCGCAAGTGGCCGTGAAGGGATTGACAACCCCTTTATCGCGTTGGTTGCGAGGTTCTTATTTGTTTGTGTAGGTACGAGGTGACTCGCGCGTGGTCTCCTGCTTGATTGATACCTTGGTTCTCAAAAACTTAGGGAAATACTTATGCTGCTCAACTGCATCACCCTTTCCTCTTCAAGGGAAAATCAACGCAGTGCTCAAGAGGTAGCAATAACCCGTTAATAGCCCAGACCAATGGGGATTTTCCACGTGTAAAATTCTCATTGGTCGGAGGAAACACGTGTTGGCTCACCATTGGGACAGTTGTCATCCACTCATTGGACAGGAGGCGCCTATGATACGTCACAGGTGGCACGGCCCAACAGAGGCCCATTCTGGTGAAAAGGCTCGCCCAGCTAAAGGCCCACCATGTTTTTTTAGACACTAGTGGGCTGGCCCGTTAACAGACTGCCATGTTTTGGGTCAAATTGAGGCCCATACCAGATCAGGCCCGTTCATAGCCTATCGTATTTTGGGCCAAATTACGGCCCATATCGGATCACGCCCGTTAACAGGCCACTGTTCTTTTGGGCCCATTCTAAGACAGGTTTGTATTTCAGCCTGTTAAATGTCCGTTTACCAGTTCGGCCCGATAATAGTTTCGGCCTGTTAGTGGCCCATGGTGCATCTCAGACGTTGTCGGCCCGGTTTAACTTTAGGCCATTTAATGGCTCATGTAGAAAGTGGGCTATTTCTTGTCTGAAGTAACTTTAGGTCTCTTAATGGACCGTAGTCTTTGTGGATAAATTTTAGCCCAATTGGCCTATCGGCCTGTCAATGGCCTGTCTAACAGTTGGGCCTAATTACAGCCCGCGTTGAATCTGGCCTGCTTACAGCCCATTTTATAATGGCCCGTGACACTTTTAGGCCTATGGCCCATGTAGATATCGGCCTGCTTAAAGCCCATAATTATATTTGGCCAAACAGGCCCGAGATATATTTTGGCCTGTTAACTGCTCGTCCTATTTGGGCCAAACAAGGGCCTTAGGAAATTTCGGCCTGTATTGGCCCATGAATTTTACGGCTCAACGCTAGCCCAATCTAGGTTTTAGCCTGTTAAAAGCCCATGGTATTCTCTGGCCCAGCTGGACAGAACATTACTCAGCCTGTTAAAGGCGGGAAACAACTCATTTAGACCTGCTAATGGCCCAAGATGATTATAGGCCCACATTTTGGCCCATATGAGTAACGGGCCGGCCTAAAGACCGACAACACTGAGATCCACTGAACCTTTCGGCCTAAATTACAGCATACCGACCAAGAATAAACCTAGACTATACAACAAAAAAATTACAGCATATTACATCCCCTCGGCATCAAAGTTCGCCGCTAGTGATAATAAAGGGTAACCAGACAGCAGATTAAATAAACTAGGCAGGTCGCCACTAGTGGAAGTTAACAGGAAGACAAAATAATAGACAGAACCGACATCACTTCAACACAATTCAAGAAAGGTTAGCCCGGCCCAGGAGCTGCGGCGCAAGCAGCTTAGCAACTTGATGAGATTACGCTTCTTTGGCGCTCATATCCACCAACTTAAGCTTCAAAGCATCAATAAATGTCATGTACTTACGGTTAATCTTGCATAGAGATTGGAGTTCCAGTCATATTTGAGCAGAAGCATGTATTTATGCTTGAATTTTAGACTGAAGAAGTCGAAGAAATTCAGGTGGCAACTTCATCGAGCTTGGGCCACTGAGTAAGTTTGACACTACATCAAGATGTGATTTTGTGGTTGTATCCCTACCCTCAATATGTGTTGCCTTCTCCTCTGGAATATGTGTTAGAGGGACAAACAATGGGTTCGTCTCACTATCATTGTGGCAGTTCTTACTAGCAGCAGTGTTGTCACCCTGAAAGAGAAACAAGTAGGTAGATAAAAGGTTTTGCACGTATAAGCATCAACGTTGTCAATTCATCTCATTTCTTTGTCAAAAATAAAGAGACACGGTTTAAAATAGCATTAACATAATAGGCATTGTTCATACTTAAGACGGCAGGAAATGACATTGTGCAGGAGCGGCTAGCTTCACCAGACCACTGGATTACAGATCAAGAACACAAGCATATATGCAGTTCTAAACAACGTATAAGCATGAATGGTAAGTGTACTGACAATTTATACCATTTCATATTAGTAAACAAAGAGACATGATTTAAATAACATTAATATAATAAGGCATTGTTCATAGTTGAGACATAGCAGGATATGGCATTGTGTTGTTGTTGGTAGTCTCACCACACCACTGGATTATAGATCAAGAACACAAGCATACACATAGTGCTAAAGAAGATAACTTGCTATGTTTAGTTTAATTTACATGGTATGAATAAGGAACTAGATTGTACAACTAAAGACTGAAATTGAGAAGGACAAACTTATGTTTATGTACTTCTACTTTATAAACTTTGAACAAGCAATTTGATGCAGACGACAAAAATAAATAGCATTTGCACTCATAGCTATCCAAATATAAACAAAACAGTTTGAAGGCTTGAGGAGGACAAACTTACATTAGTAGTGATGACAGGCTCTATAAAGGCCTTGTCCATATTGATGGGGGGCAATTCAAGAAGTTTACCACACACTCTTCTTCAAGACTATTGCCTTTATTCTACATTTTGTTAAGAGTAAATATAGATGTGAAATATAGGAACAAATGGCGATTATTTAACTTAAGATGCAGAGTACAAATGTAAATACAGCATACAGGCAGAAGGCACGGACAAGATCAATGCGGAGCTAAACTTCTTCAGTAACATTGGTTTTATTCTATATTTTGGCAAGAGTAAATGTAGATTTGATGTGTAGAAAAATGGAGGACAAGGGGAAAATAAGCTGCAAAGTGCACATGAAGAACTAGCTGACAAATATAAGTACAGTGATGAAGGACAACATATACTTACAAGAACAATGCAGAACTAAATTTCTTCTTAGGCATTGGGTTTATTCTACATTAATTTAAGCATTAATATAGATCTGATAATTGGAGCGAACAATGGATAAGAAAGCTATAATGCACAATCATGTCACATAATCCACCAGGTATGAATGTAAAGACAGCGGTAGGACAATAGGTACTCACAAGAGCAAAGCAGCGACCAGCATAGTTGCGATATCCTAGATTTTGCGGCGCTGGTTCTATCGCCAATATACGTCAGGTGCTATGTGATTTCTCTGGTAGCACCACCTTTTTCAAGGACTTTGCTTATACTCCTTCAGGTTCTGCAATCACCCTCTTTCTTTTGGATGTCTGAAACACAAGAACAACATTTGAATGGAAAAACATGGTATGACGACAAATGGAATAGGTGTTGATAATGGATGGGCATGGCATCTTCACATATATCATGAGTAAACTAAGCAGATGGTGGTGCAACAAAGCAAAAGAAATTCAAGACACCTTATGCAAGATATGTGCAACCAATAAAACCTTGCCAAATTAGAACAGACACGTTATTGGGTGAACAGGATAGGTCATCTGCCTTTGACTCCTTGAGCTCAGAATAGTCATTAGGATCATATTCTGAATATGAATCTATAGGTCGAGAGCATGTGGGTTTCATTGCATCCAGAATGGACCTCAATCCCTTGCTACCAAGTTTGTTACCCATTGAACTGTTCCGCAATATTCTTATGATGTGCGCATTCTTATATTCATTGTGATTACGTACAATATCTGTAAAGCATGAAAACACAAATAGTAGTGAGATTATCTTTGTAATTGAGAGGATATTGTAATATAATAGAGGCTCCTTGTAAACCCTTGTGTGCTATCACTGGATTCCGATGAGAGAGCCCATGTGTGCTGTAATATCGTGAGTAGATAAATATAATCTGGCACAACTACACAAAAAAATAAGCTCCCTGTTGGGGGCCCCAGATGTAAGGATAGTTGGCAGACGATAGGTTCATAATATACCGTATAGAAAGTTTATTGCCAAACCATGATAACGAGAGCGCGGAGCCAATAGGCAGATCGTAGTGTAGATAATAGGGGTACACCATAACCACCATAAATAAATTGGGAAAGCGGAACTGGCTGGAAAACATAGGGTTTTGCCACTACTAATATGTAGCCTATCGATCACCTACAAGCTAGCTCTATTCATCTGAAGGTGCACAGCTGTTACTATCAGTTTATTCTATCAAAGATAGCGCGGCTCCCACCATTTCTGGGGTATTATGGAAGACCAACTCGAAATGCGAAATCATTTAGCAGAACCGGCCCAATAGAGGTGTCGACTGCAGATGTCCCTGCTCCCCTTCCCAACAAGGAACATACTGTGCTTACTAAAGAAGAACAGAAGAGGAACATGTTAAAGAACAGAAGAGGAAGCATATTCTGCAAGTGTGCATGCAAGTCGGGTGACTTTTGTCATTTGGGTCAGTCGACCATTTCAGGCGGTTGGATGAAGATCCTACGTCTCCTAACCCTTCTTATTCCTCGTCTCTGATTCTTCCCATACAGAACACCACACGGGCCACGGGCCGAACCACCAGCCCGACCCCCCCCCCCGCCCTCCCCTGAACCGCCCCCATCGCATGTGTTCCTCCGCCACCCCCACCCCCACCAAGCCCCCACCTGCGTCGAGTTTTCTTTGTTCGGTGAGGCCCCACCATCGCCCCCACAACCACCATCCCCGCCCGAGCCCCTTCCTTTGCACCGGCAAACTCCAGCGAGCTCTCAAAAATCGATTGACCCAATTTTGAAATTTAGCCTACTGTCATTTAACTAGTGTGGAATATAAAAGGGGAAAACCATAAGCATTGCAAGTATAGTGTTGAGCGTGCCATGGCGGATCTGTAGGTGCAAACCGGACAAAGGCAACTTCGCAACCAATGTTTACTTTCAACTAACAAGTAAGTGATGGACAAGAAATCAGAGTAAAGTAGTGGCGATCTATTTTCTTGCCGTGATAAATAAGTTGAGTAGATACGAAAGAGTACCGCCTCTGGTGCGGCGCCGTGTATGCATCTGTGAGAATTTGATGGTGCTGCGGTAGTGATGACTGTCGGCGGTGTGGAAGTAGATCTAGGAGGGTAGACGGTGGCGGCGGGGTGCGGTGGACGAGACGGTCGTAGGAGCGGCGCCGGCAGGGTGGACGACGGCGGGGATGAAGCGAGAGGACTGGATGCAAGGATCCCGGTCCGAAGCCGTGGATGAGGGAGATCGATCTCTTCTAATGGACAACTGCGTTGGGGTATCAGCTCTGGCATGGTGGAGGAGGACGGCGGTGGATGGGGTGGCAGACGGAGGATGCTGGGGTGGAGAGTGTGTTTTGTCGCCCACGGAGTACGAATGGGGAAATGGAGGGAGAGAGGAAGGGGAGAACCATGTCTTCAGGGTGCGCTTGTCTCAAATGCCACGAAATTTACAAACTTAGCCCCCGTTTAAAATTTCCTACATCACATCAATATTAGTCGGTTGGGGATAGGACGGTAATCTCGCATACACCGAATATTTGCCGAAGAGAGTTTGTTTTTGGCGCCCAGCGTGTATGAATCAGGGAGGGAGTCGATTTCGGCTGAGGAGACACTGTGTTTTGGCGCCCAGCGTGTATGAATCCGGGTGAGAGGCGGTTATGTCATGTTTGAGTGAAATTACAAACCTACCCCTACCAAAACCTATAGAAATCGAGCCGATAGGATTTGCATGTCAGGGATAGGCGGTAATTTCCATCTCGCAGATTTTGGTTTCGGACGGTTACTACGACTTACCCGCTTCGTTCAAATTTTTGCAGAGTAAGAGTGCACATTTACCGTGCCAACTCAATTTGAATCCAGTTTGTATTCTATTTTGTTCGGGCAGGATCCATTTTCGATTGGAATAAAATTCTATATACATCATTTTTTATATATACTTTCAAAAGCACAACACCCTTTATACATAAATATGGTTTACAAATGGCATGATCTCAGATTCATAAGGTTGTATCCATCTTAATTTGGATTTCCAAATATTTGAAACCACTTTATGTTGAAATCCAATGTATGCATTCCTCGCTAACTATCTCCAATTACTGTGTGTTTCATGTGGTTTTTTGTACTTCTCAAACATGTATAATGTGTTTCACACACGCAACATATAGTGTAATCTGGTTTAGACATTAATTGCATATAAATCATGCATTGTCTCTAATTAAAGAATCTATGGATCACTAATATTGATAAACTATATAACATTGCACGTGTCCGCAAATTCAAATGAATATGCATGTTTGATACACCAATTTGTGTTATGATATTATCGATGTTGTGATCTCCAGTTTAAATATTTGAATCCCCTTTAATCTAGATATTCGTCTCATATAGCTATCACTCATGCTTATATAGTAGTATCTCTCTAGACCTATACGTGTTCATCGTCTCTCGGGTATCTCTCGTGCTACCTGTATGTCGACAATGATCTTTTATCTTCGCAACACACTGACGGTACTCTCTCCCCCGACCTTCATCACTCTATCTCTCTCAAAGTATATCTCGCTCCCTGTTATGTGTCTCTAACTATGATTCTTCATGTGAAATATCTTTCTCTCACACAAACACAAACTTCGTCTCCCAGGATCTCATTTCTCTCTACTATTCCCCTATGTGCCACTTGCACACCCCCTCTCACACAGAGATGCCCTTCGCTCCTTAGGTATGAGAAGCTACGACTCTTCCTCTTAAACATCTCTTTCTCACACACAAACACAAACTCTGTCTCCCAAGGTCTCATATCTCTCCACCGTTCTCTTGTATGTCGCTCACACACACTCTCTCCCCCTAGAGATATCTTGTGTTCCCTCATATGTCTCTCAAGCTATCACTCTCGTTGTGAAATATCTTTCTCTCTCGCAGACACAAAACTCCATCTCTCGGGATCTCATTTCTTTATGATATTTGTTTGTATGTGACTCACATGCACCCTCTCTCTATCTCTCTCACACCCACACACATAACTCAGCCTTCTGATCCACTCGACTCCTATCTCTAACACACACTAGCTAGCATCTTTATCTTTCTATTTATCTGTTTCTCCATCAACCTTCTTTCTCGCCCTCACTCTTGCTTCCTATAACACACACTATATATGTTTCTCTCTACATGCAGTCAAGTGCCCTCCTTTTATCTTTCTCTCTCTCACACACACACATAACTTCACCCTCTGAACCACCCGGCGGTCATCTCCAACACTCAAACTAGCCGATGTCCCTCTAGCTAGCATCTCTATCTCTGTATATATCTGTAGTTTCTCCGTCAACATTTCTTTCTCTCACACACTCTTGCTTCCTATCACCCACACTATATATGTCTCTCCATACATGCATTTATAGGTTGATCCCTTTTGCACAATCGTTGTGTCTCACTCCATCTGCTCGCCATAGATGCATGCTCCAGCCCACGCCACTGTCTCTTAAAGACAAAAACACATGCTCAATTCTCGAGCCTTCTTCCCTGCACTCTAACATGCATGCATATTGTCATACTGATCTGTCTCTCCCATGTCGTTGATCTTATGACTTATGTCTTCTTTCTTTTATCTCGATCATGCTCGCGCGCACACACACACATCCCATGTATACATGTATACCTCTCGCACATGCACGTTCAAGGTCTCCTATGTCTCCATACGTAGTTAATTACCCTCAACCCTAATGCCACATCGAATCGTTCTCTTCTTGTGTGCACATAACTTCCGCTTGGATGGGTAAAACACACACTCACACTTAACAATCTCCTTCTAGCTACCCTCCTCTCTCACTCTTCCCCTATATCCCCGAAACCAATAAGACCATCCCTTCGTTTAATTCCCGCCTACATGCACCATCGATATATAGTAGTCTTCCTTGGTGTCTCTCGAACAAACACGTTCTCTTGATGTTGACTCCTCTCACGCGCACACGCCTTCTCTTCCCTCTCTACGAGCCTTTTCTCTCTCGCACCCCCTCGTTGGTGGCCTCTGCCATACACATCACCTCTCTATGATGAAGCCACGCACACTTAAATTACATCCGCCACCGAGGACCCCGTGTCACACACACACACCCACCCACCCCCCACACACACCAAGACTCCATCTCACACACACATGCTCTAGGCGGAGCATTTGTTCCTACCACCCTTCGTCCAACCTTACCCGTATGATAAGAAATCACCTTAATTTACTTTTATAACATGGACAAATTCCACTTTACTTTAGTAGTTAGCAAACTTATCATCTCTACTCATATAAAAAATAACTTGGTGATGATGGTGTGCCTTCCATCTTGTAATATAGACCGTCTGATCTATATCTGACAGATAAAAGCAAACTATGACAATTTTACAAAAGATACCCGCACCTCTCTCCACATTTAGAGCATGATTGGTTTGCTGCCAATATTTGGCTAGCCAAATGTTGGAATTGCCAAATATTGGCAATACCAAGACTTGCCGAATATTGGCAACTTTATGTGAGATAGGCAAGACAACTCGGTAACCAACCAAGTAGTAGCGAATATTTGGCACAATGCCAAACATTGGCATGCCTATTTTTGGCACCAAACCAATTATGCTCTTACAGACAAGGCCTTGCCTCGTTCATCCTTACCTCCCACAACCTCATTGCTGAGCAATTAAAAAGGAAGTCTCTGGAACAATCTAGCGTGGTGGCCGCTACCGCCTACCGACGCCGTCCATCCCCATGCCTCCGCCCAGTCCGACAACCAGTCACCACCATGCTCCACTCCTCCTCACCTTATCTCTCATCTTTCATTTTTTCGATGAAATTGTCGAGATACCAAATTTCTGATAAAATTCTCGAGATATCATTAGTTTTTACACATGGGATTACTCCTGCATGGGTCAATCACAACAGGTGTTTTGTAAAAAAATGATGTTGATGTTCCGTGCAATGCATGAGCATCTTGCTAGTAATTATATAACGCAAATCACGAGCAGGAAGTGACATTTTTTTCACACAACCACGTTAACATGGCCACGTAAATCACTAGCTAAAGTGTAATACCATTATACTTATATCCCAATGCACAAGGTTGAGTACATGTCCGAAGAGTAGAGTCGCACACACGCACTCTATCTCTCAAAATCTCTCACACACACCAGTTACGTGACGCCCACTTAAGCAGACACGTGTGTTACAATTTGTGCACCCGCGGGTACATGTGATGATGCACATTTATTTAAGCCGGACGGCGAACCCAAATAGTAGCTGCATTCATTTCCCTCCCGCCGCCTCTTCTCTAGTCGCCATAGCCCAGTAGCCATGGCCCGGCCGAAGGTAACATCATACGTCATACTCCCGCCAGAGCGGTGCTTTAATCTAGAAATTTTAGTGGTCATGCATGCATATTTTTGTGTTAGCACTCCTATATAAGGGTTGACCGGTCACTTCCCGCGGACGTGCGCGAGCGGTGGAAGAGGAAGGAGAAGGGAAGCGGGCTGTGAAGTAACATTTTTACCACATTTTCTTAGGAAACTGAGTGCAATAATTGGGTAGTTTTGCAAACTACCAGTACTACACCTGAAACGGTTCAAAACCAATACCACCACCACGCTCGCGTCTGACCGCCCTGGCCGACCCAACCCCCCTCCCTTGCCGGCGCACACTTCTCGCGTGAAACAGTCAGCGTCGCCCCGAAACGTCGGTGCCGCATTAATGCCCGGCCAGAGCAGAGGCGACCTCTCACTGGCGCCGACTTTGAAGCAGCGCGTCGGGCGAGAGAGCGTCGCTTCCCTATGCATGCGATTGCTCCGCGTCGACGCTGGCCATAGTTTGGATGAGTCTCCATCGTGGTGAGCCACACTAACTGTGATGATATTGACTCCCGTTCCCCATAGTTATGGATCATTCCATCTATGAAGAACACGTGGGACTGGAACTACGAGACGTACATGTACCAAGGAGTGGACGTACGAACCTGAGTAATGTAGCACAGTAAGTGAAGTAGAAAGGCACAAATAGTATGAACATGCGTGGCATATATGCATTTGTCTCTTACTACCACTAAATGTTGTACGTGCAATGCCCGGTGATGGTATGGAGTACGTGCCTAAGTAGTCTACTACTACTATATTAATTGGATGCACATATTAGGTTTTATATTTGTTTACGTGTATGCCGCGAGACCTTCCAACTAGACATGTCTTTCTCTCCGGGTCGCACTTCGTATCGTTCATACCACTAGTACTACTACGTGTGGTCTTCGACCCAGAAGTGGAAGAAGTGGAGACGCTCTACACGCTGTTCATGTCCCAGTCCTTTCCCTGATGTGTGGGACATCCAGCACGTGCCGTGTTTGGCACTCCTTCGTCGTAAGAGTTGAAACGCTAGCATTCATCAGAAATAAAAAATGAATATAAATCAGTAGTGATACTATACCACGCGGTTTGCTTGCTCCTCGATATCGGAAAGAATACTTCCGTTCACCGACATGTGGGACGTCGACCATCCTGGTCCACTTCCCATGCCCGCGGAACTCCAAGGGAGAGTCACCCTCGTCGTCGCGCCACGGTAATTACTAATGAGCCGTCAAATCACAGGCCCAACCTTTCCCACTGTGAAGTTGCTCGGACGAAGGAACCATCATGACTTCATTGAATTCCGCTTCTTGAAGAAAACTACTGTACCAGCAGTACTGCTAGCTATAGTAGTTACTCCAGTAGAGGCCTCCTTTGGTTCATAGGATAGGAATTTTATAGGAATATGAAAATCATAGGAAGTGAGATGACATGCATCTCAATTCTTATAGAGAAAGAGATGACATTTGATGCATAGGATAGGAATTTTTCCATTGAGTCTAGGCTAATGTACTGGTAATTTGCTCTAAAAACTACAATAGTAACTAGTACTGGTACATGCTCGTAATTAATTAAACAAACATATGGGCGACACAGACACACACACTAACTACTAGTACTACTACTTCTCACATGCTGGCCAGACGCCATCGTTCTCCTTTCTGGCTTTGTCGGCGACACCCCACCGTGCTTGGATCTCCGCCGACCTCTCTGCAGTAGCGCATGCGTCCTCTTCTTTCTTGCGGGGGCAGGCCTCTCTTTTCTTGAGTGCTTTCAGACTTTTCCGCTCCCTTTGTGCGGCTTTGGCCGCCTCTTGCTCTACCGCCCTTTCGGCCTTGGCAGCTTAAAATTCCGCCCACATAGGTGTGAGGTCGTGAGCAGCGATGAACTCGGCACGTCGGCATGCCATCGCTTCGCTACCATTCTATGTGCGGTCGTGGGCGGCGAGGAACTCGGCATGGCAGGATGCCATCGCTTCCTTACCGGTTAGTGTATGGCGCGGTGGCATGAACGACGCTTGGTGACAGCTCTAGGGTGGAGTGGCTGGACAACCATATAGTGCATTGGTTTGTCAAGAGCTCAAGGACAGAAGAGAAGGAAATTTGGATTCCCCTTCAATCCTGGTCATTTATTACTGAGTAAAATGCATTGGCGGTCATCGAACTTGTCTTGATGGTTCACTTTGATCATTGTATACGAGATATGGTGATTATACGTCACTGGCTTAGTGTATAGCTCTATATTTGTCTGGTTGACCAGTCAAACAGTCTGCATGCGCCTCATCAGCTTGTGTTCTTTATCTATCTATTTATGCGGGCCTACCTGTCAGTGGAGAAAGAAATAAAAACCAAATTTTTGCATATGTGAGGAATCAAACCACAGACTCGTCGCTGCAATGCACACTCGTCAGCCAAATGAAAATGAAATACTTTGCATTAAATTCACACACGAATTTTTTTATTATACATGAGGCACACATTAGCGCACACCGTCCATAGAGGCAAGTAGCATGTACGCGTGCAGACACTCACGCTCACGCTGTCAAACCATGCTAATGCATGCACGTCGCCCTCTCAATCAAAGTCCTATGCAAACAGCAAGCCCATCACCTGCGTGCCCCGGCGGTGCCTGACATTACTGTTTAGACGTTTGCTGGAGGCCTCCGCGAACACCGAGCATGTATTCACCTTGCTCAACACCAACGGTCATACAGTACTACCTCAACAACTACTTCCTGAAACCCACATGTTAAACAGATCCTACTCATGCAATGTTTGAGGATTAAGACTAATGCATAAAAACTGGGTAATAAGGGATATGATCAAAGTGTTACTTGCCTTGCTGATGATCTCAAAACCCTAGTGGCTTGTAGTAGCATGCTTCGCACTCCGAAAACTCTATCGTGAACAAACAATAGCATACATAAGCAATCAAACATAAGATGCAAGGGTAAAACTCAAATAAAAAGATCCAAACTGAAAGTTCAACTGAAGAGCTTCGATTTGCAAAAAGAATCAATCGAATCGGAGCTACGGTAGTCAAACTACGATCAAAAGAAGTTCGAAATCTAATCTTCTTGAAACCAAATTTTAAATTGTCAAAACCATGTTCCAGTTGATTATCTAGAAAGAGGGGAATAATATGAAGATTTTGGCGTTGGTTTCACTGGATTTGGTCAAGCGAGCAAAAAGTTGCGAGGGTTTGAAGTTCAGGGACTAATTTGTGATAAAAATAATCATGGATAGGTCCCTAGCCAAAAAATAAATAAAAAGAAAAATCCTATCGAACGAACGTTCGCTATCAGGGACAAATGAGCGAATACATTCGCTAACAGTGACGTTCGAGTGAACGTTTACTACTTAGCGAAACCAAAAAAAGACAAAATCGATCTAACGAAAAACCAAAAATAACCGGGGTGCGGTTCGGCGGTCTTTATTGGTTCGTAAAAAAACCAACGGGTCGGCGGCGGCGGGATCCGGCGAGTCCGGCAAGGCGGGGCTCCGGTGACGGCTCGCGGCGGTGGGGCGAGCCAAGCGGCGGAGCAATGGCGAGTAGGCGGCGCAGTGAGCGCCTTTTAAAGGGGCCAGGGGGCGAGGCTTGCGGGAGGGGGCGCGGCGGCACGTGTTCGACCGGGACACGGTGGCGGCGACGGTGAGGCTCGGGACTCTGTCCCGAGTCGGAGGAGGAGGCGGCTGTGGCTGGTGGGTCGGCCTGCTTGGCTAGGCTTCGGCCCAGTCGGGCGGGAAATGTTTTTTAATAAAATTTCACCTGAAGAAAATCCTAATAAAATATATATAAAAAATTCTAAAAATACCAGAAACAATTTTCACTGTCTAAACCTATTATTTAGAACAAAGTGAACATTTTTCTGGCCTAAAAATGCAATTTTCAAAAAATGCACATTTTTCTAAATTCAAATAAAATAGCAAGTAAAATCCTAATGAAATATAAATTTGATTTTAAATTTTCTTCTCCAATACTCCTTTCTTTTGAAGAAGTCATATTATCTTCTCTCTTTTATTTTAAATATTGGAAATAATTGGAGAGAAAAATATTAAAACTAAATTGATCCTCTTTTCAAATTTGAGAAAATTCAAATATGAAAATTTATGAGATCTCCAACTCTCTCCTTGGGTCCTTGAGTTGCTTATTTCTAGGATCACAACCAAAATGCAAATAAAATATGATATTCATGTGATGACCTATGTATAACATCCAAATTGAAAATTGGGATGTTACAAACTGAAACTAAGTGGGTGTGCATCCAACTTGCTTGCTCATGAAGACCTAGGGCACTTGAGGAACCCACCATTGGAATATACAAGCCAAGTTCTATAATGAAAATTCCCACTAGTATATGAAACTGATAACTCAAGAGACTCTCTATATGAAGAACATGGTGCTACTCTGAAGCACAAGTGTGGTAAAAGGATAGTAACATTGTCCCTTCTCTCTTTTCTCTCGTTTTTTATATATTTTTCTCCTTTTTTGTAGGCTTATTTGGCCTCTCTCTCTTTTTTTTTGGGGGGGGGGGGCTTCTCTGGCCACTTCTATTTTGATAACCTCACATGGGACAATGTTCTAATAATGATGATCATGACACTTTTATTTACTTACAACTCAATATTACAACTCGATACTAGAACAAAGATATGACTCTATATGAATGCTATGTGCAATGATCTAGCATGGCAATGAAATCGAAAAACGGACAAGCCACGAAAACATCATGCTAGCTATCTTATGATCATGCAAAGCAACATGACAATAAATGATCAAGTCATGTATATGATGATGATGGAAGTTGCATGGCAATATATCTCAGAATGGCTATGGAAATGCCATGATAGGTAGGTATGGTGGCTATTTTGAGGAAGATATAAGGAGGCTTATGTGTGATAGAGCTTATCATATCACGGGGTTTGGATGCACCGGCAAAGTTTACACCGACTCTCAAGGTGAGAAAGGGCAATGCACGGTACCGAAGAGGCTAGCAATGATGGAAGTGTGAGAGTGCGTATAATCCATGGACTCAACATTAGTCATAAAGAACTCACATACTTATTGCAAAAATCTATTAGTCATCGAAACAAAGTACTATGCGCATGCTCCTAGGGGGTGGATTGGTAGGAAAAGACCATCGCTCGTCCCCGACCGCCACTCATAAGGAAGACAATCAATAAATACCTCATGCTCCAACTTCGTTACATAACGGTTCACCGTACATGCATGCTATGGGAATCACAAACTTCAACACAAGTATTTCTACAATCCACAACTACCCACTAGCATGACTCTAATATCACCATCTTTATATCACAAAACTATTGCAAGGAATCAAACATATCATATTCAGTGATCTACAAGTTTTATGTAGGATTTAATGACTAACCATGTGAATGACCAATTCTTGTCATCTCTCTAAATAGATATAAGTGAAGCAAGAGAGTTTAATTCTTTCTACAAAATATATGCCCATGCTCTAACAAATATAAGTGAAGCAAAAGAGGATTCTATAAATGGCGGTTTTATATGTGTAGGGAAATAGGCAATCCAAACTTCAAATGATATAAGCGAAGCACATGAAGCATTCTATAAAGCCATACTCAAAAGATATAAGTGAAGTGCAAAGAGCATTCTACAAATCAACCATGGACTATCTCATACCAGCATGGTGCATCAAAGAGAAGTGAAAACTGAATGCAAAATACGCTCCAAGATTTGCACATATCACATGAACGAAACGAAACCGAAAACATACCGATACTTGTTGAAGAAAGATGGGATGCCTTCCGGGGCATCCCCAAGCTTAGACGCTTGAGTCTCCTTGAATATTTACTTGGTATTCCTTGGTCATCCCCAAGCTTGAGCTCTTGCCTCTCCTCCTTCTCCTCATATCGAGACCTCCTCGATCCTTGATCACTTCATCCACACAAAACTCAACAGAAAGTTTGGTAAGATCCGTTAGTGTAATAAAGCAAATCACTACTATAAGTACTATTGCAAACCAATTCATATTTTGTTTTTGCATTGTAGCTACTGTAATATAACTTTTCCATGGCTTAATCCACTGATAGAAATCGATAGTTTCATCAAGGCAAGCAAACAATGCATCAAAAACAGAATCTGTCTTAAACAGGACAGTCTGTAGTAATCTGAACATTCACCATGCTTATGGTACTCCCGAAATTCTGAACAATTAGGAAAAATAAACAATTTTTATAGAAATACATTGCAAAAAGTTTCAGAACCGTTTGACATTCCAGTAAAAAATGTAAAATCGCGCACTACAGCCAAAGTTTATGTTTTGCACCGCACAAACCAACAAGCAATGTAAACATCCTAAAGGCAAATCTTGGCACATTATTTTTATAATACAATGGACTTGTACAAGGGATAATTATTTTTGTTGAGAAGTTTCTTTAATCAAGATTCACAAAGTTTCGGTGAGCATGAACAAAGTTCAAGGAGCTCCCACACTTCAACAATGCTTGTCTCTCTCACTTTCACTTTCCTTTTTGAAAAGTTTTGGGTCCCCCTCTTTATTTTTTTGTTTTAAAACTCTATAAAAGCACTCAACAGAAAAAAATGACTCTCTAAAACTTCTGGGTTGTCTCCCTGGCAGCGCTTTCTTTAAAGCCATTAAGCTAGGCACAAGGTGCTCAAGTAATGAATCCACCCGGATCCCAAGGTATATCAAAGCCAATTTGAATTAGCAATGATTTGGCATTTAGTAGTGAGCATAAAGCAACATATATCAAGCAATGACGAAGTCTAACTCTCTTCCTATGCATCGGCATGTCATACAAGAAAAATTCATGCACATCAAGTAAAGGCCAATGCATAGCATAAGAAGTTTCTTGCAATGTTATCGTGTTGGAAACATAGAGAGGCGGAGATGTAGTTCCTCTCTCATAATAATTGCAAGTAGGAGCAGCAAGCACATGCATATTATATTCATCAAAATTATCATGTGCAACAGTAAAAGGCCACCCGTCAATATAATCCTTAATAAGTGCAAACTTCTCTGATATAGTGTAGTTTAGAGAATTCAAAAAGATAATAGGACTATCATGTGTGGGCGCAATAGCAACAATTTCATGTTTAACATAAGGAACAATAGCAATTTCATCTCCATAAGCATAATTCATATTGGCATATTGGCCACAAGAATAGCAAGCATAAAGTTCATCAAAAAGGGATATTTCAAACGAATCAACGGGATCATAGCAATTATCATGGCATTCATCCTTCGGTAAGAACGAAGGGACATTAAATAATGTATGAGTTGGAGAGTTACTCTCATTAGAAGGTGGGCAAGGGTAGCTAATCCGATCTTCCTCCTTTTGTTCTTCTCTCTCCTCATCATCTTTTTTATCCAATGAGCTCACAGTTTCATCAATTTCTTCTTCCATAGACTCTTGCAAAATATTAGTCTCTTCTCGGACAGCGGAGACTTTCTCAATAAATTCATCAATATCATAATTGTATTTATAATTCTCATAGAAATATTTAAGGATAGCTAATTTTTTGGGTCTATAAACTGAATCATCAAAATCTTCAAACTCTTTAAACAAAGATTCAATTTCACAAGCACCCTTAAAAGCAACAAATTCTTCTATTCGTTCCACATCATAGTAATCATATATACCATTAGCATAAGAAGCTAAGGTTTCATTATCATTAAATTTGCATGAAAAGGGGACTAAGGATATGTTTCTCATATATGGAGGTGACAAAGAGCTCGTTGTAAACGGTTACGTTGATGCAAGCTTTGACACTGATCTGGATGACTCTAAGTCACAAACCAGATACGTGTTTTCATTAAATGGTGGAGTTGTCAGTTGGTGCAGTTCCAAGCAGAGCATCGTGGCGGGATCTACGTGTGAAGCGGAATACATAATTGCTTCGGAAGCAGCAAATGAAGGAGTCTGGATGAAGGAGTTCATATCCGATCTAGGTGTCATACCTAGTGCATCGGGTCCAATGAAAATCTTTTGTGAAAATACTGGTGCAATTGCCTTGGCAAAGGAATCCAGATTTCACAAGAGAACCAAGCACATCAAGAGACGCTTTAATTCCATCCGCGATCAAGTCAAGGAGGGAGACACGGAGATTTGCAAGATACATACAGATCTGAATGTTGCATACTCGTTGACTAAGACTCTCTCACGAGCAAAACATGATTAGCACCAAGACTCCATGGGTGTTAGAATCATTACAATGTAATCTAGATTATTGACTCTATTGCAAGTGGGAGACTAAAGGAAATATGCCCTAGAGGCAATAATAAAGTTGTTATTTATATTTCCTTATATCATGATAAATGTTTATTATTCATGCTAGAATTGTATTAACCGGAAACTTAGTACATGTGTGAATACATAGACAAACGGAGTGTCACTAGTTTGCCTCTACTTGACTAGCTCGTTGAATCAATGATGGTTATGTTTCCTAACCATAGACATGAGTTGTCATTTGATTAACGGGATCACATCATTAGAGAATGATGTGATTGACTTGACCCATCTGTTAGCTTAGCACGATGATTGTTTAGTTTGTTGCTATTGCTTTCTCCATAACTTATACATGTTCCTATGATATGAGATCATGCAACTCCCGAATACCGGAGGAACACTTTGTGTGCTACCAAACGTCACAACATAACTGGGTGATTATAAAGGTGCTCTACAGGTGTCTCCGATGGTGTTTGTTGAGTTGGCATAGATCGAGATTAGGATTTGTCACTCTGATTGTCGGAGAGCTATCTCTGGGCCCTCTCAGTAATGTACATCACTATAAGCCTTGCAAGCAATGTAGCTAATGAGTTAGTTATGGGATGTAGCATTACAGAACGAGTAAAGAGACTTGCCGGTAACGAGATTGAACTAGGTATTGAGATACCAACGATCAAATCTCGAGCAAGTAACATACCGATGACAAAGGGAACAACGTATATCGTTATGCGGTTTGACCGATAAAGATATTCGTAGAATATGTAGGAACCAATATGAGCATCCAGGTTCTGCTATTGGTTATTGACCAGAGACGTGTCTCGGTCATGTATACATAGTTCTCGAACCCGTAGGGTCCGCACGCTTAATGTTTGGTGACGATCGTATTATGAGTTTATGTGTTTTGATGTACCGAAGGTAGTTCGGAGTCCCGGATATGATCACGGACATGACGAGGGGTCTCAAAATGGTCTAGGCATAAAGATCAATATATTCGACGACTATATTTGGAGATCAGAATGGTTCCGGGTGAGATCGGGCATTTACCAATGTACCGGGAGGTTACTGGAACCCCTCGGGAGGTATATGTGCCTTATTGGGCCATAGTGGGAGAGAGGAGAAGGGAGCAAAGGAAGGGGCGCCCCCCCAAGCCCAATTCGAATTGGGAAGGGGGACGCCCCCCCTTTCCTTCCTCCTTCCTCCCCCTTCCTTCTCTCCTAATCCAACTAGGGAAGGGGGGGAATCCTACTCCCGGTGGGAGTAGGACTCCCCTTGGGGTGCGCCTAGGAGGCCGCCCCCCTCCTCCACTCCTTTATATACGGGGGAGGGGCACCCCATAGACACACAAGTTGATCATTGATCTCTTAGCCGTGTGCGGTGCCCCCCTCCATAATAATCCACCTCAGTCATATCGTAGCGGTGCTTAGGCGAAGCCCTGTTCCGGTAGCATCATCATCACCATCATCACGCCATCGTGCTGATGAAGCTCTCCCTCAACACTCTACTGGATCGTGAGTTCATGGGACATCACCGAGCCGAACGTGTGCAGATCGCAGAGGTGTCGTACCTTCGGTGCTAGGATCGGTCGATCGTGAAGACGTACAACTACATCAACCGCGTTGTCATAACGCTTATGCTTATGGTCTACAAGGGTACGTAGATAACACTCTTCCCTCTCGTTGCTATGCATCACCATGATCTTGCGTGTGCATAGGAATTTTTTGAAATTACTGCGTTCCCCAACAACTTGAGCATTGGGTGTAGATAATATGTGAGTGTGTTTCATGAATGGATCAATGATTGAGCATAATGGGCTAGAGATAACTTGCTTTAGTGTTGATATTTTGAAAGACTTGGTTGCTTGTTGATATGCTTGAGTATTGAAGTCTTCATGTCAAAACTAGACTATTGCTTTGAATCGTATAAAAGACCAAATGTCCAAAGAAAAGAATATGCGATGAACATGTTAGGCACCATTACACATCAAAAATTCTGTTCTTATCATTTACCTACTCGAGGACGAGCAGGAATTAAGCTTGGGGATGTTGATACGTCTCCAACATATCTATAATTTTTTATCATCCCATGTTGTTATATTATCATTCTTGGATGTTTTACAACCATTTTATAGCAACTTTATATCATTTTTTGGGACTAACCTATTGACATAGTGCCCAGTGCCAGTTGTTGTTTTTTGCTTGTTTTTTACTTCATAGAAAATCAATACCAAACTGAGTCCAAACGCAGCGAAACTTTTTGGAGATTTTTTATGGACCCGAAGACACTTGTTGGGCCAAAGAAGTACTAGAGGGGTGCCCCGATGGGGGCACAACCCACCTGGGCGCGCCTGGGGGCCCAAGCGCGCCCTGGTGGATTGTGCCCACCTCGGTGGCCTCCCGCACCACCTCTTTGTTCTATAAATACCCCAATATTCTATAAACCCTAGGGGAGTTGACAAAAATCAATTCCAGCCACCGCAAGTTCCAGAACCACCAGATCCAATCTAGACACCTTCATGGAGGGGTTCATCATCCTCATTGGTGCCTCTCCGATGATGCGTGAGTACTTCATTGTAGACCTATGGGTCCATAGTTAGTAGCTAGGTGGCTTCCTCTCTCTCTCTTTTGATTCTCAATACAATGGTCTCTTTGAGATCTATTTAATGTAACTCTTTTTGCGGTGTGTTTGTTGGGATCCGATGAACTTTGAGTTTATGATCAGATCTATGTTTTTATCCATGAAAGTTATTTGAGTCTTTTGATCTATGATATGCATGATTACTTATAGCCTCATATTTCTTCTTCGAATCTTTGGTTTATTTAGGCCAACTGGATCAATTTTTCTTGCCATGGGAAGAGGTGCTTTGTGATGGGTTCAATCTTACGGTGCTTGATCCCAGTGACAGAAGGGGAACCGACACGTATGTATCGTTGCTATTAAGGATAACAATATGGGGTCTATTTCTACATAAATAGATCTTGTCTACATCATGACATCGTTCTTATTGCATTACTCCATTTCTCCATGAACTTAATACACTAGATGCATGTTGGGTAGCAGTTGATGTGTGGAGTAATAGTAGTAGATGCAGGCAGGAGTCGGTCTACTAATCTTGGAAGTGATGCCTATATAATGATCATTGCCTGAATATCGTCATGATTATTTGAAGTTCTATCAATTGCCCAACACTAATTTGTTTACCCACCGTGTGCTATTTTTCTCGAGAGAAGCCACTAGTGAAATCTACGCCTCGGTGTCTCTTCTTTATTATATTTGCCTTCGTGATCTATTTTTATTTGCTTTTATTTTCAGATCTATTAATCCAAAAACCCAAAAATACCTTGCTGCATTTTTTATTTATTTGTTTTATCTCGTGTTCCCGCGAGATCTATTTATCCAATCTACTACAATTTTACCTATCTATTTACCCGTGAGGGATTGACAACCCCTCTTTTACGTCGGGTTGCAAGTATTTGTTCTTTGTGTGCAGGAGCTGTTTACGTGATGTTGCGTGGTTATCCTACTGGTTCGATAACCTTGATCTCATCACTGACGGAAATACCTACCGTAGTTGTGCTGCATCATCCCTTCCTCTTTGGGGAAATACGGACGTAGTTCAAGCCGCATCAGTGCCGTACGTTCAGTACTTGATCGGTACAATCGTGAAGGTGTAAGACTACATCAACCGCATTGATAAATGCTTCCGTTTAATGGTCTACAAGGGTACGTAGACATACTCTCCCCTCTTGTAGTTATGCATCTCCATGGATAGATCTTGCATGTGCGTAGAAATTTTTTGTTTTCCATGCAACGTTACCCAACAATTCCAACCCATAAATACCTATTTTTGGAGAAAAAATAAGAGAGGAAGTTTCACCGCATTTCATGATACGGAGCCGCCGCCACCTCTTGTTCTTCATCGGGATCCCATTCGGGGAATCTTCAGTCTTCGTCATCACCAATTCCATGATGCTCCCCACCGGGAGTGAGTAACTCCTTCATAGGCTTGCGGGTCGGTGAGGAGTTGGATGCGATTTATCATGTAATCGAGTTAGTTTTGTTAGGGCTTGATCCCTAGTATCGACTATGTCCTGAGATTGATGTTGTTATGACTTTGCTATGCTTAATGCTTGTCACTAGGGCCCGAGTGCCATGATTTCAGATCTGAACCATTTATGTTTGACCATTATATCTATGTTCTAGATCCGATCTTGCAAGTCATATTCACCTATTATGTGTTATGACCCGTAAACCCCAGTGTGACAGTAATTGGGATACTTTTCAGTGATGACCGTGGTTTGAGGAGTTCATGCATTCACTATGTCTTAATGCTTTGTTTCGGTTCTCTATTAAAAGGAGGCCTTAATATCCCTTAGTTTCCTTATGGACCCCGCTGCCACGGGAGGGTAGGACAAAAGATGTCATGCAAGTTCTTTTCCATAAGCACGTATGAGTATTTACGGAATACATGCGTACATTATATTTATGAGATGGAGCTAGTTTTGTATCGCCCTATGTTATGACTGTTATATGATGAATATCATCCAACGAATTCACCGATCCAATGCCTACGAGTTTCCACATATTGTTCTTGCTAAGTTACTATTGTTTCTGACACTGTTACATTTGCTACAAAACCATTGCTATCACTCTTACCGTTACTGTTATTGTTACCACTGCTATCAAAGCTATCATATCACTGTGCTACTGATCACTGTGTTGTAGATATTTAATATCCAGGTGTGGTTGAATTAACATCTCAACTGCTAATACTCGCAAATATTCTTTGGCTCCCCTTGTGTCAGAATCTATAAATTTGGGTTGTATACTCTACCCTCGAAAACTTTGTGATCCCCTATACTTGTGGGTTATCAAGACCTTTTCCTGGCGCCGTTGCCGGGGAGCATAGCAATATTTGTTGAGTCACTTGGGATTTTATCTATTTATCACTATGAAGAATCTGAAGGATACCAAAACCAAGATTTTTTTCCCTCTAAGATGAGGGGAGGTAAGGAACTGCCATCTAGCTCTGCACTTGATTCACCTTCTATTTTGAGTAAACTTGCAATACCACCACATGCTATTAATCATGATATGTCGCAAGTTATTGATGATGCTACTTCTACTATGAATGATACTCATGATGATTCTAGTACCTTGCTTGATGATAATGTGCCACTAGGTGAATTCCTTGATGAACAAATTGCTTGAGCTAAAGATATTGAGAATGCTAAAACTGATAAAATTATTGAAATTGGTGAAGTACATGAAACTGAAAATCTTGAAACACCTATTAGACCTAGCTCTCCTAGATTTGAATTGCCTAGGATACCTGGAGGTTATGTTATGGACGAGGAGATAGCTAGAGACTTTTTTGCTTGCAATGATAGAGATGATCTTAAGAAATTACTATGCAAACTGAAAGAAAAATCTTTGAATGCTAGAATGAAATGTGATCCTAAGTTTGGTACTTCACCTATCTTTGTTACTGATAAGGATTATGAATTCTCTATCGACCGAGAGTTAATTACTTTGTTGAATCTGATCCTTTTCATGGCTATGAAACTAAAACTGAAGTGGCACATCTTACTTAATTAAATGATATAGCCACCCTTTTTGCTCATGATGAGAAAATTTGCTACTACTATATCCTTAAATTATTTCTGTTCTCATTAAAGGGTGATGCTAAGATATGGTAAAATACTCTTGCTCCTGGTTGTTTGCGTAGTCCCCAGGATATGATTTACTACTTCTCTGAAAAATATTTTCCTGCTCATAAGAAACAAGCTGCCTTACAGGAAATATTTAACTTTGCACAAATTGAAGAAGAGAGTCTCCCACAAGCTTGGGGAGGCTTCTCCAATGACTTAATGCTTTGCCAGATCATACTCTTAAGAAAAAGGAAATACTTGATATTTTCTATAATGGACTAACCGATGCTTCTAGGGACTTCCTAGATAGTTGTGTTGCTTGTGTTTTCAGGGAACGGACTGTTGAACAAGCTAAGGAATTATTGAACAACATATTGAAAAATTATGATGATTGTACTCTTGGTGAACCACCGCCTAAACCCACTCCGAAGAAGAGGGGTATCTTATTTCTCAGTCCCGAAGATATTCAAGAGGCAAAGAAATGTATAAAGGAAAAAGATATTAATGCTGAAGATGTTAAGAATTTACCACATATATATTGAAGAAATAAATGGACTTGACATTGAAGAAATACATGGTAGAGGTAAATTATTTATTAAAGTTTGATGAAGGTGACATCCCTTATAATAAACATCCTAGTCAATGCCTTTATGAGTTCGACAATTACATTAGGAAACAAGATCTCTTCAATGCAAATGTTATGAAACAATTGAAATATAACTCTGATATGATTGCTCGCTTGAGTGACTTGTTATTTAGAATCACTAATGATGTAAGAGGTGTAAGAAAACATGCCTCTATGATCCAAACTCAGTTAGAACAAGTTGCTCAATCTCAAAGAGAATTGCTTAGTGAAATGAACAACAATATGAATGATTTTACTGTTAGAGTAGCAACCAGAGGAGACAAAATGACTCAGGAACCACTTTATCCTGAGGGACACCCTAAAAGAATTGAACAAGACTCTCAAAGAATTAACATGGATGCACGTAGTCCTTCTAAAAAGAAAAAGAAAAATGATAGGTCTTTGCATACCTCTAGTGAACCTGAGAAAGAGAAACCTTTTGAAGATAACAATTACGTATCTATCTTAGATGCTGAAACTCAATCTGGTAATGAACATTCACCTAGTGATAATGAAAATGATAAGAATGATGTTCATGAAGACACTCAACCAGACAAAGATAAAGAACCAGATAATGATGTTGAAATAGAACCTGCTGTTGATCTTGATAACCCACAACCTAAAAATAAACGATATCATAAAAGAGACTTTGTGCCTAGAAAACACGTCAAAGAAAGAGATCCATGGGTTCAGATAACCATGCCCTTTCCACCTAAACCCTCCAATAAAAAGGATGATGAAGAACTTGAACGCTTTGCTGAAATGCTTAGGCTAGTCTTCTTGCGCACCCGCTTGACTGATATTTTAAAGATGGCCCCTTATACAAAATACATGAAAGAAATTGTCACTAATAAAAGAAAGATACCTGAAGCCAAAATCTCCACCATGCTTGCTAATTACTCTTTTAAAGATGGAGTACCTAAAAAACTTGGAGATCCAGGAATACCAACCATACCTTGCTCCATCAAAAGAAATTATGTCAAAACTGCTTTATGTGATCTAGGAGCTGGTGTTAGTATTATGCCTTTCTCTTTATATAAAATACTTGATTTGAATAAACTCACACCTACTGAAATATCTTTGCAAATGGCTGACAAGTCAACTGCCATACCTATCAGTATTTGTGAGGATGTGCCCGTTGTTGTTGCAAATGTTACTATCATAACATACTTTGTTATACTTGAGATGCCCGAGGATGACAACATGTCGATGATCCTTGGTAGACCCTTTCTGAATACTGCAGGGGCTGTTATTGATTGCAATAAAAGCAATGTCACTTTTCATATCAATGGTAATGAGCATACAGTGCATTTTTCAAAGAAACAATCCCAAGTCAATGGTATTAATGTTATTGAAAAGTCTCCAACAATTACTATTGGAAGTTTTCAACTACCTCTACCTACTGCCAAAAAGAAATATTAAATACTTATTGTTGGGGACATGCATATCCCCGTTGAGGTAACTTAGTTTTTACAAAAGTTCTTTGGTTTCATGCTAATCGAAAGTGGTTGTTAATAAGACTTGATCAACCTTATTAATGGATCATTTTCGAGAGGTATGAAGTTGATGAATTTAGTGATCACAACTTTCTGCCCTTACCTTTTGTTTTCTGTTTTTCTTAGTTAAATAAAATAAAATGCCATGTTTTGTCTGTTTTCTGAATTCTCCATGCAATAAAAAAGAGGTCAAAAATAAAAGTGCTCAGAATGCCCTGAAAATTTGATACAATTTTTCTGAATATTTCTGAATTTTAGTGCAACTAACATCAGATGGGGGTGCCACTGGTGACCACAAGACACCAGGGCACACCAGCAACCCCAGGCGCGCCCTAGTGGGTTGTGGTCCCCATGTGGGTCCCCTCACTTATCCCTTTAGCCCATGTCATCTCCTACCTCCAGAAAAAAATCACCATAGCTCTCTCTCTCTCTCTCTCTTGTGTTCTTGCTCTCAAACCCATGGATTTCGATCTCTTTGCTCGAAGCTCCGTTTCTGAAAATGTTTTTGGGGATTGCTACTTGGTATGTGACTCCACCACTGCTCCAATTAGTTTTTGCTTTGGTGATTTATATTTTGAATAATTAACTACTCTTGGTGCCGCTGTAGATGTGCTTGCATGTTGAATTCTTAGAGTTCTAAGTAGTTTGAATGCTTGCTATGGCCTCTAGGCATCCATATGAGTAGTTGCTATCAATCTTGCAAAGTTTTGTTGACAAAAGTTTTGTGGACTAAAAAATTCAGAATTTTTTTTGTAGGAATAAGATGAGTATTTTCAGAAAGTTTTCCTCCAAGAAGAATGCTAAGGGAGTCATCGAACAATGACCTCAACACTCCGAGAATGGTGGAGGTGCGGCCGTGCGAATGGCCGCATAATGCCTTCATGGAGGAGGTCGGGTTCCATCAAGAGTTTGCCCAATTCGTGGCGAATGTTGGGCTGGCCGACTTCCTCGTAGATGAGTGTGACCAGCATCACCTCCTCACGAACTCCTTTGTGCAAAATTTTCATTTTCTGAGTAGGAACAATCACCCTGAGGTGCAGTTTAATTTATAAGTTGAAACCCGTCAGGTACCGCTCACTGACTTTTGTGATATATGTTTGATTCCTTCTGATGGGGAATTAAGGGAGCCTAAACTGGCAGAGTTTGAGAACTTTCTCCTCACTTTGATAGTGGGGGATGAGAGAGGCGTGTCGAGCGCCACTCCCACTAGTTTGTAGTTTCCTCCCGTGCATTACTTTGCTTTATTCATCACGAAGTGCTTAACTGCTAGGGAGAAGCTCGGTGCACTCAGTGCCCCCCGACCTCGCCATTTTACGATGTGCACTACACATTGATCACACCTTTAGCCTAGGGGCTATTATTGCACATTGTCTGCACCTTAACAAAACTAAGGGGAAAATTCATGGTGGTATTTATGCCACCTGCTTAGCGAGTCATTTTAATGTTCAGATACGCCAACATGATTATCCTTTGTCCTGAGTTTCTCTAGATCACCAAGCGATGGAGTATCACCGGTTTATTGATGTCGCTGATTCATTTCATAACATTCGTTACAACTTAGTTTTCAGTGTAGATACCCGTGATGTTATCCCATTGCTTGCACCTACTTTGTTTGATTCTATTGCCAGGGCGGATACAAGGTCTTGCCCGAGGATATTATTGCCTGCCAGAACAACCAGGCGGCGGCAGAGGAGGAGCCTCAGGATTGGGACGCCCAGGTGCCGCCACCAGATAACTACTACATGGATCCGGACGGCTACTACAGATGGTGATTACCAAGCTAGGCCAAAAGCCTAAGCTTGGGGGAGTACGTATTTCCAGTGACATTATATTCATGTTCACACATTTCATTCCAGTTGTCGGTGTTCACACTTTTTCATTGTATTATCCATCCTAGATTTATTTTTCTCGCTTTCTTCTTGTGTGTTTGAAAAACTTTGAGAAAACCCAAAAATATTTCTCGCTTCTTTTCGGTTTTTCTTTCTAGTTTAATTAGTTCTAATGTTAAAAAAGAAAACCTAGAAATATCTCCTTGTTCTTCTTTTGCTTACCGGGAGCTTTCCCATGTAAATAGTTTTTCTTGGATTTTTTCCCTTCTTTAATTTGCTTTCTTCAAGAAAAACTAAAAACTCCAAAAAAATAGTGTGTTTCTTTGAAATTCGTTTCTTTTTATTGAGTCGTACCAAGGAGAAGACCACGATCAAAATGTTGAGTGGCTCTCATATGTGTTATTGTTGATCTAACAAAGGGCCCAAATTACCTTGTCTTCTCCTTTTGAATAAAATCTTTGCAGATTCCAGCTTAGCCAACAACGCTCTTGCACTATTATTATTTTCATATCATTCGGTCGTGCAAGTGAAAGGCAATAACAATGATATTTGATGAATTGACTGTGGTAGAGAGAAGCGGGTACGAACTCAACTTGTTTTGTTTTTGTAAATATGTTTAAGCTAGTATCGATGATTCAACATATTATGATCAAATTGCAATGTCAATTAGAGATTATATTTTCTCATGCCATGCTTAAGTAGCTAGAAGTGGATAATGATTTATCTTAGGTGTCAACATGCATTAAAATGATTGTGATGTAGTATGATGATATGGTATCCTCCTCTGAATGTTTCAAGTGGCTTGACTTGGCACATGTTCATGCATGTAGTTGAATCAAACCTAACATAGCCTCTATGATATTTATGTTCATGGTGTTCATATCCTACTAATGCTAGTATTCAATGTTGATTATGCATAATGCATGTTCATGACCGTTTTCGCTCTCTAGCTGGCCGCTTCTCAACCTATTTGCTAGCCTACGCCTGTACTAAGCGGTAATACTGCTTGTGCATCAAAATCCTTAAACCCAATTTATTCCAGATGAGTCCACCATATCTACATATATGCGGTATTACCCTGCCATCTCAAATAAATTTGCATGTGCCACCTCTAAAATTTCAAATGAACACTATTTTGTGTGCTTGGACCACTCATAGAGCGACAGGGGACGGTCAGTATCTTCCATGCTAAGCGGTTTATTCTCATGATGAGTGTTTATTCATTCGTCCTTGCACGAGAGGGGCGGTAATAGGGATGCCCAGTCCCGAAATAAAAAAATGCAAATAATTAAACAAAACTCCCCCAGGATTGTTGTTGGTATGGACGGTACCCGTGGATTCGGCTAGCCATGGAGTGTGTTTGTTGGTGGAGGGGGAGTAAACCTTTATTTTTACAGCTTGAGAACCGTCGCTAATGTGTTTAGCTTGGAAGATATTAATGACTCTTGGTCGTAACATTGACAGGAAGGGTGTACCTCCCAAAATTATATTTACCTCTGATTCAAGCTTTGAGCTCTCGCACCTCTACAAATCCCTTCTTCCCTCTGCGAAGGGACTATCTATTTAATTTTATGTTGACTCATCACCTTCTCAAACAAGCGCCAGACCTGAGAACAACATTGTCATCCTCATGCATTGTGTATAGTTAATGTTGAATGCATCATGACTGGATCTTTTCTACCATGAATTACAATGTTTAGTCGTTGCTTGGACTTTGGAGGTGCTCTGCATTTATGTTTTGTGGTCTCGGAAAGGGCTAGCGAGATACCACTGTTGTCATATCATATCATGGTTGTTTTAACAAAGTGTTGGTATTTGATATATCTTATTATTGCTCTCTAGTTGATTATACTATTGATACGAGTTAATATAATTCCTAAGAGTTATTGTTGACATGGTTAGTCATGATCTTTGATGAAAACCTGGGTATTACTTAAGCTTATTTATGTAAACAAGAACAAAAGAGTTCGTAAAAGTTGTTCTTTCTCACTTTCAGTCTGTCAACTGAATTGCTTGAGGACAAGCAAAGGTTTAAGCTTGGGGGAGTTGATACGTCCCCGTCATATATACTTTCCCTAATGCTTTTGCTCTTGTTTTGGACTCTAATTTGCATGATTTGAATGAAACTAATCCGGACTGACGTGGTTTTCAGCAGAACTGTCATGGTGTTGTTTTTGTGTAGAAATAAAAGTTCTAGGATTTGGACAAAAAAATTTAGAGAATTATTCCAGAATAAATAAATAAAATATTTGAACCAAGAGCCACCGGAGGGGGGCCCTGGCTCACCACAAGACACCAGGGCGCGCCACCCCCTCTAGACGCGCCCTGGTGGGTTGTGGGGCCCTCGTGGCTCTGCAGACCCTAATTCCAACTCCATAAATACCTATTTTTAGAGAAAAAATAAGAGAGGAAGTTTCATCGCGTTTCACGATACGGAGCCACCGCCAACTCCTGTTCTTCATCGGGAGGCCATATCTGGAGCCCGTTCAGGGCTCCGAAGAGGGGAATCTTCGGTCTTCGTCATCACCAAGCCTCCTTCATCACCAATTCCATGATGCTCCCACCGGGAGTGAATAATTCCTTCGTAGGCTCGCTGGTCGGTGAGGATTTGGATGAGATTCATCATGTAATCGAGTTAGTTTTGTTAGGGCTTGATCCCTAGTATCCACTATGTTTTGAGATTGATGTTGTTATGACTTTGCTATGCTTAATGCTTGTCACTAGGGCCCGAGTGCCATGATTTCAGATTTGAACCATTTATGTTTTCACCATTATATCTATGTTCTATATCCGATCTTGCAAATCATATTCACCTATTATGTGTTATGATCCGTAAACCCGAGTGTGATAGTAATTGGGATACTTTCCGGTGATAACCGAAGTTTGAGGAGTTCATGTATTCACCATGTGTTAATGCTTTGTTCCGGTTCTCTATTAAAAGGAGGCCTTATTATCCCTTAGTTTCCTTATGGACCCCGCTGCCACAGGAGGGGTAGGACAAAAGATGGCATGCAAGTTCTTTTCCATAAGCACATATGACTATTTACGGAACACACGTTTACATTATATTTATGAATTGGAGCTAGTTTTGTATCGCCCTAGGTTATGACTGTTATATGATGAATATTATCCAACGAATTCACTGATCCAATGTCTACGAGTTTTCCACATATTGTTCTTGCTAAGTTACTATTGATGTTGTCATTGTTACACTTGCTACAAAACCGTTGCTATCACTATTACTGTTACCGTTACTGTTACCACTGCTATCAAAACTATCATATTACTGTGCTACTGATCACTGTGCTGCAAATATTTAATCTCCAGGTGTGGTTGAGTTGACAACTCAATTGCTAATACTTGCAAATATTCTTTGACCCCCCTTGTGTTGAATCTATAAATTTGGGTTGAATACTCTATCCTCAAAAACTGTTGCGATCCTCTATACTTGTGGGTTATCAGTGATCATTAGTGAACTGCCAACATACCAAAATTGCATGAGTTTTATCAAACTTCATAGTTAAATGAGCCTCGCAATAGCACTAAGTCTTCACTCTAAGCCTACGGTTCCGACCTTCCATTGTTAAAAACTTGCTCTGCCTTTTTCCAGCCCTGGAACAAACATACCTCCTCAAGTGGATACTTCCTGTGGCACCTTTTCCTCATTTCAGCAAGTCACTCCTAATGTTGAACCCACATTCCTTCCCATACTTGTTGTAGAACACATACGCCTCCCCTTCTGAGCCGAACGTCTTTGCCATTACCATCCAATGCCTATCCAGGGACTCTTGTTGATATTCATCATACCCAATGTCCAATTCAAATTCAACATCATCGTCAAGGTCATCGTGCCCACTAGGACCACCCCCTGTAAATTTAGACAAAGAACCATGTAAGCCACTTAGTTGTTATATCGTTCCTTGCACTATACCTTTTTTATTGTACTTGGCTCGCGCTTTCAACATAAGATTCATCGATGTCGTTCTGCTCATTGTCATCATCGACATCGTTCTGCTCATTTCATCATCCACATCTACTTTGTACAAATAAAGTAAGACATGTAAGTGCTAATGTTGTTGTTATATCATTCCTTGTCCTGCATACTTTTCAACATATCTAGCTCGCGCTTTCAGCATAAGATTCATCTACATTGTTGTGCTCATGGTCATCATCAACATGTATCTGTACTGATCTAAAGTAAGACATGTAAGTGCCAATGTTGTTGTTTGTCATAATTTTTTGTCAACGTTCGCGTCACTTATAGTAAAATGTCGTCCTCGGGACGTGGGTTGACATTCGATGAGGAGGATTCATTCTCGCTACCAGAATCATCACCTGCATATCCGATTTGATGCTCCATCGATGCACCGTCAAATGAAGTGTGCCATCAATCCGAACACTACACAACATCATCACAGATATAATCAGTTCAATTGCGAGACCACGATGTGTGATGTAAAAAAACATGTGCGAAAGTAAAGTACATGTCATAATTGTGGTCCACATAAATTTATTTGGAATCATTAAGATGTGCATAAAGCCATTGTCAAATTGTCCAGGCAAGGCTGAATTTTCACCCCATTTCAATATGTATTGAATTACAATTGCGACAAGAAAAGTGCAAATACGCAAACCTTTTGTCGATTCAATGCAGGTCGGGTGTCGCATTGTCCTCGGCTTGGTTGGCGGCATGGGAGAGGGTAGGGGCGTTAACGACAATGTTCTGGCGCCTTCCACCAGGGGCGGCAACGCGTGTGTGGGGGTGCGAGGACGAGGGGGAATTTTGACGACGACGTGCTGGCGCTGGGGAGGGTGGCGACTACAATGCCGTGTGCCATGAGGAAGCACGTGGAAGGTCACGTGCGATGACGCCTATGAGCCTAACGATGATGATTGGAAATGGCCGCCCGCCGGAGTCACGACGGCGGCAACTAATCGTTAGGGCTTCAGATTGGGTGGGGTGAGGGGTGAAGGCGACATGTTTCTTTCTTTTTTTGTTGGATCGTACCAGCGGTTAGAGCAGTCGAAAGTACGGCGCACGTGAACCAGCGGGTCAACCCCAATACATACTAAAGTGGGTACGATTTGACAACGGTTTATAATATCTTTTATATGTTTAGTGGGGGTTGTACCGTGCTATTTGTTTAGATTTTAGGGCAATGCAAATGCACGACCCCAAACGGACGTCCGTTTTGTACGTTTGGGGCAGAAAAATAGACACGCCGTTCGCTTGCGGTCGTGCCGTCGTCAGTGCGTCCAACCGGCCCACTGCATCCCAAACTGTCCCTTTTTTGGACTTCAAATTTTACCCAAAAGACCCAAATAAACATTGCAAATAATATAAAAAATTAATATAAACATTAAAACGTCCATAGTACCCGAGTTCACCACATTAATATATACAAAAACTTAAAAACATTAAAAAAAACTAGATAAAGGCCCGTCGCTGCCGCGACCACCGTCGTCTTCAATAGCCACCGTTCTCCTCATCATCATCGTCCCCGGTGAGTTCGACGTATGGCGATGGCTGCCAGAGATGGGCTGGCAGCCCCTGCCAGGCCGGAGGCACCTGCTGTGGTGGTTGTGGTGGCGCCTGCACGACCTCCTCCCGTGGCGGGGACGGTGACCACCGAGGCTCAGGCTTTGACGACACGATCTCCGTTCACGACCAGGACTGCCCAACCAAGGCCATGTTCCATCCCGTCAGCTCCTCTTCCCTCCGCGCCTCCGCACGGACATCCTTCATGGCCTCCTCCTTGACGTAGGCGTCCAGCTCCGGGAAGGCGAAGTCGCCAGCCGCTAACAAGGCCATTATCTCCTCCAGGCCCTGCATTTGCGCTCACTGTGGGTGTGGAGGGAGTCCTCCATCACCAGCCTCATCAGCGCCTCCTCCTCGTCGGTGGTCATTGGAGCGGGCAGTGGTGGGGACGACGATGGCGAAGGGGTTGGCGTCAGGCCGCGAACCAGCCTACGCCCGCGTGCGTGTGGCGGGCTCAGAGCACGGTCGACAAAATAAGATTGCCGGCGTAGATCGTGCTCGTCGTGCAGCTAAGTACCCCACAATGGGGAATCGACGACACCGAGATTGGTGGAATGGGCACCCGATCCATGGAGAGGTGCACGTCGTCCCACGGGAGCAGCATGCCCGTCTCCCAATACCGCTTGCAGATGTCTGCCTTGACGCGATGTGGAATGCTGCAGGAGACGGTGGTGGAGGGGTGGAGCTGTGACGGCGGCCGGATGACGACCCGACCTCGTGGTCGTTCCTTGTCTTGTGGCTAGGGAACCAGCGGCCAGCCATTGCCGTCGACGAGGGAAGGTGGAAGAGCTTGGGGGGCTAGGGTTTGCGTGTCGGGGCTCGAGGAGGCACACCTAGATGGAGGTGGGAGCATGTGGATTGGCCGGTCCACGGCTTTCACATTAAAAAGGACGACGACCGGGTGGTTGGATGGCTGCCAGGTGGGGTCGCCCACACATGCGCCGTGAACGATGAGAAGTAGGTGGGCGGCTGCCACACGGGCCCGAGGTGGGCACGGAGCGGGCGCGTGGGCGTCCCTTCAACGCTCGTGTGAATGCTAATCGGGTGTAAGTTTACATCAGAAATGAGGTGGGTCGGACGTCAAACAGACAAAAAATGCGGACGCGGTCGCGCGTTGTGCCGTGCCACAGACATGGACTGAGATCCTCTGCAGTACTGTACCGTGTTATAATGCGGATGACACATGGGACCGGGTCCACACGACAATGACCGTACGCTGCGTTACAGCAGAGGATCCTAACCCCACAGACATGGACCGGCGTTGGAGTTGCCCTTACGCTCCTTTCTCTTGCCTTGAAGATACCCCAAATTTAGTCAACCAAGTAAGCACACTCAGGGCATGTTTGGATTGTCGTTTCCACTCAAATACCCTTGTAGAAAATATACGGACCTCCGTCGGCCGTTTCATTTCCAGCCGAAACTCCTTCGCAGCTCGGTAAATTACACCTGTAAGTTAAATACCGGTGTATTCAAATACATCCAATCCAAGCGCGCCCTCAAGATGCCCTTTCATGTTTTTCTCTTCCCAAACGCGTTAATCAACAACTTCTTATAATATATCAACTGGCCACCGGCTGTTCCACAAGCAGCTAGAAATGAAATTAACTTTTCAGGATTGGATTTCCAGGCGCGGAAGCGGAAGCGCGCATGACGTCCGGGCGCAGACACGAGCATGTGCAGGGCAGTATTTTTATTTGCACGCATCACAGAAGTGGGGGAAAATAAACAAATAGAGCAGTGCAGCCAGTGGTCTGTTCCGGCGTTGGGTCCTCGCATGAGCCGAGCTAGCTAGCGTCCATCCACTAGCTTTTACTTTAAGGAAACGGGAAAACCAGAGTAAACTAAACCCAGTTGCCAATTTGCTCTTCACCAAACACGCACAGCGACAGATCGAGAAGCCAGAGGGAGCTGCTGAAAATTCAATGCGCCAATCATTGCGGCGCAGCGGCACCAGCAGCAACCAGGGGCTCATCATCCGTTCTTCTCCTGGCAGTAAATGAGCAGTGCAAGTTCTTCATTTCTCTTTGCAACTTCGGCTGAATTGGTGGGGAAAAGACGATATTGGCGAGATAATTTAACACCGGAAGTAAGTTGGATGTGTCAATCTAAGAACAGTAGAAAATGACGTTGATCTGCGCTAATCACCATTGTTATGTGCAGGAGGGCTTCACAAATCACCGGGCGAGCTAGAGAGAGAGAGAGGGGGGCCGAGGGGAACAAACCACGACTGGAAAAAGGCCGCAGAAGAGAAGGGGGAAACAGGAGAGAGAAAGGCGAGGAACTTTTCGTTGGATCCTTCGCTTTTGGGGACGAAGGAGGAGAAGGTCTCTGTCCCTCTCCACCTCCACCTCCCTTCTTGGCTGGGGAGCAGCAGGAGGAGGAGATGTTCCCCCCTGGCCTGATCCACCACCGCGCGGACGGCCCGGGGCCCGGCGAGGTGCCGCGCTCCGGCGGCGCGCCCAGCCTCGTGCTCACGGCGGACCCCAAGCCCAGGCTCCGGTGGACGGCCGACCTCCACGAGCGCTTCGTCGACGCCGTCGCCCAGCTCGGCGGGCCCGAGAGTGAGACGCTCCCCCCTCCCCCTCTCCCCCGTTTCTCTCCGCTCTCCGGTTCGTCAGGGATGGCCATTGGAGGGCAATGCGTGCTTGCTGGGTGGGAGTTCTCTTTCTTGGTTGGTGCGACCGTGCGCTTTCACTCGAGCGCGGCATGTGAGGCCACTTGCTGGATTGGGGCCAAGGATTTGAGCCATTGGGGGTGTCTGCGCTCAAAGTTTTAGGGAAGTCTGGATCAACGTGTGGATCTTTGTTACCTGGAACAACAGCACTTCGCTGAAATGCGCGCTGTTGGACGAGGAGCGGTGCATTTGCGCTTAGGATTCAGCGCGCCCTTGGATTTGGCATCGGTCTACTCATGGCAGATTTTGCTTGCTTTTGAGCTGGGAAGAGATGTGTCTTGCCTTGCGAGGGCTATATGGTTGGTCTTAGTTTGAGGCTTTTGGTTCAGATGAAAAGGTCATTTTGGCTGATATTGGATTCCAGCACGCTGCAGGGACTAATAATTTCATTATGCTCTCTAGAGAGAAATGTCGATGATCCATTGAATAAGGAAAGAAGTTTCTGCGCACTCAGGGGCTTGTTTATTGGGGATGCAAGGTTTGCTTTTCTTTAATGACGTCTGGGGTTATGGTCGTTATTTTAGTTTATCTGTGCTCGGATAAGGTCATATTTGTTGCTTGCATCATATCAGAATTTGAACAAATAGGCAGCTGTGGACAAGTTTCAAAATATCGGGTTCATATCGGTTCGACCTTGGCAATATCGGATGTCAGGCGATATATCGGATGATGTGTTAGACGTATCGAAACAAAAATGTTCACATGGATTCAGTTATGTGTTTAGATCATGCCACTCCCACATATAATAAACACACTTGAGCATATCAAGTGTATAAATAAAGGTTTTTTGGCAGTTTGCATAAGAAATGGCCAAATAAGCACTCGCCAAATCTTTATTATGACGGTAAAACGTTATAGACGTGCCTTTACATAAATTGCACATTAATTTAATAATCTGATGAAGTAGTACATGTATAAATTTCCTGTTCAGTGATTTGTTCTTTGATAAAAATGACCTGTCACCTACATATCGGCGCATGCCGACTAAAATATCTGTCAAAATATCGTCCATATCGGCCAATATCTGTAGAATTATTATTTTCAAATGATAGTTGATTTGGTATTGGTATCACCAGTACTGAAATATCGGGCATCTTTCTTTCTATCTAATGCATATACATGCAGTGACTTGCATGTTCTCAAAATAAAAAGGAAATATTGGATGATATATCGGTCGTATCGGTTGATTTTTAGAAATATTTAGAAGCTTGGCAGAGTAACGATCATGTATGCTGGTTGCGGTGGTAAATTGTACTCCCTCCGTAAAAGAAATATAAGAGTGTTTAGATCACTAAAGTAGTGATCTAAACGCTCTTAAATTTCTTTACAGAGGGAGTAGTAATATGGTGGACATTCATGATACACCAAGTCTTGATGATAATGTTCATTGTTGTCAGTGTGCGCGTGTGTTTGTGAGGCATTGTAAGTTGTGTGGAAATAGCACAAAGGCGGTTTACGAAGTGGGTCTTTTTCTTCACTGTCTTAGCCTCTTGGCCTTACGTATTTTATTTGGTTTCAGTTGTTTTAAACCATTATAGTTAATTGCCTGGGTTTTGGGGGTGATTGCTAATGCTGCTTATCCTGTCAAAAGGTCAGCTTTTCCTTTGTACCCTTTTCCTCTCAATACTGACTTTTTATTCCTGTCAAAGGTCAGCTTTTCCTTTTTACACTTTTCCTCTCAACACTGACTTTTTATTAAGAATTATAATTTAGGTAAATGTTATGTATGATTTTTGCGACTATTTTTCTCAAGTTGGTTAGTTACCGCATGCCCATCAGTAAACATAGATTTCTCGACCATGTGTTGTATTTCTTGTTATTTGTAGGACTGGGATACAAGTGAATCTGTGATTTCAGGTGCCTGTTGCTTCTGACTGTTTGTTTGTGAAAGAAAATGCAAAAAGTACCTTTCCTTGACGGTTTTGTGAGATTTTGTTCATGTTTGGTGCATTCATTTCTGGCACCATATTGGTCAGGAAATCTTTATGTAAATTCAAAAGGCTACAAGTTAAAGTCCTGTTTAGCTGACAATAATAATGAGCATTTTATTCCGATGACAATAGTAATGATCATAGCCGGAAAGCAAATATGTTCAATTATTTGTTGCATTCCATCATTTTGAATCTTGGTTCCTGGGGCACAACAATCTCTGTTTGCATGATATCCATATGCATGTGAATGCCAAATTATAATCTAACCATGTGAGAACCCTAAATTTCCATTTTGTATTAGAGTTGAATGCTATCGCTGTAACCTACTATCTCACTATGACCTTTTTTTAATAAACGTTTGAATATAGTAGTTAAATGCATGATTGCTCTTGCAGAAGCAACACCAAAAACTATCTTAAGGACAATGGGTGTAAAGGGACTCACGCTGTTCCACTTGAAGAGTCATCTTCAGGTACTTCTGCATACACACATGCTTCTTACTAGATCTCGAATACAACTGTTTTAATTTGTATTTGCTCTTTTATTCTTATGACCAGAAATACAGAATGGGGAAACAAACTGGCAAAGAGACGCCGGAGCAATCTAAAGATGGTAAGTAATACTATAAAGCAGTCTACTGATCTCCACTGATCTCAGTGTTCTGTCGATTAATCAGTTTGGACCAGATTCATTGTATGTTGCAAAGAACCACTTAGTGCAAACTTCTTGAAAGGTTAGGATTGGTGGGAGTTTCCGGGTTTGGTGATGGCAGGCAGCCTAGACTAATATTTGTTTGGTTGCTTATGATGCACATCTCTTCATTGGGAAAGATCTGTGGAAGGAAGATAGTGGGGACTGACGAGTGAGGGAGAATTTTTGTATAGATGGGTGTATTTATTTTTTCACTTGACACAGTATTGCATCAACTATAGCAAAATTTTAGTGTGTATTGTAGCAGAAAGTTTTGGATTGTTATCGTTGTGCATTTGAAAGAATTAGTGTCTTTTACATCGTAGGTAATACTGTTAAGCAAGCATTATCTGCAGCTATGCACTTGCCATAATTACGTTAATATGAATTGGTTGTGAATGCGTTGACAGAGCGATGGTAAAAATGCCCAGTGGCCTTTCCCCCCAGGCAGAGTTCCTTTTAACAAAAAATATGAATTGGTTCATCACATCATGATTTTGTATCTACATGTAATTAAAGAGGAAAAAACTTGGAACTTGATCTTGCTTGGTTAACAATAGCAACTTTAGTGTTTGTTGACATTTCGCTTATTGCAACATAATATTGTGTTCACAAGTTCACGTGCAAATGCTTGAAAATTAAGGTAGGTGTTTTGGATATATCCTAGAATTGCACTTTCCCACTGCAGTTACGCTTTCTTTATCGAATCTTTGTAACTCCATTCCAGTATTGGTACTGCTTTGGTTTCTGTTGTACCAGCCATGACATGATACATGCATGTATGTGGATGCAGCTCTGAGCTGCCGGATGTTTTTGGAGAATGTGCAAAAAGCAGTTGCACATCTTTTCATTAAAAGGAGAAGCAAGTTAAGTTTACAAGAGTTTTTAGCCATAGGCCAACACAATGCATAAGGCAAACTGAAAACAAGGGTTCAGATAGAATATATACTACACATACTAGTTAGCTTCACATGCATCACATGTTCCCACATGTAAACTGAGACTGCCATGTATGTGCGCTTGGTTGAATTATGTATGCTACACCAGCCTTACGCTATACGGCACTGTCGCTAGATGCGATTCCATCGAAGTGCTCGCCACATATGGCTGTTCACGTCTATCGGGTGATAGTAAGAAGGGGGGACATGGAAGGGGCTATTGCTTTTATTTTAGGGACGGAAAGGGGTCAGGGCTGATTCACGGATGTTTCTAGAACGACTTGGAGAAGTCTGCTTGCTACTGTAGCTGTGAATCCAAGCATCCTAGGCCCTTGGATGAGTCCAATCAACGGTAGAAATTGAATTCTGATGTTTGGATTCAAACTTCCAAAATTGCTACACTATATAGCAGTATAGATAAATCAACAGTTAGATAAGATCTGGTCATTTAAATTTTAAAGTTTACAAATGAGAAGAGAAGTCTTGTTTAATGCACTTCTATTGTCTTGTTTTTAGCTCATCGCTGTTTAATGATAAGATCTGGTCATTTAAGTTTTAATTTTTTAAAGGTTATAAATCAACAGTGCTGTCAGTTTCTCAGCTGTGTCCTTGCATCTTTAGGATGCATCTGCCTTGCGTACTAGCACTACTTATCCCACACACATTGATTAATGCAGTTCGTTGTATGATTTCTTCTTGTCAATCACCAGTAACTTCACAAAAATAACAAATGACTATCGTATGTCAAATTATAAACCATGAGTTTTGCAATGATTTTATGAAGAAATTCAGGACTAATATGCACATCTATAGTCCTGACCTGAAAAATCTCTTGAAAAATTCTGTTAGGTCTTGCCATTTCTGATAGAAAACCTCTGGAAAATTCCTTTTAGGTCATGTCATTTCTGATTTCAGTTCTGTTTCTGCCTTCCCCGGTTTCCCCAATTTGCAGGGTCCTATCTTCTTGATGCTCAAGGTGGAATGAGCCTGTCTCCCAGAGTTTCTACCCAAGATGCGAAAGAGTAAATTCCACGAGCTACTCCTTGTCCTTCATGCCTTTTTTTTGGAAGAATATGAGTACATTTACGATATCTACTTTGATAGTGCTATCTGAAAGAGCTACATACATGCTTACGAACTTTATAATCACTCGCTGCAGAAGTCAAGAAGTTAAAGAAGCCCTGAGAGCACAGATGGAAATGCAACGAAGCCTGCATGAACAAGTGGAGGTAAATTTGACTGCTTCTTCTGTCATATTCTTGGTTCTTGTCTCCTGTGTGCTCGCTAGTTTCTACTCCCTCTGTAAAGAAATATAAGAGCGTCTAGATCACTAAAGTTATATCTGTTTACAGAGGGAGTACGTACATATTTAAGGTTGGAGTACGTTTAGCGTTGAAGTATGAATGAGATGTCCATCACGCGACACCTGACCGCCTTTTTCTTTCCACCATAAATGATCAGGTTCAGAAGCATGTGGACATCAGGATGGACGCGTACACGACGTACATCAACACCCTGCTGGAGAAGGCCTGCAAGATCGTCTCGGAGCAGTTCGCCTCAAGCGGCTTCAGCGTCTCCGACCAGAGCCTCCCGGAGCTGTCCTCAGGCGGCGTCATGTGCGGCACCGCCACCGACGCGCTGAGCTCCTCCGTGTTCCACCAGCTCTCCGTCAGCTCGATCAACATGCACAGCCCGGGGGGCAAACCTTCTCCCTCGGGCATGGAAGGCCAGCTGCTTCTCCAGAGGTCACCTGAGTTCAAACGCAAGTCATCCTGCTGAGATCCAAATTCTGGGTGGAAAAGTTAGCTTAATCGTCTGCTGTAGCCATGTCGAATCTCGGCCAATCTGTAAACTTACTCTTGTTTCTCTTGCTACTGCATACCAAGAAGCAAGTTTTTTATCGATTAATCGTCGACCAATGTTTATATATATAATGCCTAATGTGCTGCTAGTCAAGTGCCGTGATTGATATGTCACTGTTTTTATTATTTATATCATGGCATTATTATGATCCTACTAGTAAACACATATATCCATTTGCCACATTTCCAAGATCACATGTACAAATGTGTGCCTTGCCTGCGCATGTAAGCACTCGGGTGTTCCTGTCGCATCATTTGCTTCAGTTTTGATTAAAGAGCTTGGCTATTTTGCGCGCCCTGCGGGACCAGACTTGTGGGTTAATCTACTACTCCCTCTATTCCAAAATGTAAAGACTTTTTTTACACTATGATAGTGTAAAAGAACTTACATTTTGATTTTGGGACAGAGGGAGTAGCTGAATGTCCGTGCTTTGGCGTCGAGAAATCCTCGGCCAATGTTTAAGAATGACTTTTGAATCCAATTCGACCTTTGTTCCACATAGGCAAGTAACAAATGCTAAGAGGTAGAACCAATCACACTCTCCGAAAACAGAAACTTCCTTCATTTCATAATGTAGTGTGCTCACACTTTTTGAAATTCAATAGTGTAATTTTTGCTCCTGACGCAGTCGCCCATGTTGGTTAAATTTATGATCAAATTTAAATCTTGAAAAGCACAGACACACTACATTATGAAATGAAGGGAATACTTGGACAGGCGGTGCTGAGCAAAGAAATGTGGCTACGGCCTGAATGAACGAGAGAGAGCTGACAGCATTCAGCAGGTTCAGGTGCAGATAAGAAGAGCTCCCTCCAATGTTATGTACCGCATCCTCATTCAGAATCTCAATGTGTTGGCCGACTTGGATTCCCGTGCATGTGTGACTCAACATTTTTTTTTAAAGATTAGTTCCGGCCTCTGCATCAAAATGATGTGTGATTCGACTGAGCCTGGCTGAGTAAATGCATACTAAAAATCATGTTTTGCATATAGTTTGGTTGCCTTCATTGCATTATTGATCAGATTATGCCTGCTGTTTGGGGACCTGCATTGTGCTTCAGGGTAAGCAGATGCAAACCATGGTGGTTGGTTGTGTGCACGTAGCTGTTTTGCTCAACCTATTTTAATATGATGGACTTCCACTCAAATACAGAACACTTCACAGCAGACATCACGTATGAACAACAACACAATTAACGCTACTCCTTGTCATTAGCATGCTATTAAAAAGTGCATCATACAAACTAGAACATCATGTAAAACTGATTAGTTGGTATGATGCACTGTTTTGTAGCAAACTCGACGGGAGGAAGAGCATGACCGATGCCGCCCTGACAACAATGCTCGGTGCACCTGACCCTTCACATGGTGGAGGTGCCCGAGCTGTAGATCTGCATCTTGAAGCTCAGGCCCGACAACCTAAGGACAAGCAGGTCGCAAGGGATTATCTTGTGCTTGTGGCAAAAGTAGTTTGAGTCCCTCCTCAACATCATCTACTTGTGGAAGATTTGGACTTGGACCCAAAATTCGCACCATTTGTTGGCAGAGGCAGACAACTTGTGGATGCGAGGATGTTTCAAGATGAGCCATTGCTTCGTCATCGGCCAGAAGGCCTCGGGGATGAGAAGCATGGCAATGTCCTCGACATCCTTGATGGGAACGTATAACCTGAGTGGCTATCGTACCCCTCCTCGTAGCCAAGCCCTAGTGGCTTGCTCATATCTGCTATCCTACCCAGCACATCCACCCTCTTGATCCATTGGTTCGCCGGGAGATGTCCTCAGCCGCGTCGACGCTGGCGATGGCCCATGCCCTTCGACTGGCGGTGTCCTGCTACCTCTTGAGCACTGCGTTGGTTTCCTTTGAAGAGGAAAGGGTGATGCAGCAAAGTAGCGTAAGTATTTCCCTCAGTTTTTGAGAACCAAGGTATCAATCCAGTAGGAGACTACACGCAAGTCCCTCGTACCTACACAAACAAATAAGAACCTCGCAACCAACGCGATAAAGGGATTGTCAATCCCTTCAAGGTCACTTACGAGAGTGAGATCTGATAGAGATAATAATAATAATAATAAGATAAATATTTTTGATATTTTTATGATATAGATTGAAAGTAAAGATTGCAAAATAATATAGATGGGAAACTTATATGATAAAAGATAGACCTGGGGGCCATAGGTATCACTAGTGGCTTCTCTCAAGATAGCATAAGTATTACGGTGGGTGAACAAATTACTGTCGAGCAATTGATAGAAAAGTGCATAATTATGAGAATATCTTGGCATGATCATGTATATAGGCATCACGTCCGCGACAAGTAGACCGAAACGATTCTGCATCTACTACTATTACTCCACACATCGACCGCTATCCAGCATGCATCTAGAGTATTAAGTTCATAAGAACAGAGTAACGCATTAGGCAAGATGACATGATGTAGAGGGATTAACTCAAGCAATATGATATAAACCCCATCTTTTTATCCTCGATGGCGACAATACAATACGTGCCTTGCTGCCCCTGCTGTCACTGGGAAAGGACACCGCAAGATTGAACCCAAAGCTAAGCACTTCTCCCATTGCAAGAAAGATCAATCTAGTAGACCAAACCAAACTGATAATTCGAAGAGACTTGCAAAGATAACCAATCATACATAAAAGATTTCAGAGAAGAATCAAATATTGTTCATAGATAAACTTGATCATAAAACCACAATTCATCGGATCTTGACAAACACACCGTAAAAAGAGTTACATCGAATAGATCTCCAAGAAGATCGAGGAGAACATTGTATTGAGATCCAAAGAGAGAGAAGAAGCCATCTAGCTAATAACTATGGACCCGAAGGTCTGTGGTAAACTACTCACACATCATCGGAGAGGCTATGGTGTTGATGTAGAAGCCCTCCGTGATCGATTCCCCCTCCAGCGGAGCTCCGGAAAAGGCCCCAAGATGGGATCTCTTGGGTACAGAAGGTTGTGGCGGTGGAAATAGGGTTTGTTGGTGCTCCTGAATGTTTTCAGGGTATATGGATATATATGGGAGGAAGAAATAGGTCGGTGGAGCTGCGAGGGGCCCACGAGGGTGGGGGCGCGCCCAAGGGGGCAGGCGCGCCTCCCTGCCTCGTGGCCACCTTGTTTCTTTCTTGACGTCTACTCCAAGTCCCTTGGATCACGTTTGTTCCAAAAATAACTCTCCTGAAGGTTTCATTCCGTTTGGATTCCGTTTGATATTCATTTTCTGCGAAACAGTGAAATAGGAAAAAAAGCAGCAATTTGCACTGGGCCTTGGGTTAGTAGGTTAGTCCCAAAAATAATATAAAAGTGTATAATAAAGGCCATTAAACATCCAAAACAGATAATATAATAGCATGAAACAATAAAAAATTATAGATACATTGGAGACGTATCAAGCATCCCCAAGCTTAATTCCTGCTCGTCCTCGAGTAGGTAAATGATAAAAATAGAATTTTTGATGTGGAATGCTACCTAGCATAATTCTTAATGTAATTTTATTTATTGTGGCATGAATGTTCAGATTCGAAAGATTCAAGACAAAATTTTAATATTGACATAAAAATAATAATACTTCAAGCATACTAACTAAGCAATCATGTCTTCTCAAAATAACATGGCAAAAGAAACTTCATCCCTACAAAATCATATAGTTTGGTCATGCTCCATTTTTGTCACACAAGAATGTTCTTATCATGCACAACCCCGATGACAAGCCAAGCAATTGTTTCATACTTTAGTAATCTCAAACTTTTTTCAACTTTCACGCAATACATGAGCGTGAGCCATGGATATAGCACTATGGGTGGAATAGAATATAATGATGGGGGTTATGTGGAGAAGACAAAAAAGGAGAAAGTATCACATCGACGAGGCTAATTAATGGGCTAGGGAGATGCCCATCAAATTGATGTCAATGCAAGGAGTAGGGATTGCCATGCAACGGATGCACTAGAGCTATAAATGTATGAAAGCTCAACAAAAGAAACTAAGTGGGTGTGCATCCAACTTGTTTGCTCACGAAGACCTAGGGCATTTGAGGAAGCCCATTCTTGAAATATACAAGCCAAGTTCTATAATGAAAAATTCTCACTAGTATATGAAGTGACAAAACAAGAGACTCTCTATCATAAAGATCATGGTGCTACTTTGAAGCACAAGTGTGGAAAAATAGGATAGTAGCATTGTCCCTTTTTATTTCTTATTTCTTTATTTTTTGGGGCCTTTTTTGTCCTTTCTCTCTTTTTTTATTTGGGACAATGCTCTATTAATGATGATCATCACACTTCTATTTATTTACAACTCAATGATTACAACTCGATACTGGAACAAAATATGACTCTATATGAATGCCTCCGGCGGTGTACCAGGAAGGGCAATGAATCAAGAGTGACATGTATGATAAATTATACATGGTGGTTTTGCCACAAATACGATGTCAACACATGATCATGCAAGACAATATGACAATGGTGAAGTGTGTCATAAATGAAATGGTGGAAAGTTGCATGGCAATATATATCTCGGAATGGCTATGGAAATGCCATAATAGGTAGGTATGGTGGCTGTTTTGAGGAAGATATAAGGAGGTTTATGTGTGATAGTGTCACATCCCTGTGTTAGTCATGCATTAGGATTGGTTGAACATGTGCATCATGTTTAAATTTATTTTAAATTTGAAATGGGGATGACAGAACCCCCAGCACCCCCCTGGAACAACTAGGGTTTACTAAAAACTTTTTCAATGAACCTGAAATGCCCTTCTAAAAAAGCCCACCCTTTTTGTTTTGGGTTAAAACCTTTGACAAAAATGGTGCACATTTTTCTAGGACATCTTAAGGTCATTGGATTAATTCTTATAGTATTTGCATTTGGGCATTTAAATGCTATAAAATATTTTAAATGCTCAAATAATCATAAACTAAAATGTTTGCTGTTGGATATATTCTAAGCAGTAGCCATGATTAATTTTATGATTTTTGGAAATGCCCTGGCATTTTTAATAAAACCCTGAAGTTACAGAAATAATAGAATAAATGAAAAACAGAAAAAGGGAGAGAGAACAGAGACTTACCTGTCGCCCTGGCCTGGCCCAGCTCGGCCCAGCCCACTGGCTCGCGCCGGTCATCCTCCTCCTCTCGCCAGGAGGACGAGAGGCGCGTGGCCGGCGCCCGCAGCCACACGCCGGCCACCTCCTACTTCTGCCGACGCCCCAGACGCCGTCTACGAGTGCCACACACTCCCCCTCGTCCCCCTCTCACTCTCCCCACTCTCCCCGTGCCCCTCTTCCCCCTCTGTCTCCCTCCCCATCCCCTGCCGAGCGCAGCCGTCGCCGCCGACAAGCACCACCGCGGCCACCGCCTCTCCCTCGCTTCTCTGACCGGCCCAGAGGTTCCGCCTCGATCCCCTCTTCCTTCCACCCCGAGCCACGCCACCACGGGAGCCCCACATCGCCGCCACGAGTCGTCTTCCCCGAGCACGGCCGCCGGACTCCATCGACGGATTCGCCGTCGCCAAGCCGTCTCCGAGCAAGCCGAGCCCTTCTTCGTGATCGCTGTGAGCTCCGCCACCGTTTCCCCCTCTCCCCGCGCTCGTCCGCGTCCTCTAACCACCATGGCCATTGGAGCCGATAGCTCCTCGCCGCCGGCCATGTCGCCACCGTGGCCACGGCCGTGCAAGCTTGCACCCGAGCTCACCACTGCACTAAGCACATCCCCACGAGTCGAACGCGGCCACCCCCATGTCCTGTTGTGCAACCTAGCATGTTTTCCGCCGAGGCCCGAACTCCGGCCGCCGCGGACGTGCTCGCCGCCGTCGTTTCCGGCCACCCCAGCTCCACCCACTGCCACCACTCGACGCGGCTCATTCCCCGCATCACGTAGATGGTCTCCGCCGTCCTTTTGGTCGCCAGAGTGCAAAACCTGCGCTGCTCCGCCGCGTCTGGCCTCGCCAGTGGCGAAACGCCGGCGAGTTCGCCCCTGTTTCACCCCGTGTGGGCCCAGGTTGACCTCCCCTGAGTCTCTAACACATGGGACCGCCCAGCTAATTAACTTAGATTAGCACTAATTAAAAATTAGTTAGTTAATTAACTACTGACACGCGGGTCCCACTGGTCAGGTTTGACCTGGACCGGCCCGTTGACCCCTGACATCACTCTGATGCAATGCTGATGCAGTAAATCCTTTTCTGGATTTATTCTTTAATAGGAAATTCCAGAAAATAGCCAAAAATTCTAAAAATCATAGAAAATCAACCATAGCTCCAAATCAAACAAATTATATATGAAAAATGATCAGAAAAATTCAATCTATCCATTTGTAATGGTTTCATGCATGACAAAACAAGTTAACCTTGCTGTTTAAGAAAAATAATATAATGCACTAATAAGGCTATGTTAAATGAACTAACATTTGAATCTTTGATTCAAATGAGTTCATTCCTTTCTGTTTTAGCTTGCATTAGGCCAAGACACATTCATTTTGCCATGTCATAGCATGCATCATATTGTTGCATATTGTCATGTGTTGATTATGTTTCGGTGTGTCTTTCATGGTAGGTTCTGCCTCCGAGGATAACCCCGAGTATCCGTCTGAAGGGCAGTACCCTACTACCACTACATCAGGCAAGCAACCCATTGATCATTCCGATACAAACCCATGTTCTCGCTTCTGCTCTTGTTTACTGCATTAAGACAACGCGATTCAAACTGCTGTGTGCTACGGTAGTTGAACCCTTATCCTCTGCATGACCTGTCATTGCCACAGTAACTAGATGAAACCCACTAGCATGTGTAGGAGTTGATTGAGCCATGTATGTGATTCCTACCTTGCTATGCCTGCTATGCTTAGAGTTGTGTCAGGTCTAGTTCATCTGGGTGATGGGCTAGAGTGAAATGATTATGTCGGTAATGTGAGGGATGTGTTGAACATGCTTTGGTAAAGGTATCGATGAGAGGCCATGTAGGAGTACATGGTGGGTTGTTTCATTGAGGTCGTCCCTAAGAACTGAGATCTGTATGTGTGATTTAAGATTCAGTTACTACCATACATTGGGCCCGAAATCAGTGGACCCTCTCGGCTTCTTAATCACCCTAGTACTCTATCCAGGAGTTGCAAATAGTTTCTGGTGTTTGTAGGTTATGTGTTGGCGGCCGTGCGTAGCGCTGACCCTAGGGGTGGGCTATGTTGCGGTAGATACACCGTGTCCGGGTATGCCGGGCGCCCGTTTGGCGTCTCAGGACCCTGTTCACATTGTTCGGTGTCGTATGTGGAAACCTCGGCCGGACTTCCTATGGATGGAACCTGGATAGGTGATAAACCTAGACTAGAGACTTGAGTGTTTAGGTAGGCCATGGCCGACACCCTCGTTGGGCTTCCGCTTGAAGGTTGCCGAGTACATGTCGTGTAAACGACGGTAAGTGGTGAAAGCGTGTATGAAGAAGCACACCCCTGCAGGGTTAACATCATCTATTCAAATAGACGCGTCCGTGGTAAAGGACTACTTGGTTGCCTATACAGTTCATAGACAAGTTAATGGATACTACTAAAAGACTCAAGATAAGTGTGAGTACCGAGGATGGCCCTCTCGTAGAATGACGAGGGAGGATCCCCGGTGGAGTATTGTGTTGGTGATTAGTGGACTCATGTGCGAAAACTATTTTACTAGTGGGGTCTCGTAGGATAGCTTAGCCAAGAGTCAAAGCTGGCTTGCTGCAATAACTCCACCACCTTCTTGAGAACGGGCATGTATAGTAGGTTCTGATGTAAGACTTGCTGAGTACCTTTGTACTCATGTTTGCTTAATTACTATTTTCAGACGACAACACCGCCCCCTCCGATGGGTTCTACGCAGACCTTGATGTCGACGAGTGACTAGCCACCCAGGTGGTGATCCTGGCCATGGAGGGCCCTATGTAGATAGACAGGCTTCGAGAAGCCTTCTTTCTTTCTAGTGTCTGTACTCAGACTAGTTGCTTCCGCATGTGCTTGTATGATTGTATGACTTGAGTGTCAGGTCGTGTGACCCCTACCTGTATGAACATGTTATGTATGGCTCTCTGGAGCCTTTAAATAAAGTACTTGAGTTGTAGAGTTTTGTTGTGATGCCATGTTGTATTTGCACATATCGAGCATATTGTGTGTATGATTGAAATGCTTGGTATGTGTGGGATCCGACAATCTAGTTGTTTATCCTCGGCAGCCTTTCTTATGGGGAAATGTAGTCTAGTGCTCCTCGAGCCATAGTAGTCCGCTACAGCCCGGATCACCGGAGTCCTGCTAGCCCAGCACTACTGCTCAGGACACTTGACTGGCCGGCATGTGTTTCACTTCGTTCCTATGTCTGTCCCTTCGGGGAAATGTCACGCGGTGACTTCCGGAGTCCTGTCTAGCCTACTACAGCCCGGGTTTCCCGGAGTCCTGTTAGCCCAGTGCTACAGCCCGGATTCACACGCTGATGACCGACATGCTCGATGTGATTCATGTATGCCTGTCTCCATAGGTCTGTGCCGCTTTGGGTTCACGACTAGCCATGTCGGCCCGGGTTCTCTGTCATATGGATGCTAGCGACACTATCATATACGTGAGCCAAAAGGCGCAAACGGTCCCGGGCCATGGTAAGGCGACACCCGTGGGGATACCGTGTGTGAGGCCGCAATGTGATATGAGGTGTTACCGGCTAGATCGATGTGACTTGGAATCGGGGTCTTGACAGATAGAGTGTATCATATCACGGAGTTTGGATGCACCGGCGAAGTTTGCACCAACTCTCAAGGTGAGAAAGGGCAATGCACGATACCGAAGAGGCTAGCAATGATGGAAAGGTGAGAGTGCGTATAATCTACAAGTCATCAAAAACCAAGCATTACGCACATGCTCCTAGGGGGATAGATTGGTAGGAAAAGACCATCGCTCGTCCCCGACCGCCACTCATAAGGAAGACAATCAAAGAACACCTCATGGTTCAAATTTGTTACACAACGATCATCATACGTGCATGCTACGGGACTTGCAATCTTCAACACAAGTATTTCTAAAATTCACAACTACTCAACTAGCACACTCTAATATCACCATCTTTATATCTCAAAACAATTATCAAGTATCAAACTTCTCATAGTATTCAATGCATTTTCTATGATAGTTTTTATTATACCCATCTTGGATGCCTATCATATTAGGACTAATTTCATAACCAAAGCAAATTACCATGCTGCTCTAAAGGACTCTCAAAATAATATAAGTGAAGCATGAGAGATCAACAATTTCTATAAAATAAAACCACCACCGTGCTCTAAAAGATATAAGTGAAGTACTAGAGCAAAATTATCTAGCTCAAAAGATATAAGTGAAGCACATAGAGTACTCTAATAAATTCCAATTCATGTGTGTCTCTCCCACAAGGTGTGTACATCAAGGATGATTGTCTTAAACTAAAAAGCAAAGACTCAAATCATACAAGACGCTCCAAGCAAAACACATATCATGTGGTGAATAAAAATATAGCCTCAAGTAAAGTTACCGATGGAAGAAGACGAACGAGAGGATGCCTTCCAGGGCATCCCCAAGCTTAGGCTTTTGGTTGTCCTTGCATTTTACCTTGGGGTGCCTTGGGAATCCCCAAGCTTAGGCTCTTGCCACTCCTTGTTCCATAATCCATCAAATCTTTACCCAAAACTTGAAAACTTCACAACACAAAACTCAATAGAAAATCTCATGAGCTCCGTTAGTATAAGAAAACAAACCACCACTTAAGGTACTGTAATGAACTAATTATTTATTTATATTGGTGTTAAACCTAATTTATTTCAATTCTCTATGGTTCATACCCTTCGATACTAGCCATAGATGCATCAAAATAAGCAAACAACACACGAAAAACAGAATCTGTCAAAAACGGAACAGTCTGTAGTAATCTGTAGGTTTCGAATACTTATGTAACCCCAAAAATTCTGAAATAAACTGGTGGACGTGAGGAATTTGTCTATTAATCATATGCAAAAATAATCAACCTAATCGCACCCTCCAGTAAATAATGGCAGCAAATCTCGTGAGCGCTAAAGTTTCTGTTTTTTACAGCAAGATCGCTAAAACTTCCCCCAAGTCTTCCCAAAGGTTCTACTTGGCACAAACACTAATTAAAAGCATAAAACCACATCTAAACAGAGACTGGATGAATTATTTATTACTAAACAGAACCAAAAAGCAAGAAAAAAATAAAATTGGGTTGCCTCCCAACAAGCGCTATCGTTTAACGCCCCTAGCTAGGCATAAGAATAAGAATATATTTAGGTATTATCATCTCTGGTATGCAATACATAAGTGGCTCTCATAATAGATTCATAAGGTAATTTAATTTTCTTTCTAGGAAAGTGTTCCATGCCTTCCCTTAACGGAAATTGGAATCTAATATTTCCTTCTTTCATATCAATAATTGCACCAATAGTTCTAAGGAAAGGTCTACCAAGAATAATGGGACATGTAGGATTGCAATCAATATCAAGAACAATGAAATCTACGGGCACATAATTCCTATTTGCAACAATAATAACATCATTAATCCTTCCTATAGGTTTCTTAATAGTGGAATCCGCAAGATGCAAATTTAAAGAACAATCATCAAATTCATGAAAACGTAACACATCACACAAAGTTTTTGGAATCATGGAAACGCTAGCACCCAAATCACATAAAGCATAGCATTCACGATCTTTAATTTTAATTTTAATAGTAGGTTCGCACTTATCATGAAGTTTTCTAGGTATAGAAACTTCTAATTCAAGTTTTTCTTCATAAGATTGCATTAAAGCATCAACGATATGTTTGGTAAAAGCTTTATTTTGACTATAAGCATGCGGAGAATTTAGCATGGGTTGCAACAAGGAAATACAATCTATCAAAGAGCAATTATCATAATTAAATTCCTTGAAATCCAAAATAGTGGGTTCATTGCTATGTAAAGTTTTGACCTCTCCAATCCCACTTTTATCAATTTTTGCATCAAGATCTAAAAACTCCGAATCATTGGGACGCCTTTTAAGTAAAGTTGACTCATCTCCAGTCCCATCATTATCAAGATTCATATTGCAAAACAAAGATTTAATAGGAGACGCATCAATCACTTTTAGATCTTCATCCTTATTATCACCAAAACTAGAAGAAGACGCTTTAATAAAGCAATCTTTTTTAGCACGCATCCTAGTGGTTCTTTCTTTGCACTCATCAATGGAAATTATCATGGCTTTGAGAGACTCATTGATATCATGCTTTGGTGGGATAGGTCTATGTTTCAAATAATCAACATCAAGAGAAATTCTATCCATGTTCCTAGCCAACTCATCAATCTTAGACAATTTTTCTTCAATCAAAGCATTGAAACTCTTTTGCGAACTAATAAATTCTTTAGTACTAGATTCAAAATAAGAGGGCATCTTATTATTATTTCCATAAGAATTGTTGTAGGAATTACCATAATTATTAGAGGAATTATTAGGATACGGCCTAGGATTAAAGTTTCCTCTATACGCGTTGTTACCAAAGTTATTCCTACCAACAAAATTCACATACATAGATTCATTATTATTCTCAATCAAGGTAGACAAAGGCATATCATTAGGATCAGAAGAAACACTCTTATTAGCAAACTATTTCATAAGTTCATCCATCTTTCCACTGAAAACATTAATTTCTTTTATAGCATGAACCTTTTTACTAGTAGATCTTTCGGTGTGCCATTGAGAATAATTAACCATAATATTATCTAGGAGTTTGGTAGCTTCTCCTAAAGTTATTTCCATAAGAGTGCCTCCTGCGACCCTAAAATATTTCTAGAAGCAAAATTCAATGCAGCATAAAAATTTGTATGATCATCCACAAATACAAACCATGTGTAGGGCAATTGCAAATCATTAATTTCATCCTCTCCCAAGATTGTGCAACATGCTCATGATCTAGTTGCTTAAAATTCATAATATCGTTTCTAAGAGAGATGATCTTAGCGGGAGGAAAATACTTAGAGATAAAAGCATCTTTGCACTTGTTCCAAGAATCAATACTATTTTTAGGCAAAGACGAAAACCAAGTTTTAGCACGTTCTCTAAGCGAAAATGAAAGTAGCTTCAATTTAACAATATCATTATCTACATATTTCTTCTTTTGCATATCACACAAATCAACAAAGCTGTTTAGATGGGTAGCGGCATCTTCACTAGGAAGGCCCGAGAACGGATCCTTCATGACAAGATTCAGCAAATCAGTATTAATTTCACAAGATCCAGCATCAGTAAGAGGAGAAATCGGAGTGCTAATAAAATCATTATTGTTGGTATTGGAAAAATCACACAATTTAGTATTATCTTGAGCCATCGTGACAAACAATCCAACACACAAGCAAGCAAGAGGCGACGGAAAAAGAGGCGAGCGAAAAAAGAGGGCGAATAAAATGGCAAGGGTGAAGTGGGGGAGAGGAAAACGAAAGGCAAATGGCAAATAATGTAATGCGAGGGATAAGAGTTTGTGATGGGTACTTGGTATGTCTTGACTTGTGCGTAGATCTCCCCGATAACAGCGCCAGAAATGGCTCGTTGATGGAAGATCAAATCATGACTTGACTTGGTGCAACCTCCCCGGCAACGGTGCCATAAATCCTTCTTGCTACCTCTTGAGCACTGCGTTGGTTTTCCCTTGAAGAGGAAAGGGTGATGCAGCAAAGTAGTGTAAGTATTTCCCTCAGTTTTTGAGAACCAAGGTATCAATCCAGTAGGAGACTAACACAAGTCCCTCGTACCTACACAAACAAATAAGAACCTCGCAACCAACGCGATAAAGGGATTGTCAATCCCTTCACTGTCACTTATGAGAGTGAGATCTGATAGAGATAATAATAATAATAAGATAAATATTTTGGATATTTTTATGATATAGATTGAAAGTAAAGATTGCAAAATAAAATAGATGGGAAACTTATATGATAAAAGATAGACCCAGGGGCCATAGGTTTCACTAGTGGCTTCTCTCAAGATAGCATAAGTATTACGGTGGGTGAACAAATTACTGTTGAGCAATTGATAGAAAAGTGCATAATTATGAGAATATCTAGGCATGATCATGTATATAGGTATCACGTCCGCGACAAGTAGACTGAAACGATTCTGCATCTACTACTATTACTCCAGACGTTGACCGCTATCCAGCATGCATCTAGAGTATTAAGTTCATAAGAACAGAATAACACATTAGGCAAGATGACATGATGTAGAGGGATAACTCAAGCAATATGATATATATACCCCATCTTTTTATCCTCGATGGAAACAATACAATACGTACCTTGCTGCCCCTGCTGTCACTGGGAAAGGAAACCGCAAGATTGAACCCAAAGCTAAGCACTTCTCCCATTGCAAGAAAGATCAATCTAGTAGGTCAAACCAAACTGATAATTCGAAGAGACTTGCAAAGATAACCAATCATACATAAAAGATTTCAGAGAAGAATCAAATATTGTTCATAGATAAGCTTGGTCACAAACCCACAATTCATCGGATCTCGTCAAACACACCGCAAAAAGAGTTACATCGAATAGATCTCCAAGAAGATCGAGGAGAACATTGTATTGAGCTCCAAAGAGAGATAAGAAGCCATCTAGATAATAACTATGGACCCAAAGGTCTGTGGTAAACTACTCACACATCATCGGAGAGGCTATGGTGTTGATGTAGAAGCCCTCCGTGATCGATTCCCCCTCCGGCGAAGCTCCGGAAAAGGCCCCAAGATGGGATCTCTTGGGTACAGAAGGTTGCGGCGGTGGAAATAGGGTTTAGTGGTGCTCCTGGATGTTTTGGAAGGAAATATGCCCTAGAGGCAATAATGAAGCTATTATTTATTTCCCTATATCATGATAAATGTTTATTATTCATGCTAGAATTGTATTAACCGGAAACATAATACATGTGTGAATACATAAACAAACAGTATGTCACTAGTATGCCTCTACTTGACTAGCTCGTTGATCAAAGATGGTTAAGTTTCCTAGCCATTGACATGGGTTGTCATTTGATTAACGGGATCACATCATTAGGAGAATGATGTGATTGACTTGACCCATTCTGTTAGCTTAGCACCCGATCGTTTAGTATGTTGCTATTGCTTTCTTCATGACTTATACATGTTCCTATGACTATGAGATTATGCAACTCCCATTTACCATAGGAACACTTTGTGTGCTACCAAACTTCACAACATAACTGGGTGATTATAAAGGTGCTCTACAGGTGTCTTCGGAGGTACTTGTTGGGTTGGCATATTTCGAGATTAGGATTTGTCAGTCCGATTGTCGGAGAGGTATCTCTGGGCCCTCTCGGTAATGCACATCACTTAAGCCTTGCGAGCATTGCAACTAATGAGTTAGTTGAGGAATGATGTATTACGGAACGAGTAAAGAGACTTGCCGGCAACGAGATTGAATTAGGTATTGAGATACCGACAATCAAATCTCGGACAAGTAACATACCGATGACAAAGGGAACAACGTATGTAGTTATGCGGTCTGACCGATAAAGATCTTCGTAGAATATGTGGGAGCCAATATGAGCTTCCAGGTTCCGCTATTGGTTATTGACCGGAGACGTGTCTCGGTCATGTCTACATAGTTCTCGAACCCATAGGGCCCGCACGCTTAACGTTTCGATGACAGTTATATTATGAGTTTATATGTTTTGATGTACCGAAGGTTGTTCAGAGTCCCGGATGTGATCACAGACATGACGAGGAGTCTCGAAATGGTAGAGACATGAAGATTGATATATTGCAAGCCTATGTTTGGATATCGGAAGTGTTCCGGGTGAAATCGGGATTTTACCGGAGTACCGGGAGGTTACCGGACCCCCCCGGGAGGTTAATGGGCCTTAGTGGGCCTTTACGGAGAAGAGGAGAGGCGGCCAGGGCTGGGCCGCGTGCCCCTCCCCCTAGTATGAATAGGAAAAGGAGAGGGGGGTGGCCCCCCTTCCTTCCTCTCTCCCTCCTCTTTTCCCCTCCCAAGTCCTAATCCAACTAGGAAGGGGGGAGTCCTACTCCCGCTGGGAGTAGGACTCCATCTGGCGCGCCCTCTCTCCTGGCCGGCCGCACCCCCCTTTGATCCTTTATATACGGGGGCAGGGGGCACCCTAGAGACCCAACAATTGATCAGTTGATCTTTTAGCCGCGTGCGGTGCCCCCCTCCACCCTAGTCCACCTCGATAATACTGTAGCGGTGTTTAGGCAAAGCCCTGCGTCGGTAGAACATCATCATCGTCACCACGCCGTCGTGCTGACTAAACTCTCCCTCAACACTCGGCTGGATCGGAGTTCGAGGGACGTCATTGGGCTGAACATGTGCTGAACTCGGAGGTGCCGTGCGTTCGGTACTTGATCGGTCGGATCGTGAAGACGTACGACTACATCAACCGCGTTGTTCTAACGCTTCCGCTTTTGGTCTATGAGGGTACGTGGACAACACTCTCCCCTCTCGTTACTATGCATCACCATGATCTTGCGTGTGCGTAGGAATTTTTTTTGAAATTACTACGTTCCCCAACAGTGGCATCCGAGCCTGGTTTTATGTGTAGATGTCATATGCACGAGTAGAACACAAGTTAGTTGTGGGCGATGTAAGTCATACTGCTTACCAGCATGTCATACTTTGGTTCGACGGTATTGTTGGATGAAGCAGCCCGGACCGACATTACGCGTACGCTTACGCGAGACTGGTTCTACCGACGTGCTTTGCACACAGGTGGCTGGCAGGTGTCAGTTTCTCCAACTTTAGTTGAACCAAGTGTGGCTACGCCCGGTCCTTGCGAAGGTTAAAACAGCACCAACTTGACAAACTATCGTTGTGGTTTTGATGCGTAGGTAAGAACGGTTCTTGCTAAGCCCGTAGCAACCACGTAAAATTTGCAACAACAAAGTAGAGGACGTCTAACTTGTTTTTGCAGGGCATGTTGTGATGTGATATGGTCAAGACATGATGCTAAATTTTATTGTATGAGATGATCATGTTTTGTAACCAAGTTATCGGCAACTGGCAGGAGCCATATGGTTGTCGCTTTATTGTATGTAATGCAATCGCCCTGTAATGCTTTACTTTATCACTAAGCGGTAGCGATAGTCGTAGAATCATAAGATTGGCGAGACGACAACGATGCTACGATGGAGATCAAGGTGTCGTGCCGGTGACGATGGTGATCATGACGGTGCTTTGGAGATGGAGATCACAAGCACAAGATGATGATGGCCATATCATATCACTTATATTGATTGCATGTGATGTTTATCTTTTATGCATCTTATCTTGCTTTGATTGACGGTAGCATTATAATATGATCCCTCACTAAATTATCAAAGTATAAGTGTTCTCCCTGAGTATGCACCATTGCGAAAGTTCTTCGTGCTGAGACACCACGTGATGATCTGGTGTGATAGGCTCTACATTCAAATACAACGGGTGCAAAACAGTTGCACACGCGGAATACTCAGGTTAAACTTGACGAGCCTAGCATATAACAGATATGGCCTCGGAACACGGAGACTGAAAGGTCGAGTGTGAATCATATAGTAGATATGATCAACATAGTGATGTTTACCGTTGAAACTACTCCATCTCACGTGATGATCGGACATGGTTTAGTTGATATGGATCACGTGATCACTTAGAGGATTAGAGGGATGTCTATCTAAGTGGGAGTTCTTAAGTAATATGATTAATTGAACTTAAATTTATCATGAACTTAGTACCTGATAGTATCTTGCTTGTCTATGTTGATTGTAGATAGATGGCCCGTGTTGTCGTTCCGTTGAATTTTAATGCGTTCCTTGAGAAAGCAAAGTTGAAAGATGATGGTAGCAATTACATAGACTAGGTCCATAACTTGAGGATTATCCTCATTGCTGCACAGAAAAGTTACGTCCTGGAAGCACCGCTAGGTGTACCACCTGCACCAGCAACTACAGACATTGTGAATGTCTGGCAGTCACGTGTTGATGACTGATACGTCCATTTTGCATCATGCTTTCATATCGATATTTATTGCATTATGGGCTGTTATTTCACATTATGTCACAATACTTATGGCTATTCTCTCTTATTTTACAAGGTTTACATAAGGAGGGAGAATGCCGGCAGCTGGAATTTTGGGCTGGAAAAGGAGCAAATATTAAAGACCTATTCTGCACAACTCCAAAAGTCCTAAAACTCCACGGAATACCTTACAATAAATAATGAAAAATCCTTGCCAAAGATGAAGACCAGGGGCCCACACCCTTTCCATGAGGGTGGGGGGCGCCCCCCTAGGGCGCGCCCCCTACCTCGTGGGCCCCCTGGTGGCTCTCCGATGACCATCTTCTCCTATATGAAGTCTTTCATCGAGAAAAAAAATAAGAAGCAACCTTTCGGGATGAAACTCCGCCGCCACGAGGCGGAACCTTGGCGGGTCCAATCTAGAGCTTCGGCAGAGCTGTTCTGCCGGGGAAACTTCCCTCCCGGAGGGGGAAATCATCGCCATCATCATCACCAACACTCCTCTCATCGGGAGAGGGCAATCTCCATCAACATCTTCATCAGCACCATCTCATCTCAAAACCCTAGTCCATATCTTGTATCCAATTCTTGTCTCGAAGTCCGGGATTGGTGCTAGTAGGTTGCTAGTAGTGTTAATTACTCCTTGTAGTTGATGCTAGTTGGTTTAATTAGTGGAAGATCATATGTTCAGATCCTTTATGCATATTATTACCCCTCTGATTATGAACATGAATATGCTTTGTGAGTAGTTACTTTTGTTCCTGAGGACATGGGAGAAGTCTTGCTATTAGTAGTCATGTGAATTTGGTATTCGTTCGATATTTTGATGAGATGTATGTTGTCTGGCCTCTAGTGGTGTTATGTGAACGTCGACTACATAACACTTCACCACTATTTGGGCCTAGAGGAAGGCATTGGGAATTAATAAGTAGATGATGGGTTGCTAGAGTGACAGAAGCTTAAACCCTAGTTTATGCATTGCTTCGTAAGGGGCTGATTTGGATCCATATGTTTCATGATATGGTTAGGTTTACCTTAATACTTTTGTTGTAGTTGCGGATGCTTGCAATAGAGGTTAATCATAAGTGGGATGCTTGTTCAAGTAAGAACAGCACCCAAGCACCGGTCCACCCACATGTCAAATTATCAAAGTACCGAACGCAAATCATATGAACGTGATGAAAACTAGCTTGACGATATTCCCATGTGTCCTCCGGAGCGCTTTTACTTATATGAGAGTTTGTCCAAGCTTGTCCTTTGCTACAAAAAGGATTGGTCCACCTTGCTGCACTTTATTTACTTTTGTTACTTGTTGCTCGTTACAAATTATCTCATCACAAAACTATCTGTTACCACTTATTTCAGTACTTGCAGAGAATACCTTGCTGAAAACCGCTTATCATTTCCTTCTGCTCCTCGTTGGGTTCGACACTCTTACTTATCGAAAGGACTACGATAGACCCCCTATACTTGTGGGTCATTAAGACTCTTTTCTGGCGCCGTTGCCGGGGAGTGAAGCGCCTTTGGTAGGTGGAATTTGGTAAGGAAAAATTTACATAGTGTGCTAAAATTTACCGTCACTTGTTACTATGGAAAGTAATCCTCTGAGGGGCTTGTTCGGGGTATCTTCACCCCGACCAGTAGAGCAAAGAGTTGCTCCTCAACCTACTGAACCTATTGAAAATGAAATTCCTTATGAGTATCCTTCGGGTATAATAGAAAAACTGCTAGCTAATCCTTTTACAGTAGATGGAACAAAGCATCCTGATGAACACCTAATATATGTGGATGAAGTTTCTGGATTATTTAAGCTTGCAGGTATACCCGATGATGTTGCTAAGAAGAAGGTCTTCCCTTTATCTTTGAAGGGAGACGCATTGGTATGGTATAGGCTATGTGATGATACGAGATCATGGAATTATAGAAGATTGCAATTGGAATTTCATCAAAAGTATTATCCTATGCATCTTGTTCATCGTGATCGCAATTATATATATAATTTTTGGCCTCGCGAAGGATAAAGCATCGCTCAAGCTTGGGGGAGGCTTAAATCAATGTTATATTCATGCCCCAATCATGAGCTTCCAAGAGAAACAATTCTTCAAAAAAAATTATGCTCGGCTTTCTGAAAATAATCGCACTATGCTCGATACTTCTTGTGCTGGCTCTTTTATGATGAAGACTATTGGATTTAGATGGGATTTATTGGATAGAATTAAACGCAACTCTAAAGATTGGGATCTCGACAAAGGTAAGGAGTCAGGTATGACACCTAAGTTTGATTGTGTTAAATCTTTTATGGATACCGATATTTTCCGTAAGTTTAGCACTAAATATGGACTTGATTCTAAGATAGTAGCTTCTTTCTGTGAATCTTTTGCTACTTATGTTGATCTCCCTAAGGAGAAGTGGTTTAAATATCATCCTCCCATAGAAGTAAAAGTAGTTCCACCTATTAAAGTTGAAGAAAATACTGTCACTTATAATGATCCTATTGTTCCTACTTGTTATGTTGAGAAACCACCTTTCCCTGTTAGGATAAAGGATCATGCTAAAGCTTCAACTGTGGTTCGTAAAAGCAATATTAAAACATATACACCTCCTGAGCAAGTTAAAGTTGAACCTAATATTGTTATTGTTAAAGATCTCTTGTCTGATAATATTGATGGGCACGTTATTCAGTTCTGCGGTGAACCTGCTAGAATTGCTAAACCCCGTGATACAGATAAACCTAGACCTGTGGTAGGCATGCATGTTATTTCTGTTAAAATAGGAGATCATTGTTATCATGGCTTATGTGATATGGGTGCTAGTGCTAGTGCAATACCTATTGACTTATACAAAGAAATTATGCATGACATTGCACCTGTTGAGTTAGAAGAAATTGATGTTACTATTAAACTGGCTAATAGAGATACTATTTCACCAATGGGAATTGTTAGGGATGTTGAAGTCTTGTGTGGGAAAACTAAACATCCTGCTGATTTTCTTGTTCTTGGTTCCCCACAAGATAGCTTTTGTCCCATTATATTTGTAGACCCTTTTTAAATACTGTTAATGCTACCATAGATTGCACTAGGGATGTTGTTACTGTTGGCTTAGATGATATGACTCATGAATTTAATTTCTCTAAATTTAGTAAACAACACCGTGAAGAAGAATTGCCTAGTAAGGATGAAATTATTGGTCTTGCTTCTATTGCTGTACCTCCTAATGATCCTTTAGAACAATATTTGCTAGACCATGAGAATGATATGTTTATGAATGAAAAAAGGGAAATAGATGAAGTATTCTTTAAACAGGAACCTATTCTGAAACACAATTTGCCTGTTGAAATCCTAGGGGACCCCCCTCCACCTAAGGGTGATCCCGTGTTTGAGCTTAAACCGTTGCCTGATAATCTTAAATATGCTTATCTTGATGAAAAGAAGATATATCCTGTTATTATTAGTGCTAACCTTTCAGAGCATGAAGAAGAAAGATTATTGAAAACTCTGAAGAAGCACCGTGTTGCTATTGGATATACTCTTGATGATCCTAAGGGCATTAGTCCCACTCTATGTCAACATAAAATAAATTTGGAAGCAGATGCCAAACCAGTTCGTGATCCTCAACGACGTCTGAATCCTAAAATGAAAGAAGTGGTAAGAAAAGAAGTACTAAAGCTTCTGAAGGCAGGTATAATTTATTCCGTTGCTGATACTCGGTGGGTAAGTCATGTTCATTCTGTCCCTAAGAAGGGAGGTATTACGGTTGTTCCTAATGATAAAGATGAATTGATTCCACAAAGAATTATTACAGGTTATAGGATGGTAATTGATTTCCGCAAATTAAATAAGGCTACTAAGAAAGATCATTACCCCTTACCTTTTATCGATCAAATGCTAGAAAGATTATGCAAACATACACATTACTGCTTTCTAGATGGTTATTCTGGTTTCTCTCAAATACCCATGTCGGCTAAAGATCAATCAAAGACTACTTATATGCCCTTTTGGTACTTTTGCTTATAGACGTATGCCTTTTGGTTTATGTAATGCACCTGCTACCTTTCAAAGATGCATGATGGCTATATTCTCTAACTTTCGTGAAAAGATTTGTGTGGTTTTCATGGACGACTTTTCCGTCTATGGATCTTCTTTTGATGATTGCTTGAGAAATCTTGATCGAATTTTGCAGAGATGTGAAGAAACTAATCTTGTCTTGAATTGGGAAAAGTGCCACTTTATGGTTAATGAGGGTATTGTCTTGGGGCATAAATTTTCTGAAAGAGGTATTGAAGTTGATAAAGCCAAAGTTGATGCTATTGAAAAGATGCCATGTCCCAAGGACATCAAAGGTATAAGAAGTTTCCTTGGTTCATTAAGGACTTCTCAAAAATTTCTCGGCCTCTGACTAATTTATTACAAAAAGATATACCATTTGTCTTTGATGATGATTGTGTAGAATCATTTGAAATACTTAAGAAAGCATTAGTCTCTGCACCTATTGTTCCGCCACCTGATTGGAATTTACCCTTTGAAATTATGTGTGATGCTAGCGATTATGCTGTAGGTGATGTTCTAGGGCAAAGAGTTGATAAGAAATTAAATGTTATCCATTATGCTAGTAAGACCCTAGAGAATGCTCAAAGAAATTATGCTGCTACTGAAAAAGAACTTTTAGCAGTTGTATTTGCTTGTGATAAGTTCAGACCTTATATTGTTGATTCTAAAGTAACTATCCACACTGATCATGCTGCTATTAAATATCTTATGGAGAAGAAAGATGCTAAACCTAGACTTATTAGATGGGTTCTCTTGCTACAAGATTTTGATTTGCATATTGTTGATAGAAAAGGAGCTGAGAACCCCATTGCAGACAACTTATCTAGGTTAGAGAATGTTCTTGATGACCCACTACCTATTGATGATAGCTTTCCTGATGAACAATTAAATGTCATAAGTACTTCTCGTAGTACCCCTTGGTATGCTGATTATGCTAATTACATAGTTGCTAAATTTATACCACCTAGCTTCACATAGCAACAAAAGAAAAAGTTCTTCTATGATTTGAGACATTACTTTTGGGATGACCCACATCTTTATAAAGAAGGAGTAGATGGTGTTATTAGACATTGTGTACCTAAGCATGAACATGAACAGATCCTACGCAAGTGCCACTCCAAAACTTATGGAGGACACCACGCGGGAGATAGAACTGCACATAAGGTATTGCAATCCAGTTTTTACTGGCCTACTCTCTTCAAGGATGCCCGTAAGTTTGTCCTATCTTGTGATGAATGTCAAAGAATTGGTAATATTAGTAGACGTCAAGAAATGCCTATGAATTATTCACTTGTTATTGAACCATTTGATGTTTGGGGCTTTGATTAAATGGGACCTTTTCCTGCCTCTAATGGATATACACATATTTTAGTTGCCATTGATTACGTTACTAAGTGGGTCGAAGCTATTCCAACTAGTAGTGCTGATCATAACACTTCTATTAAAATGCTTAAAGAAGTTATTTTTCCGAGGTTTGGAGTCCCTAGATTTAATGACTGATGGTGGTTCACATTTTATTCATGGTGCTTTCCGTAAAATGCTTGCTAAATATGACATCAATCATAGAATTGCATCTCTGTATCACCCACAGTCTAGTGGTCAAGTAGAATTGAGTAATAGAGAACTCAAATTAATTTTGCAAAAGACTGTCAATAGGTCTAGAAAGAATTGGTCCAAGAAACTTGATGATGCATTATGGGCCTATAGAACTGCATATAAAAATCCAATGGGTATGTCTCCGTATAAAATGGTATATGGAAAAGCATGTCACTTACCTCTCGAACTAGAACATAAGGCATATAGGGCTATTAAAGAGCTCAACTATGATTTTAAACTTGCCAGTGAAAAGAGGTTATTTGATATTAGCTCACTTGATGAATGGAGAATGTAAGTGCATCTAGTGCCCCTTAGTGATTTTGGTGTATTGAAGACTTATAGGTTAAGGGACTAATGCGTGTGTGAGTGTACACAGGTCTATAAGTCTATGAGGAGTTTGATATTTACAGGAAAAGTCGACCCCTAAAAATTAATATCTTCGACTGAAGATTTTGGTATTTCTGAAGACTTTCATGAAGACTTTGAAAGTGAAGAAATTGGTGTGTCTGTGAAGACTTGATATTCATGCGAGAAATATGAAGCTTGAAGACTTTCGTTTTCATAGTTTTGTTTTTCTCTTTCTTGAGTCATAGGAAACATCGTACTGTTAAAGGGGGTCGAGGAAATACTAAGGAAAAATTTCCATGTGATGCTCAACTCAAATCCTACACCTACCAATCCCTTCGAGTGAAGCCATTGGAAATCTCATACAGTTCAGTCAATTTCTTCAGTGACAGAGACGAAGTTCTTCTCGTCTCTGAGGAATTTGTCTTGACTGAGGAGTTAGGAATTCGCCAGTGCGGATTGCCTACATAGTGAGGAACATGATAGCCCTGAGGATTTTGCTACTCAAAATTCCGACCGTTGCTGGGCTATGCGCCAACTGTCCCAAAATATCTATCCACCTAACGGTCATATCATTGAAGGGAATTTATGTCTTATCATGTCGGGCTGCTCCCTAGGCTATAAATAGCCGCCCCCTACAACCACTAGCTGGTTGGCTGCTCCGAGAGAAACTGACACTTGTCATTTGAGAGCAACCCATCCTCCGAGGACTTTGAGCGAAAATCATCAAGTGAGGAAAAACCAAAAACCCAAAACCCAAACACCTACAAACCCCAAGTGATTGAGCATCACTGAAGAGATTGATCCTGAGTGGATCCGACGCTTATTACCTTTGAAGACTGTGCTTCTTCCAGACGGTTAGGCGTCATGGTCTAGAGCATCCAAGAGGAATTGTGGATCGCCGAGTGACCAAGTTTGTGAAGGTTTGGAAGTCGCCTGAAGACTTACCACGAGTGATTGGACGAGGTCTATGTGACCTTAGTTTAAGGAGAATACGGTGAGGACTGGGTGTCTTGGACTAAGTGTCCTTGACTGGGTGTCCGGGACTGTGTGTCCTCGAGTTTAAATACTCAGCCGCTCCAACCATACGTACAACTGAGATAGCAGTTGGAACTGGTCTACCAAATCATTGTCTTCATCGAGCTTACTGGTTCTATTTCCTCAACTCTTCCACTTCCTCATAACTATGCCGTGTGTTTGTTCATATCTGTGTTTGAAGACTTTGACTAAAGACTTCCTCAATTTCCTCAGTTCAATTTCTTCAGTCTGTTTGTCTTCATCCTGAGTTATCCTGTGATTACGCTTCCTGTACTCTGTGCCTGTCTTCATTTCATCATGATGACTATGCTTGTATTCTGTTGTGTTTACTTTTTAGTACTTATTCCGCTGCTAGTAGTTCTTCGCTAAGGAATTTCCTCACCAGCAAATTCCTCAGTGAAGAATTTCATAAATATCGCCTATTCACCCCCCCTCTAGTCAATATAACGCACTTTCAATTGGTATCAGAGCAAGGTACTCCCTTGTTCTGTGTGATTTTGGTTTAACCGCCTGGAGTTTTAGTTATGTCGACCGCAGGTATGACAAAGGTGACATGCCCCATCTTTGACGGTCACGAGTATCCTAAGTGGAAGGCCATGATGAAGAAACGCCTCATGGCGATGAACAGCGAGTTGTGGACCGTCACTGAGATTGGCCTGACTGATCTGTGCAAGATGGCGGATGCTGATGACATTCGCAAGTATACTCTTCTCAACCTCACGGCGAAGGATGTCATCTGCTCCAGCCTGTCACAAAATCAGTTCAGGAATATCATGCATCTCGATCATGCGAAGCTCATCTGGGACCGTCTCTCTGAGGTCTATGAAGGTCATCGAACTTGTCATGATCCTTGGTTTGAGGACTTCAAGGAATCTCTCAAAACGATGTCATTTGAACCAGAATCATCATCTTCTGCATCATGCCTTATGGCAAAAGATGCTGAGGTAACTGAATGCTACCTATCCGAGTCCAGTGATGATGAATCTGGTGATGAATTTGGACCCAACTATGTTAAACTTGCTTCCCTTGCTACTAAACAACAAAGAGCTTTGGAAAAAGCTCACTATATGCTAAACAAGAGCGATGATATGTTGGGTGAGGAAATGGATCAGTCAAAAGCTTTGGTTGAAAGTCTTTAGAGACTTCATACTAAGTATGACACCCTTCAAGATCAACATAACACTCTCTTATCGGATCATGAGAAGCTTTTTTATGAATTTCTTCAAAGAAAGCAGGACCTTGAGAAGCTAAGAGTGAGTTATGAAGATCTTCAGAAGGAGCGCGATTCATTACTTGCTCAACAAATCAGCGCATCTCAAGAAGAATTTGTTCCTCCATGCTTGAAGTGCATTGAACGTGAATCTGCTAATTCTTCACCTGAATGTTCAAATGCTGCTAATGTTTCAAATTCTTCACATGCCTCTGCCATCACTAATTCCTCATCTGAGGACATTGCTAGTATCACTGACAATGCAGGGCTGAAGGAATTGTACACGACAGGCATGTACAAGAGCCTCAAAGGGCATCAGGCTCTTTGTGATGTGCTTAAAAAGCAGATCCTCAACAGGAACCCTAGGAAAGAGGGTATCGCCTTTGAGAGGAAACTCAATTCTGATGGTACATATTGGAAGCCTGAGCAGTACCCCAAAACTACATGGGTTGCTGCAAAGGGACCTCCAGTTGATCCATCTAACTTATCTAGATTTGCATGTGAATCTCCTCATTCTGATGATGAGTCAATTGACTCCAACTATAAGCTATTCAAAAATCAGAATGGTGAAGTATTTGCTAGATATGTTGGCACTAACTGCAGGAACGGCTCCCCTATGCAGAAAATTTGGGTTCCCAAAAGATGCCTTGAAAATCTTCAGGTGAATGTCATCATGACGCCACCTGTGAAGAATAGGAACCCCAGATCAAATTCCTCATACGGACCAAATTCCTCATCTGGATCAAAGTCCTCATATGAACATCATCATGCTAACCCGTCTGTTTCGCAGGGAAGATCTAAGGATTATGGATATGTGCATTATTGTTCAAATCATTATGTCCATAAGTCCTCGAAGAATTTCTCTGCTCACTCATATGCTTACTCTAACCCATCTTATGTGAAACGAAATGGATTGGCTTCTATGCCATCCTTCTCGTATGGAGCTCGCAGAATGATGAACTCTTTGCCACCCCTTCAGATGTGGATGGTGAAGAAAAAGAACTAATCTCTTCTGCAGGGTCAGGTCTCCAGACGCACGTAATCGTCTGGAGAATTTGCTGGAGACCTGAGCATGCCTAATAGGCCATAGGCTAATCATGAAGAAATGAACTTTCTTTTCTCACGTCCTCATATTGCTTTATCAGTTCTTTTACTTGATGAAATTGATCTGATGAATTGATGCCATATTCTTCGCTGATGAAGTATATGAGTTTGTAAGCTGCACTAATTCATCTGCAGGATGATCAACCCAAAGCCACTGAGTGGGTCCTTGATAGTGGATGTACAAACCACATGACTGGTGACAAGAATCTATTGATGGATGCTCCATTATCTCCGTCGCATCTGAAGCATATCATCTTTGCTGACAAAGGAAAAAGTCAGGTATTGGGTCTAGGTAAGGTTGCGATTACAAAGGATCGACACATGGACAAAGTCATGCTTGTTGAGTCCTTAGGATACAACCTTATGTCTGTCTCAATGCTTTGTGATCTTGATATGGTTGTTGTCTTCGGCAAGTACTGTTGTGTTGTGGTTATGGAAGCTGACAATTCCAAAGTCTTCGAAGGCTTTAGGAGAGGAGACATGTATATTGTTGATTTCTCTACAGGACCACAACCAGCCGTGTGCTTACTTGCAAAAGCTTCAGAAGGCTGGCTCTGGCATCGACAACTTGGTCATGCAGGCATGAGGAATTTGCACACGCTTGCGAAGAAGAAGCATGTCATTGGCATCGAGAATGTCAAATTCCTCAAGGATCACCTATGCGGAGCCTGTGAAGCTGGGAAGATGACCAAGGCCAAGCATCCAGCGAAGACTATCATGACCACCACTCGCCCATTTGAATTGCTTCACATGGATCTCTTTGGTCCTAATCATTATTCTGCTATCTCAAATGAAGCATCTCAATATGGCTTCGTTATTGTTGATGATTATTCTCGTTACACATGGGTACACCTTGTTACTTACAAACATGAAGTGCAGGAAGTCTTCAAACGATTTTCCTCGAGGGCTTCAACCAACTTTGGTGTGAAGATCAAGCACATCAGAAGTGACAATGGCACTGAGTTCAAGAATTCTGGTCTCGATGACTATCTTGATGAACTTGGTATCACTCATGAGTTATCTGCTCCTTACACTCCTCAGCAGAATGGCATCGTGGAGCGCAAGAACAGGACTCTTGCTGAGATGGCTCGCACTATGCTTGATGAATACAAAACGCCTCGTCGTTTCTGGACTGAGGCAATTGATACTGCGTGCCACATCATTAACAGAGTATATCTTCACAAATTCTTCAAAAAGACTTCCTATGAACTCCTCACTGATAAGAAACCCAATGTAAGTTATTTCAAAGTCTTCGGTGCTAAATGTTGGATTAGAGATCCTCATCACAACTCAAAATTTGCACCGAAAGCACATCAAGGTTTTATGCTTGGTTACGGAAAGGACTCGCACACCTACAGAGTCTTCAACAACGTTCTTCACAAAGTTGTTGAAACTGTAGATGTGCGGTTCGATGAAACTAATGGCTCGCAAAGAGAGCACCTACCTACTGTGATAGATGAACCAGCACCTGAGGAAACTATCAAGTTCAAGGCTACTGAGGATGTCATTCCTACTGAAAAATCTGCTGAAGAATTCATTCCAGAACATGAAGAACGTCGAGCTAATGCACCTGAAGAAAATGCTGAAGAAAATGGTGCTGAAGAAAACACTAATCAAATTCTTCAATGACAACCAGCTCATCCTCGCATTGCAAAAGAAGTGCAAGTTGAAAAGATCATCAATGACATCAAAGCGCCAGGTCCTCTCACACGCTCAAAAGCTTCACATTTGTCTAACTTTTGTGGGCAGTATGCTTTTGTCTCTATTACAGAGCCCACTAAGGTAGATGAAGCATTTCTGGAGCCTGAGTGGATTCAGGCCATGTAAGAAGAATTACATCAGTTCGAGCTTAACAATGTCTGGGAACTGGTCAAACGTCCAGATCCTCGCAAGCACAATATCATCGGCACAAAGTGGATCTACCGCAACAAGCAAGATGAAAATGACCTTGTGGTGAGGAATAAGGCACATCTTGTAGCTCAAGGCTACACACAGGTTGAAGGAATTGATTTTGATGAAACTTTTGCACATGTTGCTAGACTTGAGGCTATTCGCATATTACTTGCTTATTCTAACCATCATGATATCACTCTATATCAAATGGATGTGAAAAGTGCATTCCTCAATGGTAAGCTTGAGGAAGAAGTATATGTTGCTCAACCCCCAGGTTTTGAAGATCCAAAGAATCCTGACAAAGTCTTCAGACTCAATAAGGCCCTCTATGGCCTCAAGTAGTCCCCACGGCGTGGTATGACACTTTGAAGGAATTCCTTATGAAGAAAGGCTTCAAACCCGGTTCACTCGACCCTACTCTTTTCACTAAATCTTATGATGGTGAATTGTTTGTGTGCCAAATATATGTTGATGATATTATCTTTGGCTGTACTGACCAACGTTATAGTGATGAATTTGCCTATATGATGAGTGAAGAATATCAAATGTCTATGATGGGAGAATTGAAATTCTTCTTAGGTCTTCAAATTCGTCAACAGCGCAATGGCATATTCATATCTCAGGAGAAATGCCTCAAGGATGTACTGAGGAAATTCGGCATGCAAGATTGCAAAGGCGTCAAAATTCCTATGCCCACAAATGGCCATCTGTGCACTGATGAAAATGGTATTGACTTCGATCATAAGGTATACCGCTCCATGATGGGTTTCTTATTATACTTATGTGCATCTAGGCCAGATATAATGCTTAGTGTTTGCATGTGTGCCCGATTTCAAGCTGCACCGAAGGAAACACACCATAAGGCTGTGAAGCATATTCTTCGATATCTAGCTCACACACCAACACTTGGATTATGGTACCCCAAGGGCTCGGCTTTTGATCTTGTTGGATATTCTAACTCTGACTATGCTGGTGATCGTGTGGATCGCAAGTCAACATCTGGTACATGTCATTTCCTCAGACGATCTTTGGTCTGTTGGTCCTCGAAGAAACAGAACTGCGTATCACTATCTACTGCTGAAGCTGAGTACATTGCCGCTGGTTCTTGTTGTGCCCAATTGCTATGGATGAAGCAAACTCTCAAGGACTACGGCGTCAACATGAAGAATGTACCTCTCTTCTGTGACAATGAGAGTGCCATCAAGATTGCACACAACCCAGTTCAGGACTCGAAGACAAAGCGCATTCAGATTCGTCATCATTTTCTTCGTGATCATGTGTTGAAGGGCGACATTTCTATTGAGCATGTGAAGACTGAAGAACAGCTAGCCGATATCTTCACAAAGCCCTTGGATGAGAAGAGATTTAGCAAGTTGCGGTGTGAGCTAAATATCCTAGAATCTTCGAATGTTCTTTGAAAAGGACACTCATCCTAACACTTATGCAAAATTGATGACTTAGATGTGCAACACATGAAGAAACGTTTTTCTTCAATCAATGAAGAATAACACTCTTAGTGTGAAGAAATTAACAAAGAATTTGATTCTCAGAATCCTACGATAATTGTACGCGGTGTCTGAAATCATCATTCTTATACGGTGGGTCACGCCACCACCAAAAGTTGAAATTCCTCAAATTATTCATATTCTTCAACTTTGCATAGTCTTCACTAGTTCCGTCGTTTTTCTTCATTGGATATATATATATGAGTTTATGTCCTCTACAGCATTCACTTATTGCTATTTCTTCAAGTTGGTTTTCTGCTAAGTGAATGTGATCGGACCCTTCCCCTATATGCTATACTCAACCCAATATGTTCACAAATTCTTCATGTGCGTTCTATTTGAAACTCGTTCAAAATCTTCACTGTGTCCTTGTCAGCTGAAGAAATTGCGAATGAAACTTTAAAACCTATCTTATCAAAATGTTCGGTTTTGCCGCTCAACCCGTTCCGCATCCCTCGATACACTTATCCACTCACCCACGATCTAACACGATCTCCACCTCTCACTGCGTGGGTGACACATGTCATGCGAATGAGAAGGGTCAGGGGCACGTTCATCCAATTTCTTCAGGCGAGCAGTTTTTCACCATGGCTATAAACACCCCTCCTTCCCTTCCTCACTTCTTTTACTCCGCTCGACCTCTCTCTCCAGCTCGAGCTTCTCAAACCCTAGCGCCACCGCTACTTCATCGCCGCCGGTGAGGAAGAGCTTCACTGCCTCGACCTCGTCGCCGACGTACTCGCGCTGACCGCGGACATCTTCACTCCGCCGCCGCCGTAGCCGTCTTCCTCCACCAAGTTAGGGCATGGAAGATCTGCACAGACGAACTTCACATCTCCTCACTCCAGTTCGTCGTTTTCTTCATCCAGGGTAAATAAAAGTTACTTTTACTGCCCTCGTTGATTCGAATGATTATCTACAAAATCTTCAAAGGTGTTTTTCTTCATATCTTCACACACTAAACATCTCACAAGTCATATGTTCTTGATTCGTTTCTCTAATCATCATTTTTCTTCAAGATTCCTCAATTGTGTGGATCTTCGATCTATACAACTCTGGAACCTAAGACAAAGAACGCTTAGTGAAAATCTTCAAGACTCATCTGGTCAAATTCCTCAAACCTGTTCATTTTGAAAAACCTTCTGAGAACGCATATGACCTCTCCAAATTCCTCGCAACTATACTCTGTTCACAGGTACACATGTCAGCTGCTGAATCACTAGGTTCTCATCAACTTAACTCATTTGCAGCGTTCCTCAAAGAAAAGTTGCATACTTCTTCAGAGAATTCGATTGTTCAAATTCCTCAACTGAAGAAAATGGCTGATGGTAAAAGGCCACAGAAGGGAGGAAAGAGGCCTGAGGTAAATACAACGTTTGAGATCCCTGGTGACATATATGTTGGGTACTGCACACCTACTGAGGAAACCAAGAATGAGCGCAAAGTGCGTATTCAGAAAATAGAGAGGATATGGGCAAGAGAATGGAGGGAGTACAGATATGTCACTCCTAAGTATATGAAGAAATTCGCACTCAATCCTCCATGCCCAGGAGCTCCATTGGCACCTGGCAAAATTGCTGATCCCACCAGCCTCAAGCGAGGTGAGGACTATCCTAATGAATGGGCCAAGCGCCAAGCCAAGCTGGCTAAGCAAGCCAGAGAAGCAGTAAGGAAATTTAATGAAGACTCTGCTGCTGCTACTGCCTCTGCTGAGGCCTTTGCTGTCAAGCCAAAGAAGGCTATGTCAAAGAAGCCTGCGCGCAAGCCAAGTGCTTCACCAACAATGCCCTCAAGGCCAAGTTCCTCAGCAATGCCCTCACGGCCAGAATCATCAAAGCCCTCACGGCCAATTCCTCATGCTGCTCCTATTCCTCCAAAGTCCTCAGCTCCTCCGCCGAAGCCTTCAGCTGTTCTGACCAAATCCTCAGCACCTATGCATCTCGCTTCGTACCAAAGGACTGCCGACATCTCCATTGCCTCAGGTGTCTCAGCTAGTTCCTCAGCTGCACCAAGTTCCTTAGCTGCCCCTCACTACTGAAGACAAAGGCCACTGCTGGACAAGGTCCACACCCAAGTCCTCAAAAGAAGCAAGTCGCTTTCCAAGTGCCGTCTGATGAAGACGAAGCTGATGATGATGAACTTGCAGAAATCATCAGAGACAGGCAAGTCAGGGCCGCTAGAGCCAAAGGATCAGAGGTGCCACTGCTTTTGGATCCCAAGATGATCCTCGACTATATTGATGATTGGCACAAGGACCCCAACACTCCCTTGCCTGACTTCAAGCTGACTCCTGGCCAAAGTCACATGCTGACCCACTTCATTCAAGAAGAAAAGTGGAAATTTGAGAAGGCCAGGCAGATCAAGAAAGCGCAGTACAAGAAGGAGAAATTTCTGAAGAACAACGTTGTCACTATGACAACTGATGAACTTGTAAAAATCCAATCTGAAATCAAAACCCTCAGTGATGACTTCAAAGCCTACTATGTTGATTGGCGAGGAGCCAAAGTAAGATTTGTAAAGATAACTGAACAGTTCACTTCAAATGTTGCTGCCCCAACGCAACAGGAAATTCCTCAGGCTGAAGCATCTGCTCAGCCGACTGAAGAATATGCCAGCACCGCTGATGAAAATCAGGCTGCTGAAGAAAATCTGAGTTCCAGGGCTGATGACTGCACTCCAACCGCTGAAGAAATTGCCAGGGCATCCACTTGTGGTGCACCTGAAGAAACTGAAGAAATCAGGGCAACTACATCAGTTGTGCCTGAAGAAAATCAACCAGATTCCTCAGCTGCTCCTGCACCAACTTCAACTCAAATCCTTCCATCTACATCAGATGTGAAGAAGACCAAGGCTGCAGAGCGTGCTGCAGTGAAGAAAAGGAAAGCATCAGCTGCTTCAGATTCTTTAGCTCCGAAGAAAATGAAGCCTATGACAAGTTCATTTGCACATCTGATTGATGATGTTCCCATCTCAACCAGGACATCAAAGGACCTTGTTACTTTTGATGAAGAATATGTGATCCCCAATGGATCTGATGAAGAAACTCATTCTGCCGCCTCGTCTGAACCATTGGATGAAGAAATTGAAGTGGATGCGATCCCTTCAACACCTATCATCTCCTCGCCTATGCCTCAGTTCACAGCTGAAGAGGCTGGCATTGAAGAAATGGAAGATGATGATGTGGACATTGGCTGCTCCATACCCGTCATAAGTGATGAATTCTGGGAAAGTCAGCATCCAAACTCTCCAATGTTCACTCCTCTACAGCAAATTCCTCAGTCCCCCACACAAACTGTTCACATGGGCTCTGAAGAAACTCATCCCACTGCATCTGTGCATGAGGAAATTCCAGCCACTAGTGCTGATGAAACTGCTGCTGCTGCACAACCAACTACGCAGACTGCCACTGAGGAGGAACCAGAAATTCCTCAGCCTAAAGAACCTATGACTGAGATTCCTGAAGTCATGATGCAACTCACTGACACTCCTCTGCCAAAGCCAAAGGATCCATTCTCACGCAAGCAAAAGTTCAAGGCTGATGATTTCTTCGGCGAGCACGTATTCATCGAAGATTACAACCCATATGACTCTACTTGCATTAGGAAGAGGCGTTTCTAGACTGCCAGTCAAGAAAATTTCTATTCCTCAGTGCTGTTCAACAAGGAGAAGATTTTCTACCATGAGCATATTCCTCACGTGGATATGGAATCTCTTTCGTGCTTCGCACCAGTCCTCAGTGTTCTTCACGATGCTGGGCTGCTCAACTTTTGCTCTGACATCTGCGATTGGAATGAGGAACTGATTCTTCAATTCTATGCAATGTTGCACATCACCAGAGATGCTGAAGATGTGAATTCATGGGTGCTGGACTGGATGTCTGAAAACACTCACTACACTGCACCAGCCTCTGAATTGCTTCGTGCTCTACCACTCAGTCCTCCCATTAAAGAAGCTCGCTGCATCTACAGTGAACCTGAGCTCACACGTCATTACATGCAGGTGCTGATGAAACCTTTGAAGCCAGGTCAAGCACCAAGAACCAAATTCCTCGTGAAGGAATTGATGTACGTGCCCAGAACTGTCTATCGTATTCTTACGAGGACAATCAGTCCTATCAAAGGCCACGACTCATCTGATGAGGAAATTGTTGGCATCATGAAGAATCTGGTATTCAACATCGTTCATGGCATTCCTGTCAATTATCACGATTTCTTCATGAGGACTATGGCAATGTTGCACTGTCTCCATTTGAGCTGAAGCCTTATGCACCTTGGATCATGAGATTTCTCAGGACAAGGTCTTCACTCAACTACAAAGCTGATTTCCAGAATCATCTCAGCTACTTGCCCCCAATTGAAGTCCTCAAGCAGACATATTCCTCAGTTGATGGAAAGGGCAAGGCACCAACTGTAATTGATGAAGGCATTCATCCATTGGATGGTCAGTTTCGCAAAGCTGCATCTTATTCCACCAATGATGACTCTGCCACACATGACTCTGCCAATGCACCTAAGTCCACTCCTCAAGCCACTACTCCGCGCGTGATGACTGACCGTGAACTTCTGCTTAGTCTTCACCAGAAGGTGGATTGAAATCACAAATGGGTTAAGCGTCAGTTTGGTTCACTTCTTCACAACATGACTGCCACACACAATGAAGTGAAGAAAAACCACTACTACCTCCATCAATTCTTCGGTCGCACCTGGGCAATCCTGTCACATCTGTATGGTGAAGAAGATCTGAAGAACATGGGTCTTAATGAAGATTTTGATTGGTCTGCACCTCCACTGAAGAAATTCAAGAAGGTCAAGGTTCCTTCTCTGGTGGCCAGCTCATATTCTTCATCGCGCGACACTGATGAACATGAAGATTTGGATGACACTGCGGCAGGCCCTACATCAACAAACGGCCCTAACAACGCTGGCGCTCCTTCATCAACATGATTATCTTCAGGGGCGTTAGTCCTCATTTTCGATCCTTTTGGTCATTCGATGACAAAGGGGGATAAATATGAGTTAGTCTTCAAGCGGGTCTACTATATGGGCGTTTTTTTGCTAAGTTACAACTCTCGTTCTTCTGAAACTTTATTGGATCGAGTTGTAATCTTAAACCCGATGGTGCTCTGATACTTTTGATGCACTGTGCTCTGATACTCTTGATGCACTATTCTGCATGCTTATTCCTCGTTAATATTATTGCATGCATGCTGAATTTCATCAGGCACCATATTTCATCATGCATTTCAAATTCTTCATATTATATGTTAAATGCGTGTATGAATTACAAGATATAGGGGGAGATCTCCATGATTCAACTCTTCAAGTGTGCATTGCTTCAAAAGCAAATTCCTCACTATGCACATCTTCAGGGGGAGTTCTTCTATATCTTGCAATCAAATTCCTCAATATCAGTATTTACACTTCATATGTTTATCCCCGTTGAAAACTTAACCTATATTGTCATCAATCACAAAAAAGGGGGAGATTGTAAGTGCATCTAGTGCCCCTTAGTGATTTTGGTGTATTGAACACTTATAGGTTAAGGGACTAATGCGTGTGTGAGTGTACACAGGTCTATAAGTCTATGAGGAGTTTGATATTTACAGGAAAAGTCGACCCCTAAAAATGAATATCTTCGACTGAAGATTTTGGTATTTCTGAAGACTTTCATGAAGACTTTGAAAGTGAAGAAATTGGTGTGTACATGAAGACTTGATATTCATGCGAGAAATATGAAGCTTGATGTCGGTGTCAAAACTGGCGGATCTCGGGTAGGGGGTCCCGAATTGTGCGTCTAGGCCAGATGGTAACAGGAGGCAGGGGACACGAAGTTTTACCCAGGTTCGGGCCCTCTCGATGGAGGTAAAACCCTACGTCCTGCTTGATTAATATTGATGATATGGGTAATACAAGAGTTGATCTACCACGAGATCAGAGAGGCTAAACCCTAGAAGCTAGCCTATGGTATGATTGTAGATGTGTATGTTGTCCTACGGACTAGAACCCTCCGGTTTATATAGACACCGGATAGGGTTAGGGTTACATAGAGTCGGTTACAATGGTAGGAGATCTAAACATCCGTATCGCCAAGCTTGCCTTCCATGCCAAGGAAAATCCCTTCCGGACACGGGACGGAGTCTTCAATCTTGTATCTTCATAGTCCAGGAGTCCGTCTGAAGGTATAATTCGGCTATCCGAACACCCCCTAATCCAGGACTCCCTCAGTAGTCCCTGAACCAGGCTTCAATGACGACGAGTCAGCGCGCGAATTGTCTTCGGCATTGCAAGGCGGGTTCCTCCTCCAAGCACTTCATAGAAGATTTTGAACACAAAGATAGTGTCCTTCTTTCCACATATTGCCATAGAGAAAATAATAATATTAACACAAATCTAATCTGCTGATGTATTCTGTGGTGCGACACGCCACGGCCAAGCCTTTATCCAAATCGTTTCATTATCCCACCTCAGCGCGTTATGCGAGGCGGTTTCCTTGGCACGTCTTGTCAAAGCAGAGATCGTGTCCCTTTATTCCGGGATTCTCATCAATACGGGCGTGGGTAACCCAACCGCGCCTTTGATTATGGCGCTTGGAGATAAGCTAGTTTTACCAGGCTGGTGGGGGGCATGTAGTGGCGCCCACCCATATAAGGGGATAAGGATCCACCTTTTCACCCATGCCTTCTTCCTCCTTTGCCTATCCATTCTTGCACACTCGAGCTCCAGCGCCCAAGTCCGCACTACCACCTCGACCTTCTCCAGTCATGTCCGGAGCGGGAGGAAAGTGGATGGTCTCCTCCGTCACGGAGGGACACATAAAAAAGTTGAGGAAGGCCGGATATCTGGCCAGCGACATCGCGCGCCGACTCCCCGAGAAGGGGCAGCTCATCCCCACTCCTAGGCCCCATGAGAGGGTGGTATTTCTCCCCCATTTCCTCCGCGGACTGGGCTTCCCTCTGCATCCATTTGTCCGGGGGCTCATGTTCTACTACGGCCTGGATTTCCATGATCTGGCCCCGAACTTCGTCCTCAACATCTCGACGTTTATCGTCGTGTGTGAGGCTTTCCTCCGCATCCGCCCTCATTTCGGCTTATGGCTAAAGACCTTCAACATCAAGCTGAAGGTGGTGCGCGGCAGCCAGGCGGAGTGCGGCGGTGCCATGGTTGGCAAGATGGCCAACGTCCTGTGGCTCGAGGGCTCCTTTGTGGAGACCCTGAAGGGGTGGCAATCGGGGTGGTTTTACATCACCGAGCCGTGCGACCCCGAATGGGTCGTAGCCCCCGAGTTTCGGTCCGGACCCCCTACGCGGCTCACCTCCTGGAAGGAGACCGGCCTGTCGTGGGGTAAAAAAGGAGAGCTGATCGGACTCCAAACATGCATCTAAACCCTGGTGGACAAGAAGCTCAAGCTTGTCAATGTAGTCCGGGTTATGCTCATCCGCCTGATCCTCCCGTGTCAACGACGGGCCTTCAACCTATGGGAGTTTGACCCGGCGCAGCACCAAACTCTAAATAGGCTCTTCGACACGACATACGAAGATGCCTGGAGGGTGCTTTTCAAGGGCGCCGAGGCTCCCACATCCGCTGCCGAGGATCGCGGATTCAGTACTCAGCATCACGCTCATGCGGTAAGCCGTTTTTGTCCTTTTATAGGGTATCAGTTTTTCATAGTTTGACTCTATGTGGGATCTGAGTTCCCTTATCTTTGATAGGATTGGGTGGCGACATCCGACAGATCAACTGTCTGGCTCCTCTGCCCGAAGGCCCAGCGGACGCTCGCTTGGCGAAGCTGCTGGTTCTGGCGCCCTATGTGGTGCCGGAGAAGAAGGCCACGAAAAGGGCCACGGGGACTCGAAAGAGTGCCCGGCGCCAGGAGGTATCAGATTCGTCATCCGCGGTCCCGAAGCGCCTTCCTCTCGTGAAGACGAGAAGGAAGAAGAAGAGACCTCTCCCCCTCCAGCGGGAGGAGAGAAGAAAAGGAAGGCCGCCCTCTCCGAGGAGGCCGAAGGGTCCAAGAAGGGGAAAACCCTTCCTCCGGACTACTCCACCGACGCTGACGACGACAAAGAGGAGTGGCAGCCCAGGGCCAAGCCCCTGGCGAAATCGTAAGTGTCTGGGTACCGGGATAATTCATAGTATTGGTTTTTCGCACAACTTTTCCTTATGTCGAATATGTTTATGCAGCCCACCCAAGGACCGGCTCGACGCATCGTTGAGCAGCTCATTGGACCCGTCGGAGGTGAACTCGCTTCCGACGGCTTCATCCCCCCGCCCTGCGGACGACACCGAAGTGTTGTCCCAACAGGTTCCAAGCCGGGAGGAGTGGTCCTGGAGGCACCGCAAGGCGACCTCCCGGACTCCAGGAGTAAAGGGGATGAAACCCCCCAGGGCTCCTAGTCCGGCTTAAGGCCGGACACAGCTCCGGAATCTTCAAGGGTTCCAGAGTCCGGCGGGCGACCTCCTTCCAAGAGGAGCAAGCCTACTGTGCCGGTGACCTCCGTCCAACCGGAGGCGCCGGACAATATGTTGGAGGAGCTCCAAGGTGCCTCCATCGACGAGGGGCACCGCACTATTATGAGTGCGGTGATCCAGAAAGTTCAATCCGCCAAAAGCGGACTGACTAAAGCTTGTACAAGCCTTTTAACAGGCTTTGAGGTAAGTAAAGAATGTTCAAATAATGTTACCGCATAGACAGTAGCCCCTGATGCTCTGTTGGGCATTCGGGAAGAAAAGCCGAATAGAGGATCAAAGAATTTGCAGGAGTCTAACAAAAGGAGTCAATATGCGTATGTAGGCTTCTCTGCTAGCGTCCGCCGCACTGACTGCGGAAGTGGACGTGCTGAAGCAGAGTCTCGAGAAGTCCGAGCAAGAGCTCGGGCGTGCCAAGAAGCAGCTCGAGGAGAAGGAAGGTAAGAAATACCCTGTTTGAATATGTATATAAAGAAGGTGCAATTGCAAAAAATGACAGGATTGACATGGCTATTGCAGGGGCCACGTCTGAGGTGGCGACCCTTAAGCAAGCGCTGCTCGAGGCCGAGAAGAGTGCGGCCATGGAGCGCACCGAGCGGGAGAGGTATGAGGCTGAGGTTGGCAAGGTGCGGCAAGAGCTCCAGGTTCTCATGAAGAAACATGAGAGTTTGGGGCTTGACTCGAAGACGCGAGCGTCCGAGCTCGCGGCAGCTATAGAAAATGCCAAGTCTGCCAAGGCCGAGTCCCAGAAGACCCTTGAGGAGTTGGATGAGGTGAAGAAGATTGCGGCGGGTAAGGCATTCTTTATGCAAAGCAAACACATAAACGTGAGTTACCTATTACTTACCCGAATCCGGAGCTCTCCAGGAGCGTTCGCAGATCTTCCCCAGAGTGTATCTGATGCCGCCGCATTCTATCGAGCCGAGGAGGGCAGCTCAACAGAGAAGGTGTTCTGGTCTCAGTACGCTGAGGCGGACATCCCGTGCCCCTGAGCGACCAGCTGAAGCAACTGGTCGAGCTCCACAAGGCCGCCGAACAGGCCATGAAGGGCCTCCTAGTTTGGCCGTGGCCTGGAGAGGCTCTGCCTGGGAGCTATTTCGGTCTGGTGCGGCGGCTGGTGGAGGCCTGTCCGAGGCTTGAAGACATCAAGCGCTCTGTCTGCATTGAAGGTGCCTGTAGGGCCCTTGCCCGTTCTAAGGTGCACTGGGGCAAGCTAGATGTGGAGAAGCTTGTGAAGGACGGGCCACCGCCGGGGAAAGAGCATCGCAAGCCCAAGAATTATTATAAGGATGTTCTGAAGGGTGCCCGCCTTGTTGCGGGTGAATGTACCAAGGATGTATTTTTGAGTAAAACCCGCTCGTGTTATCCTGTGCGCTGAAAACCTGTTCATATGCGCTAAGCAATGCTGCTTGAATTTAAAATATTACCTTCTATGCGGCTGTTTATCAATACAGAGAGATGGCGAGTCGTGGGCTTCTGCCCCCATGCCGCTAGTGTTGGGGTGTTCGGGGATAAACCTGGGCGCTCTTTTTCCCATATTTGGGTCCTTCGAGGGAGGCGCTCAGCCCAACGAACGAGGCAATCGGACTATAATGCGTGAACACTCTCACTTAGCCATAGAATTCTATAATTTTAAATTTCGGCGAAGCCCCTAGTATTCGGAAGACCGATTTCGGGGCGCTATCCACGCCTTGGCCGGACAGAGCCGACTCCTCGCCCGAAGCGGCATAAGTCTTTAGGGACTCAAAAAAACCTCTCGACCAGCGACCAGCTCTCGCTTCATCATGATAGTCAGTTTTAGCTTTCTCCACTAAGGTGCTCGGCCCAGCTCAACTAGGGCACAATCGCAGTGGTTCTCCTAGTGCTACCTTAGCCGATATAGCGGAACGTAAGGCACCAAAACATAGGAGCCGGGCAAACCCAACTATTGACCCAAGACATGATTCGGAGCCGATGCATATAATGCTATAAGTTCGGGGTGCCGTACTTGTTAAAGTGTTCAGACTTCTCACACCATGTTGAGGGGTACTAAAGCCCCTGGCGTATTTTGGCCGTACCAAAGTGTACGGGTGCAACATGTCATTAAGGAACATATATATATATATATATATATATATATATATATATATATATATATATATATATATATATATATAGGGAAAATCCATCCTACCACCCGGTGGTAGTTGCCCCACATATCTCATATACTACCATGCGGTATTATATATACTATTTTATTATTTTAAATATGTTCATACACTATATCTAAGATATTTCAAAACAAGTTACATGAAAAAATTGTATATAAGTCCATAATTTTTGTTATATTTGTGAAATACGTATATATTAGTACGTAAAAAAGAGCATACTCAAAATATGATACATACTACCTGAAAATTAGTATATATACTACCTAAACATTGTTATATACTACATACTACACGTACATACTCTCGGTTTCGACAGATACTACATACAACATACAAAACGCAAGTGGTGGTAACTACCACTGCTTGTAGGAAACATTTATCCTATATATATATATATATATATATATATTAAAAAAGGTAATGCAAAAAATAGACAAAAGCTATGCATTGTTCATTAAAATAGCTGCGATCAAAGCAGAACGATACAAGTGATGTGATAAACGAAAAGTTGGACTATTTAACATGTCTGCTTCAGGGGCAAGCTGCGGAATAGTATGCGAAACAGGTATACTGCTCGTGATAGAGACCACCTGGGATTTCCGTAATGCGGCATGGCTTGTCTGCTTCCCTGGTCCTTGCATCGTTTGTGCGGCAATTGAACTGCCGAACAAGCCTTCCGAAGAGTAGAGTCCTGGAAGTAAGAGAAAAGTATAAAAAAAGTCAGCAGCCCCTGGTGCGGTTTAAGCCGTGTTTTGGGCGTGCCGTGATGGTGCCCCTCCCCCTATGCCCATGGTATTTATAGGGCGTAGTTATGTACGCGAAGTACTGGCGTCGCCTTTTTGCGGGGGTTGGGGTTGGGGCCGCATTGCTATGCCTGCTCGGAACGTGCTAGGCGATCTTGTTGTAGGTTACTCCGGGCGCGCTTGACTGTGTCCGGACGTTTAATGGCCGGACTGCAGAACTGCCTAGAGAGGCTGCTTTGTACTTCCGCTGCAAGGGCTGCCGTGTGCTCCTCTGTTCGGAGGGAGCGTTTGGTGTTTCCATTGACCGTAATTACTCCTCAAGGGCCTGGCATCTTGAGCTTAAGGTATGCATAGTGCGGGACCGCATTGAACTTGGCGAATGCGGTTCGCCCGAGCAGTGCATGGTAGCCACTGCGGAATGGGACTATGTCGAAGATTAACTCCTCGCTTCAGAAATTATCCGGAGATCCGAAGACCACTTCAAGTGTGACTGAGCCTGTACAGCTGGCCTCTACACCTGGTATTTAAAGGTCGTTTTGGTGGGCTTAATCCTCGAGGGATCTATGCCCATTTTCCGCACTGTATCCTGGTAAAGCAGGTTCAGGCTACTGCCGCCGTCCATAAGGACTATAGTGAGATGAAATCCGTCAATAATTGGGTCGAGAACCAATGCGGCGAATCCGCCATGACGGATGCTAGTGGGATGGTCTCTTCAATCAAAGGTGATCGGGCAGGAGGACCATGGGTTGAACTTTGGGGCGACTGGCTCTACCGCGTATACGTCCCTTAACGCGCGCTTCTGCTCCCTCTTGGGGACGTGGGTGGCGTATATCATGTTCACCTTCCGCACTTGTGGGGGAAAACCCTTCTGTCCATTGTTGTTCGGCGGTCGGGGCTCCTCGTCGTCATTGCTATGCAACCCCTTGTCTTCATTGTCGGCGCTTAATCTGCCTGCCTGCTTGAACACCCAACAGTCCCTGTTGGTGTGATTGGCCGGCTTTTCGGGGGTGCCATGTATTTGGCACAAGCGGTCGAGTATTTGGTCCAAGCTGGACGGGCCCCTGGGATTCCTTTTGAATGATTTTTTCCGCTGACCGGATTTAGAGCCTCTGAATCCGGCATTAACTGTCGTATCCTTAGCATTGTCGCCGTTGATGCGGCGCTTCTATTGGTTGCGACGCGACCTGCCACTAATGTCCCTGGTGTCCGAACGACCAGGGTTCTTGGTCATATTGTTGCTACGAGCAAGCCAGTTGTCTTCTCCCGCGCAAAAGCGCGTCATGAGTGCCGTGAGTGCTGCCATAGATTTCGGCTTCTCTTGTCCTAGGTGCCGGGCAAGCCACTCGTCACGGATATTATGCTTGAAGGCTGCTAAGGCCTCTGCGTCCGGATAGTTGAGTATTTGATTTTTCTTTGTTAGGAACCGTGTCCAGAATTGCCTGGCCGATTCGTCTGGCTGCTGAATTACGTGGCTTAGGTCGTCAGCGTCTGGGGTTCGCACATAAGTTCCCTGGAAATTGTCGAGGAATGCGGCTTCCAGGTCCTCCCAACAGCTGATTGACCCTGTTGGCAGGCTGTTAAGCCACTGTCGGGCTGGTCCTTTAAGCTTGAGTGGGAGGTATTTGATGGTGTGGAAATCATCGTCGCGGGCCATGTGGATGTGAAGGAGATAATCCTCGATCCATACCGCGGATCTGTTGAGCCATCATATGATTCGATGTTTACGGGTTTGAAACCCTCGGGGATTTGATGATCCATTATTTCATGTGTGAAGCACAATGGGTGTGCGGCGCCTCTGTATTGGGCGATATCATGATGTAGCTCCAATGAGCTTTGTCTACTGTGTTCGGCCCTGCCGAATTTGTGACCAGCGTGATGGTTGTCGTATCGAGCCGTGGGGTGCCTACGTGATCCGTAGATCGATCTTGTTTGCCTTGTCTTGTCCTCCAACATGTCTCGTAAGTCTGGCGCATATTCCCGTGCCTTGGTACGGGGTGCGGCTTGGGTGGAGGGCCATGAGGCCTCTCTGTCGCGGCCACGAGGTGGCCTGTCGGCCGCGTCGAGTGCTTCCTCCTCTAATCGGGGTAGCAACCTGCGCTTCGGGTAGCACTTGGAGGGGCGTTCGGGTTTATGCTCTTCGGCCACAAGGACTTCAGTCCATCTATCGACTAGCCGATCTTGATCGGCTTTAAGCTGTTGATGTTTTTTCTTGAGGCTTCTTGCCGTGGCCATAAGCCTGCGTTGAAAACGCTCTTGTTCGACGGGATCCTCTGGCACGGCGAATTTGTCGTCGTCGAGGCTTGCCTCGTCTTCGGAGGGAGGCATACAATTATTGTCCTCGACCTCTCTGTCGGCCGCTCTCTCATGAGGGCTGGTTTCTCCATCCTCCTGTGCTAAATCTTGCTCGGGGGGTTGTTCTTCGGTGCTTTCCGGGGTATTATTATCTCCCGTGCTGGAATCGCCGTTTTTGTGTTGGCGGGATTTTGAGCGGCGCCGCTGACGCCGGCGCTTTTGCTGTTTCTTAGAGGGGTCATCCTCCATTGTTCCATCGCCCTCTCCCACTTTTGGGGTGTCCACCATGTATATGTCGTATGATGAGGTGGCTTTCTAGGGCCTAGTGGGCGCTGGTTCTTCATCATCTCCTTCATCGGTGTCCATACCGTCGATGTCTTCGGAGTCGAAGTCGAGCATGTCGGTTAAGTTGTCGATAGTGGCTACAAAGTGGGTGGTGGGTGGGTTTTGAATTTCTTCATCGTTCGTACCCCAACCTTGCTGACCGTAGTCCGGCCAGGAAGAGAGAGACTTCAGTGATTTCAGGATGTTGCCGAAAGGCGAGTGCTGAAAGACGTCCGCGGCCGTGAACTCCATGATCGGCGCCCAATCGGATTCGCTCGACAGGGGCGCGGAGGTTTCGGAGTCCGGAGAAGAATCCGGCTCCATGGAGTCATGAGTCTTGCAGAGTACGGGGCTGGTGTTCAGCTCAAACGCCGTTGGGATCGCAGCCCCCGAGGTGGCGTCCAACTGCCCATCCTCGATCGGCGCGGTCGGCTCCGAACTAGGGGTTGGAGCCGATGCGGGTGCGGCCTCCAGGGCTCTGTTCGGTGGCAGAGCTAGATCATGCTCGTCGTGACAGAGTGGCGCGCTCGGCAGTGGTTCGAATCCGTCGAAGATCAAGTCCCCGTGGATGTCGTCCGTGTAGTTTAAACTTCCGAATCTGACCTGATGGCCAGGGGCGTAGCTTTCGATCTGCTCTAGATGGCCAAGTGAATCGACCCGCAGTGTGAAGCCGCCAAAGACGAAGATCTGTCCGGGGAGGAAGGTCTCACCCTGGACTGCATCGCCATTGATGATCGTAGGAGCCATCGGTCCTAACGGCGACGGCACAGAGGAACTCTCAATGAAAGCACCAATGTCGGTGTCAAAACCGGCGGATCTTGGGTAGGGGGTCCCGAACTGTGCGTCTAGGCCGGATGGCAACAGGAGGCAGGGGACACGAAGTTTTACCCAGGTTCGGGCCCTCTCGATGGAGGTAAAACCCTACGTCCTGCTTGATTAATATTGATGATATGGGTAATACAAGAGTTGATCTACCACGAGATCAGAGAGGCTAAACCCTAGAAGCTAGCCTATGGTATGATTGTAGATGTGTATGTTGTCCTACGGACTAGAACCCTCCGGTTTATATAGACACCGGATAGGGTTAGGGTTACATAGAGTCGGTTACAATGGTAGGAGATCTGAACATCCCTATCGCCAAGCTTGCTTTCCACGCCAAGGAAAATCCCTTCCGGACACGGGACGGAGTCTTCAATCTTGTATCTTCATAGTCCAGGAGTCCGGCTGAAGGTATAATTCGGCTATCCGAACACCCCCTAATCCAGGACTCCCTCACTTGAAGACTTTCGTTTTCATAGTTTTGTTTTTCTCTTTCTTGAGTCATAGGAAACACCATACTGTTAAAGGGGGTCGAGGAAATACTAAGGAAAAATTTCCATGTGATGCTCAACTCAAATCCTACACCTACCAATCCCTTCGAGTGAACCCATTGGAAATCTCATACAGTTCAGTCAATTTCTTCACTGACAGAGACAAAGTTCTTCTGGTCTCTGAGGAATTTGTCCTGACTGAGGAGTTAGGAATTCGCCAGTGCGGATTGCCTACACAGTGAGGAACATGATAGCCCTGAGGATTTTGCTACTCAAAATTCCGACCGTTGCTGTGCTATGCGCCAGCTGTCCCAAAATATCTATCCACCTAACGGTCATATCATTGAAGGGCATTTATGTCTTATCATGTCGGGCTGCTCCCTAGGCTATAAATAGCCGCCCCCTACAACCACTAGCTAGTTGGCTGCTCCGAGAGAAACTGACACTTGTCATTTGAGAGCAACCCATCCTCCGAGGACTTTGAGCGAAAATCATCAAGTGAGGAAAAACCAAAATCCCAAAACCCAAACACCTACAAACCCCAAGTGATTGAGCATCGCTGAAGAGATTGATCCTGAGTGGATCCGACGCTTGTTACCTTTGAAGACTGTGCTTCTTCCAGACGGTTAGGCGTCATGGTCTAGAGCATGCAAGAGGAATTGTGGATCGCCGAGTGACCAAGTTTGTGAAGGTTTGGAAGTCGCCTGAAGACTTACCACGAGTGATTGGACGAGGTCTGTGTGACCTTAGTTCAAGGAGAATACGGTGAGGACTGGGTGTCTTGGACTAAGTGTCCTTGACTGGGTGTCTGGGACTGTGTGTCCTCGAGTTTAAATACTCAGCCGCTCCAACCAGACGTACAACTGAGACAGCAGTTGGAACTGGTCTACCAAATCATTGTCTTCACCGAGCTTATTGGTTCTATTTCCTCAACTCTTCCACTTCCTCATAACTGTGTTGTGTAATTGTTCATATCTGTGTTTGAAGACTTTGACTCAAGACTTTCTCAATTTCCTCAATTCAATTTCTTCAGTCTGTTTGTCTTCATCCTGAGTTATCCTGTGATTACGCTTCCTGTACTCTGTGCCTGTCTTCATTTCATCATGATGACTATGCTTGTATTCTGCTGTGTTTACTTTTGAGTACTTATTCCGCTGCTGGTAGTTCTTCACTAAGGAATTTCCTCACCAGCAAATTCCTGAGTGAAGAATTTCATAAAAATCGCCTATTCACCCCCCCTCTAGTTGATATAACGCACTTTCAGAGAACCCAAGCTTATGAAAATGCCAAGTTGTTTAAAGAAAAGGTTAAAAGATGGCATGACAAAAGGATACAAAAGCGCGAGTTTAATGTAGGTGATTATGTATTGCTATACAGCTCTCATTTAAGATTTTTTGTAGGAAAACTTCTCTCTAAATGGGAAGGCCCCTATGTTATCGAGGAGGTCTATCGTTCCGGTGCCATAAAAATCAACAACTTCGAAGGCACAAATCTGAAGGTGGTAAACCGTCAGAGAATTAAACATTATATCTCAGGTAATCCCATAAATATTGAAACCAATATTGTTGAAACCGTAACCCCGGAGGAATACATAAGGGACACTTTCCAGAACGTTTCAGACTCCGAAAAGGAATAGGTATGTGGTACGGTAAGTAAACCGACTCCAAAACAACTTTTAAGGCAATATTTCTCCATTTTGGAATATTTAGAAAAATAGAAAATTAAGTAGCAGTCCGGGAAGGACACGAGGGCCCACGAGGGTGGAGGGCGCGCCCTACCCCCCTGGGCGCGCGCCCCTACCTCGTGAGCTCCTCGTGTGCCTTCCGGACTCCGTTTTCTTGCATGATACGTATTTTGGTCGGTAAAAATTCACTATATATTCTCCCGAAGGTTTTGACTCCCGTATCACGCAAATATCCTCTGTTCTTGTTTTGGGTTGTTCTCTGTCAGGGTTGTCAAGGCCAGGCATCATGTCGTCCCCCTCCTCCAACAACGGTGGCAAAGATGCCTGGCTAATGAAGATAGAGCTGAAGAGGGAAGAACCCATGGAGATCAACAAGGATGAAGGGATCAAGAAGGCCACGGAGAACCAAGCTCCGGCAACAGAAGACATCCTTCAACTTGATCACAACCTTCTTACCCCAACTGAGATCGAAGCTTTCCAGATGATTGAGTTAACTCGTATTCAAAACAAGTATCTCACAAGTGAAAATATTTTGTGGAAGGAGCATATCTTAGCACTCAAGGGCATTATTCACAAGCTAGAGGACCTCTTACGCTCGATGTGCAACTATCCATCACCTCCTTCTTCACCAACCAAGGAGATATAATCACATGGGTATGGGCACTCCCCTTGGCAACTGCCAAGCATGGGGGAGGTGCCCCGGTATCATATCACAATCACAACTCCTATCTTTACCGTTTTCCTTAGTTCGATCCTATTAGTAGTATTTTGATCTAGTAGAATAAAGTTTATGGCATGATCTAGTCTTGAGTTTTGCCTTATGATCTCTCTATGTAATCAAGTCCGTGAGCTATATAATAAAGATTAGTGTTGAGTCAAGGGCTTGATTTTCTTGCTATGATCTTGGGTGAATAAAAGAAAAGAGAAAAAGAATAAGAAGAAACAAAATTCATATTGATCTTATTGATAGTAATGACTTCACATAGAAAGAGTGTGATGATTAAAAGTTGTTGGGAGTTGGCAGCCATAGCTTTGGTCATCATTGCAATTAATAGGAAGTAATAAGGAAAGAGAGGTTTCACATATAAATATACTATTATTGACATCTTTTATGATTGGGAGCACTCATCAAAATATGACATGCTAAAGAGTTGATGTTGGACAAGGAAGACAACGTAATGGGTTATGATTTCTTATATCTGAGATAAAGTATGTTGTCATGGATCATCCAACATGTTGAGCTTGCCTGTCCCCCTCATGCTAGCCAAATTCTCAGCACCAAGTAGAGATACTACTTGTGCTTCCAAATACCGTTAAACCAGTTTTGCCATGAGAGTCCACCATATCTACCTATGGATTGAGTAAGATCCTTCAAGTAAGTTGTCATCGGTGCAAAGCAATAAAAATTGCTCTAAATATGTATGATTAGTGTGGGAGAAATAAGCTTTATACGATCTTGTGATATGGAAGTAATAAAAGCGACGGACTGCATAATAAAGGTTCATATCACAAGGGGCAATATAAAGTGGTGTTCTCTCGCATTAAGATTTTGTGCATCCAACCATAAAAACGCATGGCAACCTCTGCTTCCCTCAGCGAAGGGCCTATCTTTTATTATTATCTTCTACCTTATGCAAGTGTCATGGTGATATTCACCTCTCCCTTTTTCATTTTATCCTTTGGCAAGCCCAGCATGTTGGATATATATATATATATATATATATATATATATATATATATATATATATATATATATATATATATATATAATTGGATGTAGGGGGGCATGAGTTATTATTGTTGACATTACCCTCGAGGTAAAAGGTTGTGGGGCGAAACTATAAGCCCCTATCTTTCTCTGTGTCCGATTAAAACTCCGTAACCACAAGTATTGCGCGAGTGTTAGCAATTATGAAGGATTAGATGATAGTTGAGTATGTGGACTTGCTTTTTAGCTCTGACATAGACTCTTTCTGATGTTATGATAAATTGCAATTATTTCAATGACTGAGGTTATAGTTTGTTGGTTCTCAATAAGGTTTCTGATTCATACTTTTGCATTGTGAATAGATCATCACTTGAACATAAGTAATCATATGACAATATCTATGTATGTTGCTGTTATGAGAATAATCATGATGCCCTCATGTCCGTATTTTATTTTTATCGACGCCTCTACCTCTAAACATGGGGACATATTTATTGTTATCGGCTTTCGCTTGAGGACAAGCGAAGTCTAAGCTTGGGGGAGTTGATACGTCCATTTTGCATCATGCTTTTATATCGATATTTTTTGCATTATGGGCTGTTATTTCACATTATGTCACAATACTTATGACTATTCTCTCTTATTTTACAAGGTTTACATAGGAGGGAGAATGCCGGCAGCTGGAATTCTGGGCTGGAAAAGGAGCAAATATTAGAGACCTATTCTGCACAACTCCAAAAGTCCTGAAACTCCACAGAATACCTTATAATAAATAATGAAAAATCCTCGCCAAAGATGAAGACCAGGGGGCCCACACCCTTTCCAGGAGGGTGGGGGGTGCCCCCCCTAGGGCGCGCCCCCCTACCTCGTGGGCCCCCTGGTGGCTCTTTGATGACCATCTTCTCCTATATGAAGTCTTTCATCGAGAAAAAAAATAAGAAGCAACCTTTCGGGATGAAACTCCGCCGCCACGAGGCGGAACCTTGGCGGGTCCAATCTAGAGCTCCGGCAGAGCTGTTCTGCCGGGGAAACTTCCCTCCCGGAGGGGGAAATCATCGCCATCATCATCACCAACACTCCTCTCATCGGGAGAGGGCAATCTCCATCAACATCTTCATCAGTACCATCTCATCTCAAACCCTAGTTCATATCTTGTATCAAATTCTTGTCTCCAAGTCCGGGATTGGTGCTAGTAGGTTGCTAGTAGTGTTAATTACTCCTTGTAGTTGATGCTAGTTGGTTTAATTGGTGGAAGATCATATGTTCAGATCCCTTATGCATATTATTACCCCTCTGATTATGAACATGAATATGCTTTGTGAGTAGTTACTTTTGTTCCTGAGGACATGGGAGAAGTCTTGCTATTAGTAGTCATGTGAATTTGGTATCCGTTCGATATGTTGATGAGATGTATGTTGTCTAGCCTCTAGTGGTGTTATGTGAACGTCGACTACATAACACTTCACCATTATTTGGGCCTAGAGGAAGGCATTGGGAATTAATAAGTAGATGATGGGTTGCTATAGTGACAAAAGCTTAAACCCTAGTTTATGCGTTCTTCGTAAGGGGCTGATTTGGATCCATATGTTTCATGCTATGGTTAGGTTTACCTTAATACTTTTGTTGTAGTTGCGGATGCTTGCAATAGAGGTTAATCATAAGTGGGATGCTTGTTCAAGTAAGAACAGCACCCAAGCACCGGTCCACCCACATGTCAAATTATCAAAGTACCAAACGCGAATCATATGAATGTGATGAAAACTAGCTTGACGATATTCCCATGTGTCCTCGGGAGCGCTTTTCCTTCTATAAGAGTTTGTCCAGGCTTGTCCTTTGCTGCAAAAAGGATTGGGCCACCTTGCTGCACTTTATTTACTTTTGTTACTTGTTGCTCGTTACAAATTATCTCATCACAAAACTATCTGTTACCACTTATTTCAGTACTTGCAGAGAATACCTTGCTGAAAACCGCTTATCATTTCCTTCTGCTCCTCATTGGGTTCGACACTCTTACTTATCGAAAGGACTAGATAGATCCCCTATACTTGTGGGTCATCAATGACTACTCGATAGTTTAGTGTGCCATGCTTTACGGCTTGGAACCGGGACTTCAATGACGTTTTGAACGCCATGGATCATATGAGATGTTCCAGTAGTTGAAGTTGATATTTCATAAGAATGCCCGGACTGAGAGATATCAAGTCTCCAATAAGTTCTATAGCTGCAAGATGGAGGAGAATAGTTCTGTCAGTGAGCATATGCTCAAGATGTCTGGGTACTGCAATCACTTGATTCAACTCGGAGTTAATCTTCCGGATGATAGCGTCATTGACAGAATTCTCCAATCACTGCCACCAAGCTACAAGAGCTTTGTGGTGAACTATAATATGCAAGGGATGGATAAGACAATTCCTGAGCTCTTCGCAATGCTAAAGGCTGCGGAGGTAGAAATCAAGAAGGAGCATCAAGTGTTGATGGTCAATAAGACCACCAGTTTCAAGAAAAAGGGCAAAGAGAAGAATAAGGGGAACTTCAACAAGAACAACAAGCAAGTTGCTGCTCAGGAGAAGAAACCCAAGTCTGGACCTAAGCCTGAGACTGAGTGCTTCTACTGCAAGCAGACTGGTCATTGGAAGCGGAACTGCCCCAAGTATTTGGCGGATAAGAAGGATGGCAAGGTGAACAAAGGTATATGTGATATACATGTTATTGATGTGTACCTTACAAATGCTCGTAGTAGCACCTGGGTATTTAATACTGGTTCTGTTGCTAATATTTGCAACTCGAAACAGGGGCTACGGATTAAGTGAAGATTGGCTAAGGACGAGGTGACGATGCGCGTGGGAAATGGTTCCAAAGTTGATGTGATTGCAGTCGACACACTACCTCTACATCTACCTACGGGATTAGTATTAGACCTAAATAATTGTTATTTGGTGCCAGCGTTGAGCATGAACATTATATCTGGATCTTGTTTGATGCGAGACGGTTATTCATTTAAATCAGAGAATAATGGTTGTTCTATTTATATGAGTAATATCTTTTATGGTCATGCACCCTTGAAGAGTGGTCTATTTTTGTTGAATCTCAATAGTTGTGATACACATATTCATAATATTGAGGCCAAAAGATGCAGAGTTGATAATGATAGTGCAACTTATTTGTGGCACTGCCGTTTAGGTCATATCGGTGTAAAGCGCATGAAGAAACTCCATACTGATGGACTTTTGGAACCACTTGATTATGAATCACTTGGTACTTGCGAACCGTACCTCATGGGCAAGATGACTAAAACGCCATTCTCCGGTAATATGGAGAGAGCAACAGATTTGTTGGAGATCATACATACAGATGTATGTGGTCCGATGAATGTTGAGGCTCATGGCGGATATCGTTATTTTCTCACCTTCACAGATGATTTAAGCAGATATGGGTATATCTACTTAATGAAACATAAGTCTGAAACATTTGAAAAGTTCAAAGAATTTTAGAGTGAAGTTGAAAATCATCGTAACAAGAAAATAAAGTTTCTACGATCTGATCGTGGAGGAGAATATTTGAGTTATGAGTTTGGTCTTCATTTGAAACAATGCGGAATAGTTTCGCAACTCATGCCACCCGGAACACCACAGCGTAATGGTGTGTCCGAACGTCGTAATCGTACTTTACTAGATATGGTGCGATCTATGATGTCTCTTACTGATTTATCGCTATCGTTTTGGGGTTATGCTTTAGAGACGGCCGCATTCAAGTTAAATAGGGCACCATCGAAATCCGTTGAGACGACGCCTTATGAACTATGGTTTGGCAAGAAACCAAAGTTGTCATTTCTGAAAGTTTGGGGCTGCGATGCTTATGTGAAAAAGCTTCAACCTAATAAGCTCGAACCCAAATCAGAGAAATGTGTCTTCATAGGATACCCAAAGGAGACTGTTGGGTACACCTTCTATCACAGATCCGAAGGCAAGACTTTTGTTGCTAAATTCGGAGTTTTTCTAGAGAAGGAGTTTCTCTCGAAAGAAGTGAGTGGGAGGAAAGTAGAACTTGATGAGGTAACTGTACCTGATCCCTGATGTCTACTACACAACCTTCTTCTTGTAGACGTTGTTGGGCCTCCAAGTGCAGAAGTTTGTAGGACAGTAGCAAATTTCCCTCAAGTGGATGACCTAAGGTTTATCAATCCGTAGGAGGCGTAGGATGAAGATGGTCTCTCTCAAGCAACCCTGCAACCAAATAACAAAGAGTCTCTTGTGTCCCCAACACACCCAATACAATGGTAAATTGTATAGGTGCACTAGTTCGGCGAAGAGATGGTGATACAAGTGCAATATGGATGGTAGATAAAGGTATTTGTAATCTGAAATAATAAAAACAGCAAGGTAGTAAGTGATAAAAGTGAGCGTAAATGATATTGCAATGCGTGGAAATAAGGCCTAGGGTTCATACTTTCGCTAGTGTAAGTTCCCTCAACAATACTAACATAATTGGATCACATAACTATCCCTCAACATGCAACAAAGAGTCACTCCAAAGTCACTAATAGCGGAGAACGAACGAAGAGATTATGGTAGGGTACGAAACCACCTCAAAGTTATTCTTTCCAATCAGTCCGTTGGGCTATTCCTATAAGTGTCACAAACAGCCCTAGAGTTCGTACTAGAATAACACCTTAAGACACAAATCAACCAAAACCCTAATGTCACCTAGATACTCCAATGTCACCTCAAGTATCCGTGGGTATGATTATACGATGTGCATCACACAATCTCAGATTCATCTATTCAACCAACACAAAGGACCTCAAAGAGTGCCCCAAAGTTCCTACCGGAGAATCACGATGAAAACGTGTGCCAACCCCTATGCATAGGTTCATGGGCGGAACCCGCAAGTTGATCACCAAAACATACATCAAGTGGATCAATAGAATACCCCATTGTCACCACGGGTATCCCACGCAAGACATACATCCAGTGTTCTCAAATCTTTAAAGACTCAATCCAATAAGATTACTTCAAAGGGGAAACTCAATTCATTACAAGAGAGAAGAGGGGGAGGAGAAACATAAGATCCAACTATAATAGCAAAGCTCGCGATACATCAAGATCGTGCCAAATCAAGAACACGAGAGAGAGAGAGAGAGAGATCAAACACATAGCTATTGGTACATACCCTCAGCCCCGAGGGTAAACTACTCCCTCCTCGTCATGGAGAGCGCCGGGATGATGAAGATGGCCACAGGTGAGGGATCCCCCCTCTGGCAGGGTGCCGAAACTGGGTCCCGGTTGACTTTTGGTGGCTACAGAGGCTTGCGGCGGCGGAACTCTCGATCTAATCTCTGTTCTGGAAGTTTTACAATACGTAGGTATATATGGGTGAAAGGAGTACGTCGGTGGACCGAAGGGGGGGGGGCACGAGGCAGGGGGGCGCGCCCCAGGGGGGTGGGCGCACCCCCTACCCTCATGAGCACCTCCTTCATCTTCTGACGTAGGGTCCAAGTCTATCAGGTAGGTTTCCTTCCAAAAATAACTTCTCCAGTTGATTTCGTTCCGTTTCGACTCCGTCTGATATTCCTTTTCTTCGAAACACTGAAATAGGCATAAAACAACAAATCTGGGATGGGCCTCCGGTCAATAGGTTAGTCCCAAAAGTAATATAAAAGTGGATAATAAAGCCCAATATTGCCTAAAACAGTAGATAATATAGCATGGAGCAATCAAAAATTATAGATACGTTGGAGACGTATCAATCCCTTATTGGAAAGTAGTTCATCACAGAAACCGGTTTCTGTGACACCTACACCAATTAGTGAGGAAGTTAATGATGATGATCATGAAACTTCAGATCAAGTTGTTGCTGAACCTCGTAGGTCAACCAGAGTAAGATCTGCACTAGAGTGGTACGGTAATCCTGTTCTGGAAGTTATGTTACTAGACCATGACGAACCTACGAACTATGAAGAAACGATGGTGAGCCCAGATTCCGTGAAATGGCTTGAGGCCATGAAATCTGAGATGGGATCCATGTATGAGAACAAAGTGTGGATTTTAGTTGACTTGCCCGATGATCGGCAAGCAATTGAGAATAAATGGATCTTCAAGAAGAAGACTGACGCTGACAGTAATGTTACTATCTATAAATCTCGACTTGTTGCGAAAGGTTTTCGACAAGTTCAAGGGATTGACTACGACGAGACCTTCTCACCCGTAGCGATGCTTAAGTCTGTCCGAATCATGTTAGCAATTGCCGCATTTTATGATTATGAAATTTGGCAAATGGATGTCAAAACTGCATTCCTGAATGGATTTCTGGAAGAAGAGTTGTATATGATCCAAAGGGAGCTAACAAAGTGTGCAAGCTCCAGGGATCCATTTATGGACTGGTGCAAGCCTCTCGGAGTTGGAATAAATGCTTTGATAGTGTGATCAAAGCATTTGGTTTTGTATGGACTTTTGGAGAAGCTTGTATTTATAAGAAAGTGAGTGGGAGCTCTGTAGCATTTCTAATATTATATGTGGATGACATATTGTTGATTGGAAATGATATAGAATTTCTGGATAGCATAAAGGGATACTTGAATAAGAGTTTTTCAATGAAAGACCTCGGTGAAGCTGCTTATATATTGGGCATCAAGATCTATAGAGATAGATCAAGACGCTTAATTGGACTTTCACAAAACACATACCTTGACAAAGTTTTGAAGAAGTTCAAAATGGATCAAGCAAAGAATGGGTTCTTGCCTGTGTTACAAGGTGTGAAGTTGAGTAAGACTCAATGCCCGACCACTGCAGAAGATAGAGAGAAAATGAAAGATGTTCCCTATGCTTCAGCCATAGGCTCTATCATGTATGCAATGATGTGTACCAGACCTGATGTGTGCCTTGCTATAAGTCTAGCAGGGAGGTACCAAAGTAATCCAGGAGTGGATGACTGGACATCGGTCAAGAACATCCTGAAATACCTGAAAAGGACTAAGGATATGTTTCTCGTTTATGGAGGTGACAAAGAGCTCATCGTAAATGGTTACGTTGATGCAAGCTTTGACACTGATCCGGATGATTCTAAATCGCAAACCGGATACGTGTTTACATTGAATGGTGGAGCTGTCAGTTGGTGCAGTTCTAAACAAAGCGTCGTGGCGGGATCTACGTGTGAAGCAGAGTACATAGCTGCTTCGGAAGCAGTAAATGAAGGAGTCTGGATGAAGGAGTTCATATCCAATCTAGGTGTCATACCTAGTGCATCGGGTCTAATGAAAATCTTTTGTGACAATACTGGTGCAATTGCCTTGGCGAAGGAATCTAGATTTCACAAGAGAACCAAGCACATCAAGAGACGCTTCAATTCCATCCGGGATTTAGTCCAGGTGGGAGACATAGAAATTTGCAAGATACATACGGATCTGAATGTTGCAGACCCATTGACTAAGCCTCTTCCACGAGCAAAACATGATTAGCACCAAGGCTCCATGGGTGTTAGAATCATTACTGTGTAATCTAGATTATTGACTCTAGTGCAAGTGGGATACTGAAGGAAATATGCCCTAGAGGCAATAATAAAGTTATTATTTATTTCCCTATATCATGATAAATGTTTATTATTCATGCTAGAATTGTATTAACCGGAAACATAATACATGTGTGAATACATAGACAAACAGTATGTCACTAGTATGCCTCTACTTGACTATCTCATTGATCAAAGATGGTTAAGTTTCCTAGCCATTGACATGGGTTGTCATTTGATTAACGGGATCACATCACTAGGAGAATGATGTGATTGACTTGACCCATTCCGTTAGCTTAGCACGCGATCGTTTAGTATGTTGCTATTGCTTTCTTCATGACTTATACATGTTCCTATGACTATGAGATTATGCAACTCCTGTTTACCAGAGGAACACTTTGTGTGCTACCAAATGTCACAACGTAACTGGATGATTATAAAGGTGCTCTACAGGTGTCCCCGAAGGTACTTGTTGGGTTGGCGTATTTTGAGATTAGGATTTGTCACTCCGATTGTCGAAGAGGTATCTCTGGGCCCTCTCGGTAATGCACATCACTTAAGCATTGCAACTAATGAGCTAGTTGCGGAATGATGTATTACGAACGAGTAAAGAGACTTGTCGGTAACGAGATTGAACTAGGTATTGAGATACCGACGATCGAATCTTGGGCAAGTAACATACCGATGACAAAGGGAACAACGTATGTAGTTATGCGGTCTGACCGATAAAGATCTTCGTAGAATATGTGGGAGCCAATATGAGCATCTAGGTTCCACTATTGGTTATTGACCGGAGACGTGTCTCGGTCATGTCTACATAGTTCTCGAACCCGTAGGGTCCGCACGCTTAACGTTTCGATGACAGTTATATTATGAGTGTATATGTTTTGATGTACCGAAGGTTGTTCAGAGTCCCGGATGTGATCATGGGCATGATGAGGAGTCTTGAAATGGTCGAGACATGAAGATTGATATATTGGAAGCCTATGTTTGGATATCGGAAGTTTTCCGGGTGAAATCAGGATTTTACTGGAGTACCGGAAGGTTACCGGAACCCCCTCGGGAGGTTAATGGGCCTTTATGGAGAAGAGGAGAGGCGGCCAGGGCTGGGCCGCGCGCCCCTTCCCCCTAGTCCCAATAGGACAAGGAGAGGGGGGCGGCACCCCCCTTCCTTCCTCTCTCCCTCCTCTTTCCCCCTCCCAAGTCCTAATCCAACTAGGAAAGGGGGGATCCTACTCCCGGTGGGAGTAGGACTCATCCTGGCGCGCCCTCTCTCCTGGCTGGCCGCACCCCCCTTTGCTCCTTTATATACGGGGGCAGGAGGCACCCTAGAGACACAACAATTGATCAGTTAATCTTTTAGCCGTGTGCGGTGCCCCGTCCACCCTAGTCCACCTTGATAATACTGCAGCAGTGCTTAGGCGAAGCCCTGCGTTGGTAGAACGACATCATCATCGTCACCACACCGTCGTGCTGATGAAACTCTCCCTCAACACTCGGCTGGATCAGAGTTCGAGGGACGTCATCGGGCTGAACGTGTGCAGAACTCGAAGGTGTCGTGCGTTCAGTACTTGATCGGTCGGATCGTGAAGACGTACGACTACATCAACCGTGTTGTGCTAACGCTTCCACTTTCGGTCTACGAGGGTACATGGACAACACTCTCCCCTCTCGTTGCTATGCATTACCATGATCTTGCGTGTGCGTAGGAATTTTTTGAAATTACTATGTTCCCCAACAGTTTTCAGGGTATATGGATATATATAGGAGGAAGAAGTTGGCGGTGGAGCTGCGAGGGGCCCACGAGGGTGGGGGTGTGCCCAGGGGGGCAGGCGCGCCTCCCTACCTCGTCGCTACCTCGTTTCTTTCTTGATGTCTACTCCAAGTCCCCTGGATCATGTTTGTTCCAAAAATAACTCTCCCGAAGGTTTCATTCCGTTTGGATTCCATTTGATATTCCTTTTCTGTTAAACACTGAAATAGGCAAAAAACCAGCAATTTGCACTGGGCCTTGGGTTAGTAGGTTAGTCCCAAAAATAATATAAAAGTGTATAATAAAGCCCATTAAACATCTAAAATAGATAATATAATAGCATGGAACAATAAAAAATTATAGATACGTTGGAGACATATCATGTCCCACTCCGTCTTCATGACCTTGGCAGTTCAGTGGATGACAGTAAGTAACCAACGCATCATAGAATTGCCAATGACCAGTGCAGGAGACAATGATGCACTGATCATAACAATGGTGCACTGATCATGGCATAATGCAGTTGGGCATTGTTATGATCAGTGCCCAATTGCACTGATCATTGTTATGATCATAGCAACTCCCATGATCATTGGCAGTTGCACTAGGATATTGCTATGATCTGGTCATAGCACTGTTTAATTCAAGGTTGTCAAAATCATGATTCTGTTGGACACCCTCTATGCACAGGCCTTCTAACCCCGTGCCCACGGGGTCCTTTAGCCCATGCGCACGGGGCCGTCAGGTGGGCAATGGTCACTTTGGGCTCTGGGTGTATAAAACCCCTTCCTCCACCTCCCAGTTGGAACCCTAATGTCTTGAGATTCTCCATTGTTCCAAACCTCCAAAATCCCAAATACTCTTAATCCCTCCACTTAAACTCCACCATATTTTGAGGAGTGAAAGAGGAATATGCGATCTACATTTCCACCAAACCAATTCATGATCCCCGCTCGATTTCATAACCAACACTTGTTACTCTTGGAGATTTAGGCTTCCTAGGCGGTAGGAGTCAAGGACTGGAAGCTTCCTTGCTTTGTGGTGTGCTTTGGGAATTTTGTAAAGGTTCGGTTGTCGCCTTCAAGACTACCCCCGAGTTATTTTGGGCTCATCTGTTTGGGTGACTCAAAGAAAGAATGACGTGAGCCGCTTGCTGGTGCTCCAGAGCTTTGGCTTCGGCACCTCCCAACGGAGATTACACTCCCCAAAGAGTATGAACTTCAGGATACATTTGTGTCCTCGACTCACTATCTTAGTATGTTTGTTGGCTTGCTAATTAGCTCGTTGCATTGCTTACCCTTGTACTAGCTTTCTTGCCACATAGGTTGTCATTGTAGATTGCATATCTAGATAACTTACCTTATCCGCATTGCCCCTAAAATTTGGAAGTTAAGCTAAAATTCCATAGTCTCCTATTAACCCCCCACCTCCTTGTCGACCTCTCGTTCCTTTCACTAAGTATGGCCAACGACCTCCAAACAATACACCACGAGTTATCACTGCCTCACCATGGCCCGATCTGTCACCACGAGCACCGTCAAGCAACCATGGCTCATCCATAGCACCACGACTAGCATCACTGGCACTGCCGCTGCACACCACTTCCTCCACGCAACATCGCAATGGGGAACGCCGCTAACCGCTACCACACACCATCTCCATACATCATCCACCCAGATCCAGGCATCGGGAGAAAATAAAGCGATGACTATAGCGCAAACCACCCACCAACCATGGGTCCCTCCAGTCAGTACCATCTCTAAAATGATGCCCCAAGAAGGAAAACGGCAGAAATGATGTCATCTTCCAATCCATGAAACGGGACCTATGGTGTAATCCCGGAGCACTTGAACGGGGAGACACAAGCTACAACGACGACACCCTCAACAAGGTCACACCATTGCTCTCACCCTGACCGCGAGTAGACTATTTTTTGTCGGCAGTCTATTCACCCTGACCAATTGATGGCAGATCCACTCTACACAACACCGACCCCTTTTGCCATGCCGATGAGAGCCTGATCCAGGCCCACCGACCCGTAACTAGTGGACCTTCACGAAGACCGGAGCATGGTTGTGAGGACTCCCGAAGCTGGCAAGGAGATATTCTTTAGTTTTTTTTGCGAAATAGAGATATTTTTTAGTTGGGACAAGGAGATATTTTTTGAGTTTGTAGCTAAAATTTTTTAAAGTTAGCTGACTCATTCTGTAGACTACGTCACTGATTGTGGCATACGATCTAAGTGAATGGTGCTCGGTATTTTGTCTGATCACCTATCAAGTGTAATAGTAATTAGTATTTGCTTGCACACAATTCGACGTGCAAGAGTTGCATCGCCATCACCAATTTTCATATGTGGTATCCTTACTATGTTTAAAGTTCTGATGATCAGTGTAATTAATCAACTTCGACCATATATTACATAAAAAAAAGTTTCATGATATTGTAATTTCCATGTCACGTGCTCCCTCTATACATTTCTTTACAGAGTATCATCTAAGTACGGTGTCTTATCGCTAGGAAAACTTAGCAGATTCTGATTGGAGGCGCTGGCCACTCTTAAAAAGTTGAAAGAGGCGCTACATCAGGGGGAGGTGTGGTTCAGGCAACGATCACGCGTCCCATGGCTTCATGAGGGAGACCATAATACTGCCTATTTTCAAGCTCAAGCTAGACAACAGAGAAGATTAAACAAAATACAGGGCCTTCAGAGGGCGGATGGATCAGTTTGTGCTAATGAAAATGAGGATAAGGAGGAAGTACAGAGTTTTTACACTAACTTGTACCGTACTCAAGGTTTTGCTGATGCGGGAGAATTATTAGCTCACGTTCCTGTCAAAGTTTCAAATGAAATGAACGTGGAGCTCACAAAACCGTATACTGCTCACGAGGTCAAGCATGCACTTTTTCAGATGGCTCCTTCGAAGGCGCCGGGAGTGGACGGATACACAACAAGTTTTTATCAACATCGCTGGGGCCTCTTGGGTGGCGATGTCACTAGTGCGGTTTTGGAATTTCTCAATGGTGGGGAATTATCTTCGGGCTTAAATGACACTTCAATTACTCTCATACCCAAGGTAAAACACCAACAGTCCATATCTCAATATCGTCCTATTGCTCTTTGTCCGGTTCTTTATAAAATTGCATCCAAAGCAATCACCAACATGTTCAGAGGTATTATGGATGGGATTGTTAGCGAGGAATAGAGTGCCTTTGTTCCCGGTCGGTTAATCACCAATAATGTTTTAGTGGCATACGAGAGTGTCCATACTATGAAGAGGAGGAAGAAAGGGAAAAAATTATTCTTGCGCGCCCAATCTTGATATGATGAAAGCCTATGATCGTGTTGAGTGGCATTACCTGGAAGCTATACTATCAAAACTTGGATTTGACATAGCTTTTGTCAAGTTAGTTATGAAATGTGTGACTTCAGTGCGGTTCTCGGTCGGGGTGAATGGTGAACTATTGCCTTTTTCATCCCATCCAAGGGACTCCGACAAGGCGATCCTATCTCGCCGTATTTTTTCCTACTATGCGGGGAAGGTTTTTCCTCATTGCTCAAGAGTTACAATGGAGGAACTGTTGACCGAGGTTTGCGTTTCAGCTACCGATCACCTTGGGTAACACATCTGTTGTTTGCAGATGACAGCTTGATTTTCATCAATGCAAAAATAGCAAGCGCCTTAAGATTGAATGAGATTCTCAGAATATATGGAGATGCTTCAGGTCAGCGTGTTAATCGTGATAAGAGTTTCATTTTCTTTTCTTCTAACACTCCTGATACAGTGAGGAATTCCTTGAAGGCCATACTGAACATTCAAGTGGAGGCCTTTAGTGAGAAATATTTGGGTTTGCCCACGGCAGTCGGGCGTATCACAAGCGATACTTTTGATCATATGAGTGAACGAGATCGTGGAAGAATTCAGGGTTGGTCAGAGAAGCTGTTGGCATGTGCAGGATGTGAGGTCTTGCTAAAAACAGTGGTACAAGCTATTCCTACTTACCCGATGAGTACCTTTCTGCTGACCAAGAAAGTTTGTAAGAGCATAACTTCTCCTATGGCTAAATATTTTTGGAGTAGTTCTCTTGACAAAAAGTCGATGCATTGGGTGTCCTAGAAGGATGTGGCTACAACCAAGTGTAATGGTGGAATGGGCTTCAGGGATCTTCAGCAGTTTAACCTGGCTATGTTGGGTAAACATGGATGGCGTTTTTTGACAAATCCAAACTCGCTATGTGCAAGGGTTCTAAAGGGTCGCTATTTCCCAGATTCAGATTTCATGCAAGCAACAACACCCAAGTCTACTTCGACTACATGGAAAGCTATCATAGCTGAAAGGATCGATATAGTTGACTAGAGGGGGTGAATAGGCAACTAACAATTTTTAGCTTTTCTTTATCAATTTAAACTTTGCATCAAAGTAGGTTGTCTAGATATGCAACTAGGTGAGCAACCTATATGATGCAACAACAATAAGTACACAAGCAAGCAAGGGATGTAACACAAGATAAGGTTGCACGAGTAAAGGGACGAGATAACCAAGAGTGGAGCCGGTGAAGACGAGGATGTGTTACCGAAGTTCCTCCCCTTTGAGAGGAAGTACGTCTTCGTTGGAGCGGTGTGGAGGCACAATGCTCCCCAAGAAGCCACTAGGGCCACCGTATTCTCCTCACGCCCTCACACAATGCGAGATGCCGTGATTCCACTATTGGTGCCCTTAAGGCGACTGAACCTTTACAAACAAGGTTGGCGCAATCTCCACAACTTAATTGGAGGCTCCCAACAGCACCACGAAGCTTCACCACGATGGAGTATGGCTCCGCGATGAACTCAGCCGTCTAGGGTGCTCAAACACCCAAGAGTAACAAGATCCGAGAGGGATTAGTGGGGGAATCAAATTTCTCTTGGTGGATGTGTAGATCAGGGCCTTCTCAACCAATCCCTAGGAAATCAACAAGTTTGATTGGCTAGGGAGAGAGATGGGGCGAAAATGGAGCTTAGAGCAACAATGGAGCTTGGGGCTGGAAGAGGTAAGTCAACTCGGAGAAGAAGACTCCCCTTTTATAGTGAAAGAACAAATCCAACCATTATCCACCAACTCAGCCTGCGACGAACGATACTGCCGCACTGGAGACGCGGTACTACCGTTAGGGCCCGCGGCACTACCGCAAGGCACTGCGGTACTACTTCCCACGCGGTAGTATTCAAAACAGCCCTGATGCTTTGAAGCAGAGGGTGGTAGAACTCTTGGCGCGGTACTACTGCTCCTCCTTGCAGTACTACCGCAAGGCAGGAATAGCCTAGATTGGGAAGGCACGGACATATGAAAATACATCCGTGGCAACTTCCGCTGAGTTTAGATCTATGCAAAAATCCAACACGGTAGTACCGCAAGCCAGGAGCGGTACTACCGCATAGGGCGCGGATGTAAAAAAATACATCCGCCTCTACTTCCGCTCGTGCTGCTGAGCCAGACCTGAGGCCACGGTACTACCGCGTCCGAGAAGCGATACTACCATGAGCACCTGTGGTACTACTGCGCCCAAGGCCAGTACTACCGCAGGGGCTTGAGGTACTACCGCTCTGAGGAGCAGTACTACCGCATGCCCCAGTTCAGCAACACTAGAAGTCTTTCCTTTTGCAGAGATACGGAGAAACGGAGGATGCTCCAAAGAGCCAAAGGAAAGGTGGTGCAAAAGGAACAGACGTGTACGTGTTGATTCCACCCAAACCTTTCCAACGCGGTCCCCCTCTTAATAGTGCGTCTTTCCTACGACTCAAATCCACCGAAAAGAAACATAGAGAAATACCGTCTTCTATAGTCTTCGAGGGGCACCAAATCGTCTTGTGCCTAGACATGATATATCTGAAATGCTCAATGCACACGATTAGTCCGCAAAAGCATTGTCATCAATCACCAAAACTACTAAGGGATAAATATGCCCTTACAATAGCGGGGAGAGAGGCTATTGAGATTGGTTTGATATCCCCTGTGGGGGATGGCTCCACTATATGAGTATGGACTGATAAATGGATCCCGGGCACCATCTCCATGACTCCATCAGCGAGACCACTAAACACATATGTGGAGAAGGTGTCAGACTTAATTGATTCACAGAATTGGACGTGGCGACAGGATTTGATTCGGGAAGCTTTCGTTGCCTCGGATGCAGCTGTCATTATAAACATTCCTATTCGGCAGGGAGGGGGACCTGACTTTCCTGCATGGGCGTTTGATAGATCAGGCAACTACACTGTGAAGACGGCGTACCGGGCTCTTGTGACTCAGAAAGAGCGATTAGCTCTAGAGGAAGGGACAGCTACCGGGACCTCAGAGGATGACAAACAGATGTGGAAAGCCATATGGAAACTTAATGTTATTCCAAAAGTAAGAGTATTCTGGTGGAGAGTACTTCGTGGTATTCTCCCAAATGAATACACGCTCAAGAACCGCCATATTGCAACCGTTAGTAGCTGCAAAGTCTGCTTGGCCGGGGAGGAGGACTTGCACCATGCGTGTAACGCCCTTGATGCGGCTATAGCTCCCACGTGTCGAGGCACGACTTAGAGACATAACCGTATTGAAAGCAATGTCGCAAGTTAGGCAATCATCACAACATCCCATGTAATATAGATAATAAAGGGGGAGATACATAGTTGGCTTGCACTCGCCACGTCAATCAAAGTACATAAATAGCATTACAACAATCAAACACTCATGGCCCGACTACGACGCCAAAATAAAAGATAACCCAACATGCGACACGGTCCCGATCACCCCAACTGGGCACCACTACTGATCATCAGGGAAAGACACATAGTATCGGCGTGAGTCCTCGTCGAACTCCCACTTGAGCTCAAGCGCGTCATCTGGAGCGGAATCATTAGGCCCCGCATCTGGTTTGGAAGTAATCTGTGAGCCACAGGGCTCAGCAATCTCGCACCCTTTTGATCAAGACTATTTAAGCTTATAGGTAAGGCAAGGTAATATATGTGGAGCTGCAGCAAGCGACTAGCATATATGGTGGCTATCCTGTTCGCAAAAGAGAGCGAGAAGAGGAGGCAAAGCGCGAATGAGTAACTAGAGGACATCCTGCGGCAAGCATTACTCCAACATCGTGTTCACTTCCCGGACTCCGCCGAGAAGAGACCATCACGGTAACTCACACAGTTGATTCTTTTTAATTAAGTTAAGGTTCAAGTTATCTACAACCAGACATTAACAAATTCCCATCTGCCCATAACCACGGGCACGGCTTTCGAAAGTTCAAATCCCTGCAGGGGAGTCCCAACTTAGCCCATGACAAGCTCTCACGGTCAACGAAGGAATAGACCTTCTCCCGAGACATTCCGATCAGACTCGGTATCCCGGTTCTACAAGACACTTCGACAAGTTAAAACAAATCCAGCAACACCACCCAGATGTGCCGACAAATCCCGATAGGAGTTGCACATATCTCGTTCTCAGGGCACACCGGATGAGCAAGACGTTGGGTAGGCCAGCCCAGAGTTGCCCCTGGTAGCCCCGGACATCGCTCGGTTGGACCAACACTCGGAGGAGCACTGGCCCGGGGGGGCTAAAATAAGATGACCCTCGGGCTCCGGAAACCCAAAGGAAAAAGAGGCTAGGTGGCAAATGGTAAAACCAAGGTTGGGCATTGCTGGAAAAGCTTTAATCAAGGCGAACTATCAAGGGGTTCCCATTATCACCCAACCGTGTAAGGAACGCAAAATCCGGGAACATAACACCGATATGACGGAAACTAGAGCGGCAAGAGTGGAACAAAACACTAGGCGAGAGGCCGAGCCTTCCACCCTTTACCAAGTATATAGATGCATTAAGATAACAAGGCAATATAATGATATCCCAACAAGTAAATAATGTTCCAACAAGGAACGGTCTCCAAACTTCACCTGCAACTAGCAATGCTATAAGAAGGGCTGAGCAAAGCGGTAACATAGCCAATTAACGGTTTGCTAGGACATGGTGGGTTAGAGGTTTTACATGGCAATTTGGGAGGCATGATAAGCAAGTGGTAGGCATCGTAGCATAGGCATAGCAAAAGAGCGAGCATCCAACATAGCAAAGATAGTAGTGATTTCGAGGGTATGATCATCTTGCCTGCAAAGTTGTCAGAGTTGACTGGATCCTCGAAAGCAAACTCAACGGGCTCCTCGTTAGCGAACTCGTCTCCCGGCTCTACCCAAACAAGATAAACAAGCAAACGGAGCACAATCAACCACGTGCAACTCAAACAACATGATGCAAACATGGTATGCAATGGGGATGCAATATGGGATGCATATGCAAGATTTGACAAGAAATGCATGAACCTGGCCTCAACTTGGAAATCCAAGTGTGCCACTGGAAAGATGAGATGAAATCGCTTGAAAACGATATAAAGAACACCAGAATCGGAGTTACGATTTGGAAATGGCAAGCAATTCAAATATGACCACGTTCTGCGATTTACAACAAGTAGCCATCTAAATGCAAGAAGATGAACGTGCTACAACACCCAAACATGGCATCAAAATACATGGCAGGGATCCACTCAAGATGCTTAGCAAAAGACTAGCACTGAGCTACGGCCAATTCACCCATTAACAGGCTCAAACAAGCATGGCAAAAGTGCATTTGGCAAACAGATCTCAGACTTAGTGAAATTAACACTTGTCTGGAATTTCAGATCAGATAGCACTCTTTGGAGCATGAAAACAATATGCTACAGGACCTGAACATGGCAAGGTAAAGCATGGTATGGAGCTACTCAAAGAGCTTAACAAAAGTCCCTTAGTGACCTTGAGCCAAAAGGGATCAGAAAATACATTTGCAAGCATGTGAACATGGCAAAAATATAATCAGTTCTCAGACTTAGTGAAAACTGGAGCATGCTGAAACAGATATCAAGTAGGCATGTTTACGAGCTCGATGCACTCACTACATAGCAAGTCATGACAATCTAAGCATGCACCCATCAAGAATACAGAAAATACAAGCTAGGCATGGCAAGAACAATAACATAGCATGCACGGATCAACTACAACATCCTCGGCAAAATTGCTAACAAGTAGAAAATCTGCCCAGATTCACGAAATGACAAAAGTAGAGCTCGAATGACTCAAGCTAGGGTGCTCCATAATTGCAAACAAAGACATGGATGGATAGAGCACTACAATATTAACAAAACATCCTTACTGATCATCCTCAAAGGAGGCACAGATCACTAGGAATCAACATGAACATATGGCATAATGAGATAAACAGTCCAAGGACTCAGTGGAAAAGCGAAGTCCCTGGAATCAGCATTACCGAATGCTCCACTTTGCAAGCTTGTGCTAGTCACCACACACATCACAAAAATACATGGGTTGCACCTCTGGATAGATGGCAAAACATATAACAAAACTCATGTAGAGCTCATGGGCATATCATGCACACAATAATCATGGCAAAAATGACAAATATCTAATTGGAGCAGCAGATCTGACAATTAACTCAAATAGAATTCTTCTAACAGCATTTCGGGCATCAAGATGAACTCAAATGAAAATAATGTAATGAGATGAAATGATGTGCTCTCTGAGACGAACATTTTGATATGCTATATGCCCAAAACGGAGCTACGGATGCGGAGATACGACATGATGAACATAGCCAAAATAACTAGGGACTTGGGAAAAAAAGAGAGGTCAACCCTTCTCAGATCTAGGGTTTCACGCCGGCGCACGAACCGAGGCAAAAATCCGGCGAGGTGGCGGCGGCTCCGGCGAGGTAAGTCGAGGGGGAGGCCGGGAAGGGACGGATCCGGCCCCCTCTCGTCCCGATCCGGCGAGGGCGGCGGCTCCGGCCGGCGATGGCGGCGAGGGGTGCGGGGCGGCGCTGGCGCCTGGCCCCTGGCTCCGGCGAGCTGCTGCGGCGGCCGGGGCGAGATCCGGCCGACGATGGCGGATGCGGCGGACGGCGTCGGAGGAGGAGGTGCGGGGCGGCGCTGTCGATGGGCCCGGGAGGGCCTCCCGCGGGCCTGGCGGGCCGGGCGGCGGCGCGGGGAAGTGGGGACCTGCCCGGGACGCGTGGCGCGCCCTTATTGGACGAGGACGGCGGCGGCGAAATGTCCGGCCGGAACGGACATGTCCGGCGCGGCGCGATGCGAATTTTTAGGGTTTCAGGGGGAAGAAGAAGGAGATTTTCAGGGGGGGTCTTTAAATAGGCATAGGAGGAGCTAGGAGAGTCCAAATGAGGTGCAGTTTTCGGCCACGCGATTGTGATCGAACGCTCTAGATGATGGAGAAGGTTTTGGTGGGTTTTGGGCCAAATTACAAGGGTGTTGGGCTGCAACATACACGAGGCCTTTTTGGTCCCTCGGTTAACCATTGGAGCATCAAACGAAGTCCAAATGGTACGAAACTTGACAGCGGTCTACCGGTAGTAAACCAAGGCCTCTTGGCAAGTCTCGGTCCAATCCGGAAATGTTTAATCCCCACACACGAAAGAAAGGTAGAAATGACCACCGGAGGAGAACGGAGCGCCGGAATGCAAAACGGACAACGGGGAAAAAGCTTGAATGCATGAGATGAACACGTATGCAAATGCAATGCACATGATGACATGATATGAGATGCATGACAACGATAACAACACACAGAGACAAAAACCCGAACCCGAGAAAATAAAATAACTTAACGCCGGAAACGGCAAGAGTTGGAGTACATATTGGGAAAATCATATCCGGGGTGTTACAATGCGCTTCTCTCCTGTCCGCATGCTCGGCCTTTTTGGGAGGAGGCATGTGCATGGTTTGATCTCCGGCTGCCAAATCTCTCGCGGGAGACATGGGCGCGTGATATCACATGCATCACACAATTCTCTGATGATGATCGTGCAAAGATCACAACTATTATGTGGTATATATGGCATTCTAGGAATCGGATCAAGCATGGGGAGGTAGGTCGAGATCCTACTGAGACGATCCGATCCACGAAGGTGGCGATTGCTCTTCTACAGCTGCCCCGGAAGGCGGCTTCGATCCTGCCAGGTTTTGGCTGGGGACCACATGATG
>NC_041388.1:322670367-322681572 GCF_002162155.2 Triticum dicoccoides
AGGGCGCTGGTGGTGTTGCTCATTCGTCTACTGCGTTCCTAGGCGCATGGTGCAAACCTTTTGATGGGGTATCTGATCCTCTGATCATTGAGGTGTTGCCACTGCGGGAAGGTGTCCGATTTGCTACTCTACGAGGCTTCCAAGATGTGATCATGAAGGTTGACTGTCTGGAGCTGGTGATGCTCTCGGAAACTTGCCATAATTCTCGATCTATTGTGGCTCCAATTTTGTTAGAAATAGGAGAGCTTAGTACTCTTTTCACTACTTTTGATGTTCATCATGTAAGCAGGTCAGTAAACTTATCAGCGCATCTCTGTGCAAAACATGCATGCACACTGAATGTGACTGAAAGTTGACTCGACGAGACTCCTAGCTTCCTTGTGACCAGCCTTCTGGCTGATTGTCCAAGGAATGCTCTTGCTTAATAAGCTCTCCGAATTGCTCGCAAAAAAAAAGATTCTGATTGGAGGCTCCCTCCACGGAATATGTGTCCATATAATTACGAAGAAAGTTATCATGTACCCCATCCATCTTGTTCCATTCGTTGATCTGATTCTGAACCGCTCCACTGTTGGCATGAGAGACGAGTGCGAGCACAACGTGGGGAATATGCCGGGCATCGATCCGAAGATTCCTGCAATAGAAACCTCCAAAATCCAAAAAAATACTATTGATTGATTAACTTTGGGTTATTGTTGACAACGACCAGCTTGTTTACAACTTAGTCAGAGCCTTATCTTAAGATGAAATCGAGGCTTCGCTCGAACCTTCTCTGTGGATATCCAACAAAACTAGAAACATGTGTGCATTTCTGGTTTGTTGACAAAATTTAGTTTGTCATACGGCAAATGCCAAAAATGTAGCTACTAATTGGTTGGCTACCAAACTATCTTGTCAATGTCTTGACAAATTTATTTCTGTAGAAAAATGTGATAAGATCAATAACATCAAATACACATAGTACAAAAACGACAATCTTATGAGACCAATTTGGTGCTCTAGATATTAATACATTTTTCAGTAGACTTGGTCAAAATTAAACAAGTTTGACTTAAGACAAACGCAAACTTTGTTAGTATTATCTTTAGACGGCCCCATTTATTATGTTGCATGACTCATGTTAGCACCCCATTTGCAATTATACGGGTATCCTCTATTTCCTCATTAGAACCTTTATTTAGTCGCTGCATGTGATTGCATGATAGTACTTATGATATTAGAGCATCTATAGCCGGGTGCCTCAAACACCCCTCCCCCCACCATACGCCCGGGTGGATGCCTCGATCAGTGACCGGTTAAAAAAAAGTTGACCTAGACGGGCGCCTCAACGGGCCTCAAACGCCCGAGCTAAACGTCACCCTTCATATCCAGCCCAAAAATAAGGCGGATATGAGGAGGCCTGGGCGCGTCCGTCATGTCAGATTAACGGCTGGGTCACACACGAAATCGTTTGGAAACCCAACAGTTGGATGGGCGTCTCCTCCGGGCGGGATGTGAATGTTGTGTGGCGCCGCTCCGGCTCGCCACCCCAGGCCAAAGTCGATCCAGCTATTTAAGCCGGCCGATGTCCGCAACCCTAGCCACAACCTCATCCTCCCTCTCTGCACCGTCAACCCGATCATATCTCTCTTTGTCTCCGCCTTCCTCTTCCCTCGTCGTCCGACATGGCCCGGCCGAAGAAGAGCACCTATGCTATGCTAACGCCGGAGCGCCGCTTCCAGACCCGGGAGAGGCGCGCAGCCCAAATCGCAGCGGGCCTGCCTCCGGACTCACCGGAGCCGGTGGAGGAGGAGGAGGGGGAGCAGCAGCTAGAGCCCATGGAGGGGCGGATCCGAAGGAGGAGTCGGTGCCGGTTGCGGGCTTCACCATGGAGGAGACCATGTCGAAGTTCGCCGTCGCCCAAGAGGCGGAGATGGAGGAGCAGATAGCCATCCTGGAGTCCATCCAGAATGAAGCGTACGTGGAGTCCAACCGGGATTTCCTCCGGCAAGAACAAGCGAAGACTGACGCGCTCTTCGACGAGGTGGAAGCGGAGATAGAGGCGGAGGCAGAGGAGGAGCGGGAGTTGTGTCTGCCCGATGTACCCGAGCCCGGAACGGAGATAGTGGACATCTCCGACGACAACGAGTAGCGTAGTCAAGAATTAGTTGATATACGTAGTATGTAGATGTTTTCTTTACATGGTTTGTATGATTTTCAGATTTTACATATGAGGTGTTTGGATACAGAGAGAGTTATTTGAGAAGTGTCTGGACGCGTCCGCGGGCGTTTGAGGGGCCGGATTTGTCAAGTCCAGTTGTAGATGCTCTTATATACCACTATGGAATGTCTTGCGAGTTTCACATGGATAATTGTGGAGTTGTAGCATTTTAAACACGTTTGATTTCCTCATTGTACTCTCTCCGCTTATAAATATAAGATATTTTAATAATATGGACTACATACAAACTGGAATGAGTGAACAAACGCATCAATACTATCCATGTACATTCAATTTGTAAAATAGTTAGTAGAATATTTTATACTGTAGTACTCCCTCCGTAAACTAATATAAGAGCGTTTAGATCACTATTTTAGTGATCTAAACGCTCTTATATTAGTTTACAGAGGAAGTATTTATGAACAAGGGAGTAGTAAATAGGTTTCCGGTACTCCAAATGCCAAGAAAAGTCATCCCACACACAAAAATGCCAAGGAAAATCAAGAACGCTTCTGGGGAAACATGACAGCCAGATCAACAGAAATGCTGCTCCTTTTTTCCCGAAAAAACAAAGCGCCCCGCGAAAAAGAAAAACGCTCCTGTTTTGGTGGCGTTCGTCCGTTTTCAAATGCACAGCATAGGTCGGTCGACCATTTTCATGCGTTTGAACGGATCCGCAGGCGCCACGTGGACGCGTCCCATCTAATCTGACGCGGGCAGTGGCGCAGCATGCCATTGGCCAATGGCCGGCCAGACCTAAGCTAAGCTAAGGGCTGAACCTTTTTCCAGATGTAGGGCGCACGCTGCGTGACTTTCCTGCACAATCTTCACTCCACACCTCTCGTGTTTACGATATTACGGACACGGGGTCGCGAACCATGCACGGTTCATGAAGGCATCCGATTGCATCTACATTCACGCGGCTGATGATGTGTACTCAATCATCGTGGTCACGTCATGTTGCTCAATCCGGGGTTCACTAAACCCACTTTAGATTCACTTACATGCGACGAATGTTGGAAATAATGGGCCTAGCCCATGAGAAATTTCTGAAATCTCAAACCAGGCTCATGAAAAATGATAAGTGTTGGTGCTAAAAGTTTAGTCTTATATGGCTAGTTGAGGAGGTGTGAGATCTCTTTATATAGTGAGTTCTCTATGTCATACTTAGTTGGGTGTGACGGAGAGAAATAGAAGATCGCATGTGCGACATGCACGCGAATGGTTTGCCAAATCTATAGAGGCGCGACTTCCTTTTGTCGTTTATTTTTGATGTCTTGGCAGACAAGTTAAATATTTCTTGTTCTGTAAGTAAACAAATTATAATCCAAAAATCAGTTTGAGTAATGCTTGTGAAACGACACCGCCTTTGGTCCTATTGTATGTACTGCTACTGGCGCGGCTAAAGGCACATCGAAAACACGTAGGGTTTTGCTTCATCTCGTAACTTGCCTCGCCATCGTAATCTACTTCATCACGAACGCCGTTGTGCAACGGTGTGCGGAAGAGCAGGTCTCCGAAATCGTTCGTTCTTGCAATTCTGCACTAGGAGAGAACAAATTAGTTTTTTGGGAAGCATTCTGCCCGACTGCTCGAGTTCGTCATTACGGGTCGTCTTTCATCCAAGTCAGGCGGCTCTACTCATCGTCGTCTTCATCACCGTCAGCAACAGATCGTCATCAACATCGTCATCAACAACGTCGCTCCTACTTGTTACTATTGTTTATATAGAAATCTATTTTCATTTTCTACTCCCAAATTTACAGACCTGTTACTATTGTTTATATATAATCTGTATTCACTATCTACTCCAAAATTTACAGACATGTTACTACTTATTTATATATAATCCATTAATCTTAGCTGCGATCAGTTAGCAGGAAAGCAAGATTGGGTCTTGGAAGAAAGATTTTGGACCCAGAATACCGCTGAGCTAGAAAAGTTACCATACTGAACAAAAGTGCGTCTTACACAAAACTTTATAATACAAGGACTTAACTGAAAATAGCTGCAAACCAGTTTGTCTTGGGCAGGTTTGGGCTGAAATCTGGTCCTTCCGAGCCGGTAGCACAGACAGAGAAGGTGGGAGGCGAATCTCGTGGAATTCTCTCTCCACTGCTCGCCGGAAACAAGAAATCGCCAACCCACGAATCTTCCCTCACAACCAGTCCACACCGCCGCGCCAAGTCCCGATCTTGCCGGCCGAGCTGCACTCCGGCCGTCCCCAGTTCCCCGGCTCGACCCTCCCGCCACGAATTCGGACGGCTCGTCCACCCTGGCAGGTGAGAAATCCTCGAATTTCTTCTTCAATTTGTTTTGGCCGCGGGGAGGATTCCCGAATTTTACCTGTCTCGTTTCCCCACCTCTTGCCTGGCCCAAGTAGTTTCCATGGGTGGTCGGGGCCATTTGGGGGAAGAAAGGGGCGAGAAGAGCCCTCGTGAGGCTGACATGGTGGGCCCACGTTCTGTGGGGGATGGCTGGCATATGGTTTTTCATCGGGTTCTTGGGGCATCGTAGCCCCTGACGACAACCTGGCGATCAGCAGCTGTTATGTTGGGGGTTGCTCATCTTCTTGCCCTGATAAAAGTGCGAGCTTCCATGGAATTCATATTTTGTATCGCTGGTCAGTTGTTTCTAATGAGAGAATAAGAGGCTGGGATAGCATAGCAAACAACCATCATCATGGTTGTATTTTGGATGAAGTGGCAAATTCCTCTTACATAGGAGGAGTTGAGAACACAGAAACTCTTGGAACTACCGATTTCCTGTACTAGCGTTAGTAGGATGAATTGGCGTTAAGAAATAAAAACTTTTGTTGGAACCTTGGCTAGAGGTTTCTTTGAAAATTTCAGCAGCCCCTTTGGTCCATAACGGGGCGGGACTCATTCTATTATGATTCTTTAGATTATTCGCAATTGATGGCCGCTTGGATGACTAGAATGGCTCATTCGAGCCACCACCTCGCCTATTTGTATCCGTGCTGTTTTGTCTTGCTTAGTGGCCATGAAATTGACCTGTCTGAGCTGATCCAGGATCGCAATAGTATGAGATGGTGCACCGTCCCAGCTGTGGGCACAAGTATTCCAGTATCAGTTTGTGTTGCCTCTGTGACTTGTATGATTTGATTGATCTGCCTTGTAAACAGAACGACCAGTGGAATGATGAGATAAAGGTATTAGCGTGGATGAAAACAGAAAATGGCTGTTCCCTCTAGCATTCTGGGTAGAATATGAGAATTTTAGCTGTTTGCTATGGCAAACGACATCTCTGTAGGCTGTTAGTGCTCTCAGTATTATCTAGTACTGTACTAAATTAAATTAAACACTCCCCGTTGTCTTAAATCCAATGTGTGGTTAGTCTTCCCTGAAGTACCCGGGTTCTGTATGAAAATTGCCATATCTTACTGCTTTTTGTTTGAGGTGTCTTAATAGGGCATTAACTACCTAGCAAATCATCATACATGTTGCAAGCTGGTGGTCTTTCTCAGTAGATAGGGAGTGAAATATGTCACGGCACCTTCATATTAAGTAGTTATATTTTGTACTTTCATTAATGCAAATTGTTGGTGATCACTGCATGTCAGACTCCCCCTTCTATTAAAATAGCATGGTTCTCTAAGGAAATAAAATAGCTTTTTCTATTTGGTTCCTTACATCATTTTTTCCCTAGATGATGAACAGTATATCCACCAGCACTAGAGTCTAATCGTAGCAACTCAGTCGCTCACCTGCAGCAAATGGAATCAGGTGAAAACAACATGGGCTCGAATGATGGACCAAACAGCAAAGCTAGCTTGGCTGCGAGGCAACGCTTACGGTGGACAGATGAGTTGCATGAACAATTTGTGGAGGCTGTTACTCAACTTGGCGGTCCTGATAGTACGTATCCACACTGCAACTGTGCTTCATTACTTCTTTATATGAATACTATTTCTTCTTACTGTGTAATCACTTTATGGGACTAGATAATGTAGTTTATTTGAAATCTAAAGGTGATATAATTTTACATTAATTCATTTATATTACATGACATTGTTATATCTAGTGAAGTTTTTAGTATAGTTTGAAAATACCAGACATTCTTAAAAGTGACAATAGCATGTATATATATGATGCCGTGGAACTCAAAACATTGTTCTAAGTAGAAAGCTTATATATGGTTTTAAGCTGTCACATTATCTCAATACAACATCATATAAGCTTGGAATAAGTGAGAGAATTGTACCAAGCAAGAAGCCCTTTTAAGTGAGAGAATTGTAGCTTGATTTTTAAGACTTCCAAATCACTTGGGTGAGGATCTCCATCCATCTAAGCAATTAATAACTTTTATCAGTTTTTTCTTATGTTATAAAAGTGAAACGTAAGAATGTACTTAGGTTGTACTTATCTGTCTGTTATGTGCATTCGCACCTTTATTTGCTACAGTAATTATATAGGCTTATTATGCTTCTGCTGGCACTTTTTTTTTTGAACTTTGCTTCTGCTGACACTTGAATTCCTCAAATGCAACAGGAGCAACTCCTAAAGGAGTTTTGAGAATTATGGGTACACCAGGATTAACAATATACCATGTGAAAAGTCACTTGCAGGTACATCTTGTTTAACAGTGCCACTTGGCCTTTGGCAATATATTAACTCTTAATTTCTGATATTGAATTCCTCTATTACTGTTTTCAGAAATACAGGCTAGCAAAGTACATTCCTGACTCTTCAGCTGATGGTAGGTGAACACACTTCTCATATACTTGGTATTGTGATGTTTTTTTCAGTTCTTTCCTAATATGTATCTCTCGTGTAGGTAACAAGGCTGATAACAAAGATCCAGGGGATTCGCTAGCAGGACTTGATGGATCCTCGTATGTATAATGACCAGTTATAATCTCCATTAAACAGTAACTTATGTAAACTGTGACTGGCATGGCATGAGATGCAAGTACTGCAATGTATGCCGTATTCTACAATGCACTAAGAAATTCATCTAGCATAGTCAACTCACTTATTTTACCACTCTTTAGTTTGCATGCTGCTCGACAAACACATGCTAACTGTGGTTCCTCAGTAATTAGAAACATGAAAAAATTAGGGTGCAACCATAATCTAATTGAAATCTCTTATTTTATACTGATGAGTAATTTCTGCAAAATGGAAGTGTTCAATTTATTTTATTCCGTTCATCAATTTTTGGCCTTGAATACCCTCAGGTACACAAATACTACGCAGCAACGAAAACACGTTGATATAGCTTCAAACTGATCCATATGCATTTTTATCTTCCTTTATTTGAAAGATGTAATTTCGTTGCTTTTTGTTGGTTTATCCATGCCATGCTATCCGTAAGGGGCAAGTCTTTTGCTAATGTATAGCGACCTTTTTCTTGGAGACTTCAATTTCACTTTTGGAATTAGTGTCTTTCAGTTGATGCTGCTCCCCTGTTTTCCTCAGTTTTCCCTAGGGACGTTTGATCGTCGAGCCTTTTTCTTTACAGTGGAATGCAGATATCTGAAGCCCTGAAGCTGCAGATGGAGGTCCAAAAGCGGTTGCATGAACAGCTTGAAGTAAGTTTTTTGTTTGCGTTCCAAAAGCAGTCCAAACGCAAATGCTTGTAAAATACTTTATTTGCTGTGGTGAATTAAAAAACATGGGTTTTTCCATTCTAAAAACAGAGGAAATTTTTTAGTCAGCTAGAGGCAAAAACAAGTCCGTTCCTAATATTGTCAACTTCCACGCTTCTTCTAGTAATGGCTGCGAAGTCTGCATTAGAGACATTGTTTGCGTTTCGGTTTGTAATCTCATTCATATTTCCGAACTTGCAAATTAAGTAAATAGTTAGGTTTAATTGACCAGATGCATTAGTTGCATGCTTGCATAGCGGTAAGTTCATCAATAACCTACAATTATATTAAGTAGAGATCAATGATAAGATGTGCTGATAACATTTTCTTTAGGTACAAAGGCAGCTGCAGCTGCGAATCGAGGCACAGGGAAAGTACCTTAAGAAAATCATAGAAGAGCAGCAGCGTTTTGGTGGCGGTGGTATAAAGTCTGAAACACCTGGTGCAGGAGCTACTGTCACAGCGTCGAGCGATCAGTTCCCCGACTCTGAGAGGACAGACCCCTCAACTCCTGCACCCACATCTGAATCTGCATCTCAAGGTGCAGCTTTCAAAAGAGACAGTGGAAGCCAGACTGAAGCAATCAAGAGCCCATGTCACGATGAACCGCTGCTAACAGCAGATTCCAACTGTCATCCCGGTTCTCCTACTCTCAGTCCGAAGCACGAGAGGGCAGCAAAGAGGCAGCGAGGCAGCGAGGCTGAATTCCCGGAGGCCGAGTTATCCCTTCCGCAGCATATCTTCGAGTCGAGCTCGGGGCCGGAGTTCCAGCAATGTGCGGTGCCCTACTACTCGGGTCATTAGCCTCCCGGCAGCTACATTTTGGCAGCATCTTAGAATGGTGTCATCTAAGGGGATATGTTGTATGTTGACAAAAGTTGTTAGGTGTTTTCAGGTGGTTGTTTACATGATGCATACTTACACATGACATCTATATCTTGCATTTGTAGCGCCTTGACTTGTAACCTTATTGGCAGATGAGTTGACCAGTTTGGGTGGGGTGGGCACTGTTAGCCTGTTTTTTACATGCTATGTTTTCTACTCTTGTTCTTGAGTCTTAACACCAAGTTTATCTTGCTATGCAATTTGTTATGAGGATGATTGATGGTCAGAAATAAGACGATTAGCAGTGTTTTCATGTCAATGCCCCCTTTTAAGTGTGTACTTCGCACAAAATATAATAAAAAAATTATACCATCAAAAGTCTAGACAAAATCCCAAGTAAACATCTACAAACTTTTTTGAAAGAACATCTACTAACTTGAAACTTGTGTGCTCCTTCCATTCGGACATATAGGGCCTAATTTGCATTTTGAGATTTGCTTTGATCGTCAATAAAAGTAATACTATATGAGATGTTTGCTATAAAAATATATCACTAGAAACTAGTACCCCTTTGTAAAGAAATATAAGAGTGTGTTTAGATCACTGAAGTAGTGATATAAACGCGCTTATATTACCTCCGTTCTTAAATTCTTGACTAGATACATTCGTACGTAGATAAATATTCCCTCCGTCCGGAAATACTTGTCAAAAAGATGGATAAAAATGGTTGTATTTAGAACTAAAATATGTCTAGATACATCCATTTCTCTGACAAGTATTTTCGGACGGAGGAAGTATAAAACAAGAATTTTGAGACGAAGAAAGTATTTCTTTACAAGGGAGTAGTTTTAATATGAATTCAACGATGTACTTTTTGTGGCAACTGTTAATTCAATGGTATAGTTCAAGGGGCTCCTGCCTGGTGTTACGTGCCCCTTGTTCGTCTTTTTCCTGAGGAAGACTTGTATAGGGTCCGTCCTTAGATGAGATCAATGAAATCTATCATTTTGAAGATACAAAACATGTTAAAAAACTATGAAACTTTTTGCAGACATTCATCCATCTTTGATGTACAATCTCAAAAAGTTTCAGCTCCTAATTTGAACTACACTTTGGGCACGTTTGGTTGCATTGGGTGAAAAGTGCCTGCATTTGAGCCACATCCCAATCTAGCCTGGTTTAGTAAAAACAGGCAACAAACCAACATCTGCATGTTGTTTAGTTGTCTGCATTGCATTAATGGCCACTTTAAGGCCGGCTGTTTGGTTGCCCGCATTTGTGCTTAAGAGTGAGCAGGTGCAACCCACAACTGTTTGGATGCATACAGTTTTGTGTTCTGTTCATCCCATTCAAGTGTGGTGGCCTTACCACCACATTAGGCACAACAGTAGGTAGAGCACTACAAATAGCACAGAAAACTAGCAGCTAAACAAGCTAACATCGCATAAACAATCAACTAAACAACAGATAAGAGCAGATAAATAGCAACTAAACAACACATTTGCTAAACAGACTTAAATTTAACGACAGTTGGGGCATCACATGCCCCCTGCTTCACCACAGGGTGCTTAACCCTGGACAAAATATTAACAGTTCACGCCAAGTTCTCCGATCACCGATGCAACAAACTAATTATGAGTTCATCGAAACTACTTCAGAAGGCGACTTCACGGTCACCGATGCAGCTCGTGCCGGTTGCAGCGAACCTTGCACCCGATGGAGCTATCGTGGTTGTAGATTTGAACGTTGAGGCCTAGGCCAGAGATGCGCAGCACGACGAGGTCGTCGGGGACGATCCCGTGACGACGACAAAAGTAGTGCTAGGTCCGGCCAAGCACCATCTGCCCCTCGAAGGTCTGAACCTGCACCTAGAATTCGCATCATGTAACACCCCGGATGTAACTTTCCCAATTTGTACTCCAACTCTTGCCGTTTCCGGCGTTAAGTTAATTTATTATCTCGGGTTCGGGTTTTTGTCTCCGTGTGTTGTTGTCGTTTTCATGCATCTCATATCATGTCTTCATGTGCATTGCATTTGCATACGTGTTCGTCTCATGCATTCGCGCATTTTCCCTGTTGTCCGTTTTGCATTCCGGCGCTTCGTTCTCCTCCGGTGGTCATTTCTAGCTTTCTTTTATGTGTGGCGATTAAACATTTCCGGATTAGACCGAGACTTGCCAAGCGGCCTTAGTTTACTACCGGTAGACCGCCTGTCAAGTTTCGTATCATTTGGACTTCGTTTGATACTCCAACGGTTAACCGAGGGACCGAAAAGGCCTCGTGTGTGTTGCAGCCCAACACCCCTCTAATTTGGCCCAAAACCCACCTAACTCTGCTCCATCATCTAGAGCGTTCGATCACGATCGCGTGGCCGAAAACCGCACCTCATTTGGACTCTTCTAGCTCCCTCTACCTTTAAAGCTAGACCCCCTCCGAATCCGGATCTTCCCCCTCCTCAAAACCCTAATTTTCGTCTCCGCGCGGCCAGACATTGTCCGCCCCGCGCCGGACGTCGCCGCCGCCCCAACCGGGAGCCGCCACGTGGCACTCCGCCGCCAGCCGCCGCCGC
>NC_041388.1:322681923-322735296 GCF_002162155.2 Triticum dicoccoides
AACGACCGCGGCCGCGCCGCCCCGCGCCTCCCGGCCCACGCCACCGCCAAGCCGCCGCCGCCCCGCGGATCTCCGCCGCCGACGTCGCACCCTCCGGCCGCCTCCTGCCTCCTCAACGCCGGCTCCGGCGAGCTCCATCCCCGCCGGTGAACAGTGCACGCCGCCGCCTCGATCTGCGTGCCGGGTCAACCCTAGATCCGGTGGTAAATTTCGTCTAAGTCCCTAAAATTCCAGATCCAAGTGCCCCTGTTCGTAGCTCCATAACCTTGCATCCGTAGCTCTGATTCATGCATATAGCATATCAGAATGTTCATCTCAGAGAGTACATCATTTCGTTCCATTGCATCATTTCCATTTGAGTTCATCTTGATGCCCGAAATGCTGTTAGAAGAGGGCTACTTGAGATAATTGTCAGATCTGCTACTCCGTTTAGATTTTTGTCATTTTTGCATGATTAATGTGTGCATGATATGCCCTGTTGCTCTACATGTGTTTTGTTAAGGGTTTTGTCATCTTTCCAGAGGTGCAATCCATGTATTTTTGTGATGTGTGTGGTGACTTGTGCAAGCTTGCAAAGTGGTGCACTTGCTAATTTTGTTTCCAGGGACTTAGAAATTCCACTAAGTCCTTGAGCTGTTTATCTCATGTTGCCATATGTTCATGTTGTTTCCTAGTGATCCGTGCCTATTTTGAGGATGATCAGTAAGGATGTTTTGTCAATCTTGTAGTGCTCTATCCATCCATATCTTTGTTTGAAATTTTGGAGCAACCTAGCTTGAGTCAGACGAGTTCTACTTTTGCTACTTTGTGAATCTGGGCAGATTGTCAACTTGTTTGCAATTTTGCCGATGATGTTGTAGTTGATCCGTGCATGCCATGCCATTGTTCTTGCCATGTCTAGCTTGCATTTTGTTTCTTCTTGTTGGATGTATGCTTGTATTGCCATGACTTGCATCGTAGTGAGTGCATCGAGCTCGTAAACATGCCTACTTGATATCTGTTTTCAGCATGTTCCAGTTTTCACTAAGTCTGAAAACTGATTATGTTTTTGCTATGTTCACATGCTTGCAATTGTATTTTCTGATCCCTTTTGGCTCAAGGTCACTAAGGGACTTTTGTTAAGCTATTTGAGTAGCTCCATGCCATGCTTTACTTTGCCATTTTCAGATCCTGTAGCATATAGTTTTGTTGCTCCGAAGAGGGCTACCTGATCTGAAATTCCAGACAAGTGTTAATTTCACTAAGTCTGAGATCTGTTTGTCATATGCATTTTTGCCATGCTTGTTTGAACCTGTTAATGGATGAATTGGCCATAGCTCAGTGCTAGACCTTTGTTAAGAATCTTGAATGACTCCCTTCCATGTATTTTGTTGTCATGTTTGGGTGCTGTAGCATGATCATCTCATTGCATTTAGATGCCTACTTGCTGTAAATCGCAGACCGGTGTCATTTTTGAATCGCTTGCCATTTCCAAACCGTAACTCCGATTCCGGCGTTCTTTATATCGTTTTCAAGCGATTTCATCTCATCTTTCCAGTGGCACACTTGGATTTCCAAGTTGAGGCTAGGTTCATGCTTTTCCTGTCATTTCTTGCATTTGGCATCCCGCATCGCATCCCGCATAGCATATCATCATCGCATCATATTGTTTGGTCCTTGCACGTGGTTGATTGTGTCCTTGTTGCTTGTTTGTCTTGTTTGGGTAGAGCCGGGAGACGAGTTCGTTAACAAGGAGCCCGTTGAGTTTGCTTTCGAGGATCCAGTCAACTCTGACAACTGTGCAGGCAAGATGATCATACCCTCGAAATCACTATTATCTTTGCTATGCTAGTTTGCTCGCTCTTTTGCTATGCCAATGCTATGATGCCTACCACTTGCTTGCAAGCCTCCCAAATTGCCATGTCAAACCTCTAACCCACCATGTCCTAGCAAACCGTTGATTGGCTATGTTACCGCTCTGCTCAGCCCCTCTTACAACGTTGCTAGTTGCAGGTGAAGATTGGAGGCCGTTCCTTGTTGGAACATTTATTTACTTGTTGGGATATCATTATATTGCCATGTTATCTTAATGCATCTATATACTTGGTAAAGTGTGGAAGGCTCGGCCTCTCGCCTAGTGTTTTGTTCCACTCTTGCCGCCCTAGTTTCCGTCATATCGGTGTTATGTTCCCGGATTTTGCGTTTCCTTACGCGGTTGGGTTATAATGGGAACCCCTTGATATTTTGCCTTGATTAAAGCTTTTCTAGCAATGCCCAACCTTGGTTTTACCATTTGCCACCTAGCCTTTTCTTTCCCTTGGGTTCTGCAGACTCAAGGGTCATCATTATTTTAACCCCCCCGGGCCAGTGCTCCTCTGAGTATTGGTCCACCTGTCAGCTGCCGGTGGCCACCAGGGGCAACTCTGGGCTGGCCTACCCGTACCTAAGACAATCTGAGTGTGCCCTGAGAAAGAGATATGTGCAGCTCCTATCGGGATTTGTCGGCACATTCGGGCGGTGTTGCTGGTCTTGTTTTAACCTGTCGAAGTGTCTTGAGTAACCGAGATACCGAGTCTGATCAGAACGTCTTGGGAGGAGGTCTATTCCTTCGTTGACCGTGAGAGCTTGTCATGGGCTAAGTTGGGACTCCCCTGCAGGGATTTGAACTTTCGAAAGCCGTGCCGCGGTTATGGGCAGATGGGAATTGTTAATGTCCGGTTGTAGATAACTTGAACCTTAACTTAATTAAAATGAATCAACCGAGTGTGTTACCGTGATGGCCTCTTCTCGGCGGAGTCCGGGAAGTGGACACGGTGTTGGAGTAATGTTTGCGCAGGTTGCTCTCTAGTTTCTCGCTCGCGCTTTGCCTCCTCTTCTCGCTCTCTTTGCGTATAAGTTAGCCACCATACTTGCTAGTCGCTTGCTGCAGCTCCACATATTTACCTTGCCTTACCTATAAGCTTAAATAGTCTTGATCGCGAGGGTGTGAGATTGCTGAGTCCCTGTGGCTCACAGATTACTATTACACCAGATGCAGGGCCTGATGATTCCGCTCCAGGAGACGCGTATGAGCTCAAGTGGGAGTTCGACGAAGACTCTCAACGATACTATGTTTCCTTTCCCGATGATCAGTAGTGGTGCCCAGTTGGGGGTGAACGGGACCGTTGTCGCTTGTTGGGTTATCTTTTATTTTGGCGCCATAGTCGGGCCATGAGTGTTTGGATGATGTAATGTTATTTATGTACTTGATTGACGTGGCGAGTGTAAGCCAACTATGTTATCTCCCCTTTCATTATTATATTACATGGGATGTTGTGAAGATTGCCTAACTTGCGACATATGCCTTCAATGCGATTATGCCTCTAAGTCGTGCCTCGACACGTGGGAGATATAGTCGCATCAAGGGTGTGACACACCACTAATTTGCAGACAGCCTGACGATGCGCTTGGTCTTCAGCACGAGCCACTACCTCATCACCTCTTGGAACTTGGGAGGGATGATGAGCATGGCGAGATCCTCCTTGTGCATGATTTGCACATAGAAGCGAAGCGGCTCTCGAGATCCTTCCTCGTGCCCGGTCCTAGGAGCTCGTCCCCTTGAACGTGGCTGGCTCATGAAGGCGACCCTTCCAGATAGGTACACCCTCCGGAGCCAGCGGTTCGTAGGGATGAAGTGCATAACATATTTGAAGGAAATATGCCCTAGAGGCAATACTAAAGTTGTTATTTTTATTTCCTTATATCATGATAAATATTTATTATTCATGCTAGACTTGTATTAACCGGAAACTTAGTACATGTGTGAATACATAGACAAAATAGAGTGTCCCTAGTATGCCTCTACTTGACTACCTCGTTAATCAAAGATGGTTATGTTTCCTGACCATAGACATGTGTTGTCATTTGATGAACGGGGTCACATCATTAGAGAATGATGTGATGGACAAGATCCATCCGTTAGCTTAGCATAATGATCGTTTAGTTTTATTGCTATTGCTTTCATCATGACTTATACATGTTCCTCTGACTATTAGATTATGCAACTACCGAATACCGGAGGAACACATTATGTGCTATCAAACGTCACAACGTAACTGGGTGATTATAAAGATGCTCTAAAGATGTCTCCAGAGGTGTTTGTTGGGTTGGCATAGATTGAGATTAGGATTTGTCAATCCGTGTATCGGAGAGGTATCTCTGGACCCTCTCGGTAATGCACATCACTATAAGCCTTGCAAGCAATGTGACTAATGAGTTAGTCACAGGATGATGCATTACAGAACGATTAAAGAGACTTGCCGGTAACTAGATTGAACTAGGTATGATGATACCACGATCGAATCTCGGGCAAGTAACATACCGATGACAAAGGGAACAACGTATGTTGTTATGTGGTTTGGCCGATAAAGATCTTCGTAGAATATGTAGGAACCAATATGAGCATCCAGGTTCCGCTATTGGTTATTGACCGGAGATGTGTCTCGGTCATGTCTACATAGTTCTCGAACCCATAGGGTCCGCATGCTTAACGTTTGATGACGATTCATATTATGAGTTATGTGAATTGATGACCAAAGGTTGTTCAGAGTCCCGGATAAGATCATGGACATGATGAGGAGTCTCAAAATGGTCGAGACATAAAGATTCATATATTGGAAGGTTACATTCGGACACCGGAACGGTCCGGATCGTTTCGCATGAGCTTCGGAGTACCAGGGGTTACCGCCCCCCCGGGAAGTTATTGGGCATCATGGGCCTAGTGGTGGAAGAGAGGAGGTCGGCCAAGGAGTGGCACGCGCCCCCCAAGCCCAATCTGAATTGGGTTAGGGTTGGGCGGCGGCCCCCCTTTCCTTCTCTCCTCCTTCTCCTTCCCTCCTTCTCCTACTAGGAATAGGAAAGAGGAGGGGAATCCTACTTGGACTAGGGAGTCCTAGTAGGATTCCCCACACCTGGCGCACCCCCTTAGGGACAGCCACCTCTTCCCTCCCCTCCTTTATATACGTGGCCATGGGGCATCCCATAGACACACAAATTGATCTTTTAGCCGTGTACGGTGCCCCCTCCACAGTTACACACCTCGGTCATATCATTGTAGTGCTTGGCGAAGCCCTGCGTCGGTAACTTCATCATCACCGTCACCACGCCGTCGTGCTGATGGAACTCTCCCTCGGCCTCAGCTGGATCAAGAGTATGAGGGACGTCACCGAGCTGAACATTTGCTGATCACGGAGGTGCCATGCGTTCGGTACTTGGATCGCGAAGACGTTCGACTACATCAACCGCGTTATTAAACGCTTCCGCTTTCGGTCTACGAGGATACGTAGACACACTCTCCCCTCTCGTTGCTATGCATCTCCTAGATAGATCTTGCGCGATCGTAGGTAATTTTTTTGAAATACTGTGTTCCCCAACAGTGGCATCCGAGCCAGGTCTATGTGTAGAAGTTATATGCACGAGTAGAACACAATGAGTTGTGGGCGATAATATTCATACTGCTTACTAGCAATGTCTTACTTTGATTCGGCATTATTGTTGGATGAAGCGGCCCAGACCGACATTACATGACCACGTTCATGAGACTAGTTCTACCGATGTGCTTCGCACACAGGTGGCTAGCGGGTGTCTGTTTCTCCAGCTTTAGTTGAATCGAGTTTGACTACGCCCGGTCCTTGTTGAAGGTTAAAACAACACACTTGACGAAAAATCATTGTGGTTTTGATGCGTAGGTAAGAACGGTTCTTGCTAGAAGCCCATAGCAGCCACGCAAAACTTGCAACACAAAGTAGAGGGCGTCTAACTTGTTTTTGCAGGGCATGTTGTGATGTGATATGGTCAAGACGTGATGAGATATAAATTGTGGTATGATATGATCATGTTTTTGTAAAAGTTATCGGCAACTGGCAAGAACTTTATGGTTGTCTCTTTATTGCATAAGATGCAAGCGCCATATAATTGCTTTACTTTATCACTATGCGATAGCAATAGTTGCAAAAGCAATAGTTGGCGAGCCGACCATGTGCCGACACGTTGATAGAGATCAAAATGATGGAGACATAGTGTCATGCCGGTGACGATGGAGATCATGACAGTACTTGATACATCTCCGTCGTATCTATAATTTTTGATTGTTCCATGCCAATATTCTACAACTTTCATATACTTTTGGCAACTTTTTATATTATTTTTGGGACTAACATATTGATCCAGTGCACAATGCGAGTTCCTGTTTGTTGCATGTTTTTTGTTTTGCAGTAAATCCATATCAAACAGAGTCCAAACGGGATAAAAACCGACGGAGATTTTTTTTGGAATATATGTGATTTTTGGGAAGAAAAACCCACGCGAGACGATGCCCGAGGGGGCCACGAGGCAGGGGGCGCGCCCCAGGGGGCAGGCGTGCCCTGGGCCCTCATGGCCACGCCGTAAAGCAGTTGATGCCCTTATTTCTCCGCAAGAAAGCTAATATCCGGATAGAGATCGTGTTAAAATTTCAGCCCAATCGGAGGTACGGATCTCCAGGAATATAAGAAATAGTGAAAGGGTAGAATCTGAGAACGTAGAAACAGAGAGAGACAGAGAGACAAATCCAATCTCGGAGGGCTCTCGCCCCTCCCACGCCATGGAGACCAAGGACCAGAGGGGAAACCCTTCTCCCATCTAGGGAGGAGGTTAAGGAAGAAGAAGAAGGAGGGGGGCTCTCTCCCCCCGCTTCCCGTGGCACCGGAGTGCCACCGGGGGCCATCATCATCACCGCAATCTTCACCAACAACTTCACCGCCATCATCACCAACTCTTCCCCCCTCTATGCAGCGGTGTAAACCCTCTTTTAACCGCTGTAATCTCTACTTAAAGATGGTGCTCAACGCTATATATTATTTCCCAATAATGTATGGCTATCCTATGATGTTTGAGTAGATCCGTTTTGTCCTATGGACTATTTGATGATTGTGATTGGTTTGAGTTGCATGTTTTATTATTGGTGTTGTCCTATGGTGCTCTCCGTGTCGCGCAAGCGTGAGGGATTCCCGCTGTAGGGTTTGCAATATATATGTTCATGATTTGCTTATGGTGGGTGGCGTGAGTGATAGAAGCATAGACCCTAGTAAGTAGGTTGTTTGCGTATGGGATAAAGAGGACTTGATACTTTAATGCTATGGTTGGGTTTTACCTTAATGATCTTTAGTAGTTGCGGATGCTTGCCAGAGTTCTAATCATAAGTGCATATGATCCAAGTAGAGAAAGCATGTTAGCTTATGCCTCCCCCTCAAATAAAATTGCAATAGTGATTACCGGTCTAGTTATAGATTGCGTAGGGACAAATAACTTTCTCGTGACAACAAGCTCTCTACTAAAACTAACTTAGTTATTTCTTTATCTAAACAGCCCCTACTTTTTATTTACGCGCTCTTTATTATCTTGCAAACCTATCCAACAACACCTACAAAGTACTTCTAGTTTCATACTTGTTCTAGGTAAAGCGAACGTCAAGCGTGCGTAGAGTTGTATCGGTGGTCGATAGAACTTGAGGGAATATTTGTTCTACCTTTAGCTCCTCGTTGGGTTCGACACTCTTACTTATCAAAAACTATTGTGATCCCCTATACTTGTGGGTTATCAAGACCTTTTTCTGGCGCCGTTGCCGGGGAGCAATAGCGTGGGGTGAATATTCTCGTGTGTGCTTGTTTGCTTTATCACTAAGTAATTTTTATTTGCTGTTCTTAGTTGTTGTTTATCTTTAGTTATGGATATGGAACACGAAATACCAAAAAAATAGGTGTACTTTCTGCTCATGGAGATGAGGAACCTCGTAAAACCCTCGATGCTCGTTATGTGACAGATATTACGTACTACTTTGATATTTCAGAGAAAACCCCATTCAATTTGGTAATGGGAGACACGTTGGATCAACGTGAATACTTTAGGGATTATCACTTGACTCAAAAAGGGAAACTATTATGGGATCAAATTTATATGTTGAAATGGTATGCTAGGCAACTATGCTTGAGATATGATTATACTTGTTGATCTAGGATGAAGGCTCCACACCTTCCCTTTTTATGCAAATTTATGACAATGAAACTTTGGATTCTTATGCTAGAGGTATATATGACTATTATGATGTGGAACAAATAGAAGAATTTGTTGCTTTTATGGGTGCTTATGAAATTGAATCTATGTTCAAAGAATATGAAAATCTTTATGATGCTGTCTATAGACCTGAAAATTTAGCTATCCTTAAATATTGTTATGAGAATTATGCATACAATTCCGATATTGATGCGTTTATTGAGAAAGTCTCCACTGTCCCAGAAGAGACTAATATTTTGCAGGAATCTATGGAAGAAGAAATTGATGAAACTGTGAGCCCATTGGATGAAAAAGATGAGGAGGAGAGCGAAGAACAAAAGGAGGAAGAGCGGATTGATCACCCGTGCCCACCTTCTAATGAGAGTAACTCTTCAACTCATACATTGTTTAATTTCCCTTCATACTTACCGAAGGATGAATGCTATGATAATTGTTATGATCCCGTTGATTCTTTTGAAATATCCCTTTTTGATGATGCTTGCTATGCTTGTGGCTAAGATGCCAATATGAATTATGCTTATGGAGATGAACTTGCTATAGTTCCTTATGTTAAACATGAAATCGTTGCTATTGCAGCCACACATGATAGTCCTATTATCTTTTTGAATTCTCCAAACTACACTATATCGGAGAAGTTTGTGCTTATTAAGGATTATATTAATGGATTGCCTTTTGCTACTACACATGATGATTTTGATGAGTATAATATGCATGTGCTTGCTGCTCCTACTTGCAATTATTATGAGAGAGGAACCATATCTCCACCTCTCTATGTTTGCCACACGATAAAATTGCAAGAAACCGTTTATACTATGCATTGGCCTTTACTATGTGTGCATGAATTGTTCTTTTATTGCATGCCGATGCATAAGAAGAGAGTTAGACTTTGTCATTACATTGTATACGTTGCTTTATGCTCACTACTAAATTACAAATGATTACTAATTAAAATTGGCTTTGATATACCTTGGGATCCGGGTGGATTCACTACTTGAGCACTATATGCCTAGCTTAATGTCTTTAAAGAAAGCGCTGCCAGGGAGACAACCCGGAAGTTTTAGAGAGCCATTTATTTCTGTTGAGTGCTTTCATATAGTTTAAAAACAACAAAAATAAAGAGGGGAACCCAAAACTTCAAAAAGAAAAGCGAAAGTGAGAAAGACAATCATTGTTGAAGTGGGAGCTAGCCTTGAACTTTGTTCATGCTCACGGAAACTTTGTGAATCTTGATTACAGAAACTTTTCAACAAAAAATAATTATCCCCTTGTACAATTCCATTGTATTATAAAAATAATGTGCCAAGGTTTGCCTTTAGGATGTTTACTTTGCTTGTTGGTTTGTACGGTGCAGGACAGAAACTTTGGCTGTAGTGCGCGATTTTATATTTTTTACTGGAATGTCAAATGGTTCTAATTCTTTTTGTACTGTATTTCTATACAAATTTTTTATTTTTCCTAATTTTGGAATAAATTTTCAAGTATCATAAGTATGGTGAATGTTCAGATTATTACAGACTGTTATGTTTTAGACAGATTCTGTTTTTGATGCATAGTTTTCTTGTTCTGATGAAACTATCGATTTATATCAATGGATTAAGCCATGAAAAAGTTATATTACAGTAGCTACAATGCCAAAATAAAATATGAATTGGTTTGCAACAGTACTTAGAGTAGTGATTTGCTTTATTATACTAACAGATCTTACCGAGTTTTCTGTTAAAGTTTTGTGTGGATGAAGTGTTCGATGATCGAGAAGGTCTCGATGTGAGAAGAAGGAAGAGAGGCAAGAGCTCAATATAGGGGATGCCCAAGGCACCCCAAGTAAATATTCAAGGATACTCAAGCGTCTAAGCTTGGGGATGCCCCGGAAGGCATCCCCTCTTTCTTCAACAAGTATTGGTATGTTTTCGAATTCGTTTTGTGCATGCGATATGTGCAATCTTGGAGCATCTTTTGCATTTAGTTTTCATTTTTCTTTTATGCACCATGCTGGTATGAGATAGTCCTTGGTTTATTTATAGAATGATCTTTGCACTTCACTTATATCTTTTGAGTATGGCTTTATAGAATGCTTCATGTGCTTCACTTATATCATTTGAAGTTTGGATTGCCTGTTTCTCTTTACATAGAAAGCCGCCATTTGTAGAATGCTCTTTTGCTTCACTTATATTTGTTAGAGCGTGGGCATATCTTTTGTAGAAAGAATTAAACTCTCTTGCTTCACTTATATCTATTTAGAGAGATGACAGGAACTGGTCATTCACATGGTTAGTCACAAAATCCTACATAAAACTTGTAGATCACTGAGTATGATATGTTTGATTCCTTGCAATAGTTTTGCGATATAAAGATGGTGATATTAGAGTCATGCTAGTGGGTAGTTGTAGATTAGTAGAAATACTTGTGTTGAGGTTTGTGATTCCCGTAGCATGCACGTATGGTGAACCGTTATGTGATGAAGTCGGAGCATGATTTATTTATTGATTGTCTTCCTTATGAGTGGCGGTCGGGGACGAGCGATGGTCTTTTCCTACCAATATATCCCCCTAGGAGCATGCACGTAGTACTTTGTTTCGATGAATAATAGATTTTTGCAATAAGTATGTGAGTTCTTTATGACTAATGTTGAGTCCATGGATTATATGCACTCTCACCCTTCCATCATTGCTAGGCTCTCTAGTATCGCGCAACTTTCGCTGGTACCTTAAACCCACCATATACCTTCCTCAAAACAGCCACCATACCTACCTATTATGGCATTTCCATAGCCATTCCGAGATATATTGCCATGCAACTTCCATCATCATCATATACATGACTTGAGCATCATTGTCATATTGCTTTGCATGATCCTAAGATAGCTAGCATGATGTTTTCATGGCTTGTCTGTTTTTTGATGCCATTGCTACGCTAGATCATTGCACATCCCGGTACACCGCCGGAGGCATTCATATAGAGTCATATCTTTGTTCTAGTATCGAGTTGTAATATTGAGTTGTAAGTAAATAAAAGTGTGATGATCATCATTATTAGAGCATTGCCCCAGTGAGGAAAGGATGATGGAGACTATGATTCCCCCACAAGTCGGGATGGGACTCCAGACTTTAAAAATAAATAAAAGAGGCCAAAGAAGCCCAAATAAAAAAAGAGGCCAAAGAAGCCCACCAAAAACACACAAAAAAATGAGAGAAAAAGAGAGAAGGGGCAATGTTACTATCCTTTTACCACACTTGTGCTTCAGAGTAGCACCATGTTCTTCATATAGAGAGTCTCTTGAGTTATCACTTTCATATACTAGTGGGAATTTTCATTATAGAACTTGGCTTGTATATTCCGATGATGGGCTTCCTCAAATGCCCGAGGTCTTCATGAGCAAGCAAGTTGGATGCACACCCACTTAGTTTCAGTTTGAGCTTTCATACACTTATAGCTCTTAGTGCATCCGTTGCATGGCAATCCCTACTCACTCACATTGATATCTATTGATGGGCATCTCCATAGCCCGTTAATACGCCTAGTTGATGTGAGACTATCTTCTCCTTTTTGTCTTCTCCACAACCACCATTCTATTCCCCCTATAGTGCTATGTCCATTGCTCATGCTCATGTATTGCGTGAAAGTTTAAAAGGTTTGAGAACGTCAAAAGTATGAAACAATTGCTTGGCTTGTCATCGGGGTTGTGCATGATGTGAATATTTTGTGTGGTGAAGATGGAGCATAGCCAGACTATATGATTTTGTAGGGATAACTTTCTTTGGCCATGTTATTTTGAAAAGACATGATTGCTTTATTAGTAGGCTTAAGGTATTATTGTTTTTATACCAAATGATAGACTATTGCTTTGAATCACTCGTATCTTAATATTCATGCCATGATTAGATATGTGATCAAGATTATGCTAGGTAGCATTCCACATCAATTTTTTTATCATTTACCTACTCGAGGACGAGCAGGAATTAAGCTTGGGGATGCTGATACATCTCCATCGTATCTATAATTTTTGATTGTTCCATGCCAATATTCTACAACTTTCATATACTTTTGGCAACTTTTTATACTATTTTTGGGACTAACATATTGATCCAGTGCCCAGTGCCAGTTCCTGTCTGTTGCATGTTTTTTGTTTCGTAGTAAATCCATATCAAACGGAGTCCAAACGGGATAAAAACTGATGGAGATTTTTTTGGAATATATGTGATTTTTGGGAAGAAAAATACACGCGAGATGATGCCCGAGGGGGCCATGAGGCAGGGGGCACGCCCCGGGGGCAGGCACTCCCTGGGCCATCGTGGCCACCCCGTAAGGCAGTTGATGCCCTTCTTTCTCCGGAAGAAAGCTAATATCCGTATAGAGATCGTGTTAAAATTTCAGCCCAATCGGAGTTACGGATCTCCGGGAATATAAGAAACGGTGAAAGGGTAGAATGTGAGAACGTAGAAACAGAGAGAGATAGAGAGACAAATCCAATCTCGGAGGGGCTCTCGCTTCTCCCACGCCATGGACACCAAGGACCAGAGGGGAAACCCTTCTTCTATCTAGGGAGGAGGTCAAGGAAGAAGAAGGAGGGGGGCTCTCTCCCCATCGCTCCCGGTGGCACCGGAGTGCCACCCGGGCCATCATCATCACCGCAATCTTCACCAACAACTTCACTGCCATCATCACCAACTCTTCCCCCCTCTATGCAGCAGTGTAACCCCTCTTTGACCCGCTGTAATCTCTACTTGAACATGGTGCTCAACGCTATATATTATTTCCCAATGATGTATGGCTATCCTATGATGTTTGAGTAGATCCGTTTTGTCCTATGGGCTATTTGATGATTGCGATTGGTTTGAGTTGCATGTTTTGTTATTGGTGTTGTCCTATGGTGCTCTCCGTGTCGCGCAAGTGTGAGGGATTCCCGCTGTAGGGTTTGCAATATGTTCATGATTTTCTTATGGTGGGTGGCGTGAGTGACAGAAGCACAGACCCAAGTAAGTAGGTTGTTTGCGTATGGGATAAAGAGGACTTGATACTTTAATGCTATGGTTGTGTTTTACCTTAATGATCTTTAGTAGTTGCGGATGCTTGCTAGAGTTCCAATCATAAGTTCATATGATCCAAGTAGAGAAAGTATGTTAGCTTATGCCTCTCCCTCAAATAAAATTGCAATAGTGACTACCGGCCTAGTTATCGATTGCCTAGGGACAAATAACTTTCTCGTGACAACAAGCTCTCTACTAAAACTAACTTACTTATTTCTTTATCTAAACATCCCCTTTATTTACGCGCTCTTTATTATCTTGCGAACCTATCCAACAACACCTACAAAGTACGTCTAGTTTCATACTTTTTCTAGGTAAAGCGAACGTCAAGCATGCGTAGAGTTGTATCGGTGGTCGATAGAACTTGAGGGAATATTTGTTCTACCTTTAGCTCCTCGTTGGGTTCGACACTCTTACTTATCAAAAACTATTGCGATCCCCTATACTTGTGGGTTATCAGTACTTTGGAGATGGAGATCAAAGGCACAAGATGATAATGGCCATATCATGTCACATATTATGATTGCATGTGATGTTTATCCTTTATGCATCTTATTTTGCTTAGTACGGCGGTAGCATTATAAGATGACCCCTCACTAAATTTCAAGGTACAAGTGTTCTCCCTGAGTATGCACCGTTGCCACAGTTCGTCGTGCCGAGACACCATGTGATGATCGGGTGCGATAAGCTCTACGTTCACATACAACGGGTGCAAGCCAGTTTTGCACGTGCAGAATACTCGGGTTAAACTTGACGAGCCTAGCATATGCAGATATGGCCTCGGAACACTGGAGACCTAAAGGTTGAACGTGAATCATATAGTAGATATGATCAACATAGAGATCTTCACCATTAAAGACTACTCCATCTCACGTGATGATCGGACATGGTTTAGTTGATATGGATCACGTGATCATTTAGATGACTAGAGGGATGTCTATCTAAGTCGGAGTTCTTAAGTAATATGGTTAATTGAACTTAAATTTATCATGAACTTAGTCCTGATAGTATTTGCATATCTATGTCATAGATCAATTTCTCGTGTATAGCTTCCCCGTTTTATTTAGGGACAATTCCATTTCTCCCCCTAACTTGAGCCCACACCTGGTATTTGCCCCTAAATTTCGAGTATGCTAAAAAATACCCCTCTTCCGTCAAGTGTCCTTATAGAAATGCCCCTCCATGCTGTTTCCGTCTGGTCAAGGGCCTTTGACCGTCTCTGAAAAATTCCTTGGACGTTCTTGCCCCTACCTCCATTTGTCATTTACATATAGTACCCAACCCAAAAAAATAAAAATAAAAACTCTCTCTGCAACTTACATGTGGGACCCAAAAAGTGAAAAAAAAACTCTCCCTCTCTCCCTCCTCCCCTCTCTCTGTCCGCAGTAGCTCGCCGCCGGCGGGCAGTAGCAGCGGGCAGCAGAAGGGCGCTGCAGCAACCTTCACACGTCGTCTCCTTCTCGTGCGCGCCTGTTCTGTGCCGAAAGTCCACACAACCACCTAGGCTCAGTCCTCCCTTGTCCGTCCGTACGCGTCGTCCCCGACGTAGTTTGCGGCGAGAGTCAACTCCAAGCTTATAAAAACACTTGTTAAGTTCGCCTCTACCTATAGAGTGCTACCTCTGAATGAATTGAATGGAGGTGCCACAAATCGTCACCATGGTCTTCATCTTCTCCGCCATCCGTGATGCTCCGCCGCGCCCTAATCTCCTCGGTTATGCTCTCCCTTCCTCGTCTGAGCATGTCCTCGAGTTCCTGGTGATCCCTTGGCCATTTTGCCCTCTTTCCAGAGCCTCCCCGAGCCAATTAGCGCCTCCCCACCTAGCGCCGCCGCTCGCTGCCGCCGGAGATCGTAGTTGTCGTGGTCTGTGAAGGTCCTGCATCCTACTATCGTGCTTGACAAGTTCGCTGCAACCCCATTGAGCTCAAGTGCTCCTTGAACCCCCTCCTTGCGTGCTCCCGTGCCATCAAGGGCGTCGCCGGCGTGCTTGATACGTCTCCGCCGTATCTACTTTTCCAAGCACTTTTGCCCTTGGTTTGGACTCTAACTTGCATGATTTGAATGGAACTAACCCGGACTGACGCTGTTTTCAGCAGAATTGCCATGGTGTTATTTATGTGCTGAAACAAAGGTTCTCAGAATGACCTGAAACTTCACGGAATGTCTATTTGGAAATAATAAAAAATCCTTGCAAAAGATGAAGACCAGGGGGCCCACACCCTAGACACTCCATGGTGTTAGTTTTAATGCATGTTCATGACTGTTGTCGCTCTCTAGCTGGTCGCTCCCCAGTATTTTGCTAGCCTTCACCTGTACTAAGCGGGAATACTGCTTGTGCATCCAATCCCATAAACCCCAAAGTTATTCCATATGAGTCCACCATACCTACCTATATACGGTATCTACCTGCCATTCCAAGTAAATTTGCATGTGCCAAACTCTAAACCTTCAAATAAATATCCTGTTTTGTATGCTCGAATAGCTCATGTATCAACTAGGGCTGTCCGTATATTCCATGTTAGGCGGGTTATTCTCAAGAGGAGTGGACTCCGCTCCTCACTCACGAGAAAATGGCTGGTCACCGGGATGCCCAGTCCCATGCTTTATGCAAATCAAATCAAAATAATTACAAACAAAAACTCCCCCAGGGACTCTTGTTAGTTGGAGGCACTCGTTGTTTCGAGCAAGCCATGGATTGATGCTTGCTTGTGGAGGGGGAGTATAAACTTTACCATTCTGTTTGGGAACCGCCTATAATGTGTGTAGCATGAAAGATATCGCGATCTCCTGGTTGTTATGTTGACAATGAAAGTATACTGCTCAGAATATTATTCATCTTTATTTTAAAACTGAGCTCTGGCACCTCTACAAATCCCTGCTTCCCTCTGCGAAGGGCCTATCTATTTACTTTCATGTTGAGTCATCATCCTCTTATTAAAAAGCACCAGTTGGAGAGCATAGCTGTCATTTGCATTCATTACTGTTAGTTTACATTGAGTATGACTTGACTGGATCTCTTTTACCATGAATTACAATGTCTAGCCAGTCCTTGATCTTTAAAGGTGCTCTGCATTTATGTTTTGCGGTCTCAGAAAGGGCTAGCGAGATACCATCTTGTTATATCATATTATGATTGTTTTGAGAAAGTGTTGTCATCCGAGATTTATTATTATTGCTCGCTAGTTGATTATGCCATTGATATGAGTAAACATGAGACCTGAGAGTTATTGTGAATATGGTTAGTTCATAATCTTTGCTGAAAACTTGAATGGTGGCTTTACATATTTACAACAACAAGAGCAAACAGAGTTTGTAAAAGTTTTTCTTTATCACTTAGTTTGTCAACTGAATTGCTTGAGCACAAGCAAAGGTTTACGCTTGGGGGAGTTGATACGTCTCCGTCGTATCTACTTTTCCAAACACGTTTTCCTTTGTTTTGGACTCTAACTTGCATGATTTGAATGGAACTAACCCAGACTGACGCTATTTTCAGCAGAATTGCCATGGTGTTATTTATGTGCAGAAACAAAAGTTCTCGGAATGACCTGAAACTTCACGGAATGTCTATTTGGAAATAATAAAAAATCCTTGCAAAAGATGAAGACCAGGGGGCCCACATCCTAACCATAAGGGTGGGGGCGCGCCCCCTACCTCGTGGGCCCCCTGAAGCACCTCCGACCTCAACTCCAACTCTATATATTTGCTTTCGGGGAGAAAAAAGCAGAGAGAAGTATTCATTGCGTTTTACGATATGGAGCCGCCGTCAAGCCCTAAAACCTCTCGGGAGGGCTGATCTGGAGTTCGTTCGGGGCTCCGGAGAGGGGAATCTGTCGCCATCGTCATCATCAACCATCCTCCATCACCAATTTCATGATGCTCACCGCCGTGCGTGAGTAATTCCATCGTAGGCTTGCTGGAAGGTGATGGGTTGGATGAGATCTATCATGTAATCGAGTTAGTTTTGTTAGGGTTTGATCCCTAGTATCCACTATGTTCTGAGATTGATGTTGCTATGACTTTGCTATGCTTAATGCTTGTCACTAGGGCCCGAGTGCCATGATTTCAGATCTAAACCTATTATGGTTTCATGAATATATGTGAGTTCTTGATCCTATCTTGCAAGTCTATAGTCACCTACTATGTGTTATGATCCGGCAACCCCGAAGTGACAATAATCAGGACCACTCCCGGTGATGACCGTAGTTTGAGGAGTTCATGTATTCACTACGTGCTAATGCTTTGTTCCGGTACTCTATTAAAAGGAGGCCTTAATATCCCTTAGTTTCCATTAGGACCCCGCTGCCATGGGAGGGTAGGACAAAAGATGTCATGCAAGTTCTTTTCCATAAGCACGTATGACTATATTCGGAATACATGCCTACATTACATTGATGAATTGGAGCTAGTTCTGTGTCACCCTAGGTTATGACTGTTACATGATGAACCGCATCCGACATAATTCTCCATCACCGATCCAATGCCTACGAGCTTTCCATATATTGTTCTTCGCTTATTTACTTTTCTGTTGCTATTGTTACAATCACTACAAAATACCAAAAACATTACTTTTGATATCGTTACTTTTGCTACCGTTACCACTGCTATCATATTACTTTGCTACTAAATACTTTGCTGCAAATATTAAGTTTCCAGGTGTGGTTGAATTGACAACTCAGCTGCTAATACTTGAGAATATTCTTTGGCTCCCCTTGTGTCGAAGCAATAAATTTGGGTTGAATACTCTACCCTCAAAAACTGCTGCGATCCCCTACACTTGTGGGTTATCAAGACTATTTTCTGGCGCCGTTGCCGGGGAGTATAGCTCTATTCTTTGAGACACCTGGGATTTATATCTGCTTATCATTATGAAGAACTTGAGAGATCCAAAAACCAAGATTTATCCCTCAACTACGAGGGGAGGTAAGGAACTGCCATCTAGCTCTGCACTCGATTCACCTTCTGTTTTGAGTAAGCTTGCGACACCTAAACCTGCTTCTGCTATTCGTTCTGATATGTCGCATGTTATTGATGATGCCACTTCTGCTATGCATGATACTTATGATGAAACTACTTCTATGCTTGATACTACTGTGCCACTTGGTGAATTTCTTGATGAATAACTTGCTAGGGTTAGAGAGAATGAAAATATTGAAACTGATAATATCGATGAAAGTGATGATGAAGACTCTCCCCCTAATAAATATGAATCGCCTGTTATTCCTGAGGGTTATGTTTTGGAAAAGGAAGCTGCTTTAGCTATTTTAGCTTGCAAAGATAGATACGAGCTCAAGAGGTTATTAGCTAAGTAGAAGCAGCAATCTCTTAATGCTAGAATGAAACCTGACCCTGCTTTTGATACTTCACCTATCTGCGTTACTGATAAGGATTATGAATTCTCTGTTGATCCTCATATAATTACTTTGGTTGAATCTGATCCTTTTCATGGCTATGAATCTGAACTGTTGTGGCACATCTTACTAAATTAAATGATATAGCCACCCTATTCACTAATGATGAGAGAACTCGTTTCTTTTATATCCTTAAAATATTTCCGTTCTCATTAAAGGGTGATGCTAAGATATGGTTTAACTCTCTAGATCCTGGTTGTGTGCGTAGTCCCCAGGATATGATTTATTACTTTTGTGCTAAATATTTCCCTGCTCATAAGAAACAAGCTGCTTTGAGGGATATATATATAATTTTGTGCAAATTAAAGAAGAGAGTCTCCCACAAGCTTGGGGGAGGCTTCTCCAATTACTTAATGCTTTGCCTGATCATCCTCTTAAGAAAAATGAAATACTTGATATCTTTTATAATGGACTAACCGATGCTTCCAGAGATTACCTGGATAGTTGTGCTGGTTCTGTTTTCAGGGAAAGAACACCAGATGAAGCTGAAATTCTATTGAATAATATGTTGACAAATGAAAATAATTGGACACTTCCTAAGCCAGCTCCTGAGCCTATTCCTAAACCAACTCCAAAGAAAAGAGGTATTCTATTTCTCAGTCCTGAAGATATGCAAGAGGCAAAGAAATCTATGAAAGAAAAAGGCATTAAAGCTGAAGATGTTAAGAATTTACCTCCTTTTGAAGAAATACATGGTCTTAATTTACCGCCTGTTGAAGAAACATATGATCTTAATCCATTACGTATTGAAGAAATACATGGTCTTGATAACCCGACACAGGTAGTAAAGGTAAATTCTCTCTATAGACATAATAAAGCTGAAATCCCTCTTACTAAGTTTGCTAGCCAATGCTTAGATGAGTTTGATAATTTTATGGTGAAGCAAGGAGATTTTAATGCTTATTTTGGTAGAGAATTGAAATACAATTCAAATATGCTTGAACACTTGGGTGATTATATGGCCAATGTCAAAGGTGAACTTAAACTTATTAGTAAACATGCTTCTATGGTTACCACTCAAGTAGAACAAATACTTAAGGCTCAAAATGATTTGCTCAATGAATTGAATAGTAAGAATAATGACTATGTTGTTAGAGTGGCTACTAGAACCGGTAAAATGACTCAGGAACCTTTGTATCCTGAAGGCCACCCTAAGAGAATTGGGCAAGATTCTCAGAGAAATAATATTGATGCACCTAGTTCTTCTAAAAGGAAGAAAAAGAAAAATGATAGGACTTTGCATGCCTCTAGTGAACCTATTGCTGATACACTTGAGAATCCAAATGATATCTCTATTTCTGAAACACAATCTGGTAATGAACATGAATCTAGTGATAATGTTAATGGTAATGTTCATGATGATGCTCAACCTAGTAATGATAATGATATAGAAATTGAACCTGTTGTTGATCTTGATAACCCACAATCAAAGAATCAACGTTATGATAAGAAAGACTTTGTTGCTAGGAAACATGGTAAAGAAAGAGAACCATGGGTTCAGAAACCCATGCCTTTCCCTCCCAAACCATCCAAGAAAAAGGATGATGAGGATTTTGAGTGCTTTGCTGAAATGATTAGACCTATCTTTTTGCGTATGCGATTAACCAATATGCTTAAAATGAATCCTTATGCTAAGTACATGAAAGAAATTGTTACTAATAAAAGAAAGATACCGGAAGCTGAGATTTCCACCATGCTTGCTAATTATACTTTTAAAGGTGGAATACCAAAGAAACTTGGAGATCCAGGAGTACCTACTATACCATGCTCCATTAAAAGAAACTATGTTAAAACTGCTTTATGTGATCTTGGAGCCGATGTTAGTGTTATGCCTCTCTCTTTATATCGTAGACTTGATTTGAATAAGTTGACACCTACTGAAATATCTTTGCAAATGGCTGATAAATCAACTGCTATACCTGTCGGTATTTGTGAGGATGTGCCTGTTGTGGTTGCAAATGTTACTATTTTAACAGACTTTGTTATTCTTGATATTCCCGAGGACGATAGTATGTCTATTATTCTTGGAAGACCCTTTTTGAATACTGCAGGGGCTGTTATTGATTGCAACAAAGGAAATGTCACTTTTTCATGTTAATGGTAATGAGCATACGGTACACTTTCCGAGGATACAACCTCAAGTTCATAGTATCAACTCTATTGGAAAAATTTCAACAATCACTATTGGAGGTTTTGAATTTCCTCTTCCTACTGTCATGAAGAAATATGATATTCTTATTATTGGGGATGTGCATATCCCCTTTGAGGTAACATAGTCTTATTCGAAATTTCTCCGGTTCCATGGTATTCGGAATGAGTTTGTTAACAAGACCTGATCAACTTTGTTAATGGATTCTTTTTGATGATCATGAGATGGATGAAATTAGAAAACACAACTCTCTTTACCCTCCTTTTACTTTCTGTTATTTATATTAAATAAAATAAAAATAGTATTTTCTGTCTTTTTTTGAATTATCCGTGCAATATAAAAATACCCCGAAAATAAAAGTTCTCCAAATGCCCTGAAATTTAAATATGATTTTTTCGGAATATTTGAGAATATTTGGCACTCAGAACACAGCAGGGGGTGATACGTCTCCGACGTATCTACTTTTCCAAACACTTTTGCCCTTGTTTTGGACTCTAACTTGTATGATTTGAATGGAACTAACCCGGACTGACGCTGTTTTCAGCAGAATTGCCGTGATGTTGTTTTATGTGCAGAAAACAAAAGTTCTCGGGATGACCTGAAACTCCACGGGATATCTTACAATAAATAATAAAAAATCTTCACCAAAGATGAAGAGCAGGGGGGCCACACCCTTTGTCACGAGGGTGGCCCCCCCCCCTACCTCATGGGCCCCCTGGAGACCACCCGGCTCCAACTCCAACTCTATATAACTGCTTTCGGGGAGAAAAAATAGGAAAGAAAAAATCATCGCGTTTTATGATACGGAGCCGCCGCCAAGCCCTAAAACCTCTCGGGAGGGCTGATTTGGAGTCCGTTCGGGGCTCCGGAGAGGGGGATTCGTCGCCGTCGTCATCATCAACCATCCGCCATCACCAATTTCATGATGCTCACCGCCGTGCGTGAGTAATTCCATCGTAGGCTTGCTGGACGGTGATGGGTTGGATGAGATTCACCATGTAATCGAGTTAGTTTTGTTAGGGTTTGATCCCTAGTATCCACTATGTTCTGAGATTGATGTTGCTATGACTTTGCTATGCTTAATGCTTGTCACTAGGGCCCGAGTGCCATGATTTCAGATCTGAACCTATTATGTTTTCATCAATATATGAGAGTTCTAGATCCTATCTTGCAAGTCTATAGTCACCTATTATGTGTTATGATCCATTAACCCCGAAGTGACAATAATCGGGATAGTTACCGGTGATGACTGTAGTTTGAGGAGTTCATGTATTCACTATGTGCTAATGCTTTGTTCCGGTACTCTATTAAAAGGAGGCCTTGATATCCCTTAGTTTCCATTAGGACCCCGCTGCCACGGGAGGGTAGGACAAAAGATGTCATGCAAGTTCTTTTCCATAAGCACGTATGAGACTATATTCGGAATACATGCCTACATTACATTGATGAATTTGAGCTAGTTCTGTGTCACCCTAGGTTATGACTGTTACATGATGAACCGCATCCGGCATAATTCTCCATCACCGATCCAATGCCTACGAGCTTTCCATATATTGTTCTCCGCTTATTTACTTTTCCGTTGCTATTGTTACAATCACTACAAAATACCAAAAACATCACTTTTGCTATCGTTACTTTTGCTACCATTACCACTACTATCATATTACTTTGCTACTAAATACTTTGCTGCAGATATTAAGTTTCAGGTGTGGTTGAATTGACAACTCAGCTGCTAATACTTGAGAATATTCTTTGGCTCCCCTTGTGTCGAATCAATAAATTTGGGTTGAATACTCTACCCTCGAAAACTGTTGCGATCCCCTACACTTGTGGGTTATCAAGACTAATTTCTGGTGCCGTTGCCAGGGAGTATAGCTCTATTCTTTGAGTCACTTGGGATTTATATCTACTAGACACTATGAAGAACTTGAGAGATCCAAAAACCAAGATCTATCCCTCAACTACAAGGGGAGGTAAGGAACTGCCATCTAGCTCTGCACTTGATTCACCTTCTGTTATGAGTAAGCTTGCGACACCTACACCTGCTTCTGCTATTCATTCTTATATGTCGCATGTTATTGATGATGCTACTTCTGCTATGCATGATACTTATGATGAAACTACCTCTATGCCTGATACTACTATGCCACTTAATGATTTTCTAGAGGAACGACTTGCTAGGGCTAGAGAGATTGAAAATATTGAATCTCATTATGAAGATGAAAGTGATGATGAAGAATCACTTGTTATTCCTGAGGGTTATTTATTTGATCAAGATGCTTCTTTAGCTATTTTAGCCTGCAAAGATAGATATGAACTCAAAAGGTTATTAGCTAAATGGAATAAGAAATCGCCAAATGCTAGGATGAGACCTGACCCTGCTTTTGCTACTTCACCTATATGTGTTGCTGATAAGGATTATGAATTCTCTGTTGATCCTGAGATAATTACTTTGGTTGAATCTGATCCTTTTCATGGCTATGAATCTGAAACTGTTGTAGCACATCTTACTAAATTAAATGATATAGCCACCATGTTCACTAATGATGAGAGATCTCGCTACTTTTATATCCTTAAAATATTTCCGTTCTCATTAAAGGGCGATGCTAAGATATGGTTTAATTCTCTTGATCCTAGTTGTGTGCGTAGTCCCTAGATATGATTTATTACTTCTCTGCTAAATATTTCCCTGCTCATAAGAAACAAGCTGCTTTAAAGGAAATATACAACTTTGTGCAAATTAAAGAAGAGAGTCTCCCACAAGCTTGGGGGAGGCTTCTCAAGTTACTTAATGCTTTGCCTGATCATCCTCTTAAGAAAAATGAAATACTTGATATCTTTTGTAATGGACTAACCGATGCTTCCATAGATTACCTGGATAGTTGTGCTGGTTCTCTTTTCAGGGAAAGAACACCGGATGAAGCTGAAATCTTATTGAATAATATGTTGACAAATGAAAATAATTGGGCACCTCCTAAGGCAGCTCCTGCTCCAACTAATGATCCTATTCCTAAACCAACCCCGAAGAAGAGAGCTATTTCTCAGTCCTGAAGATATGCAAGAGGCAAAGAAATCTATGAAAGAAAAAGGTATTAAAGCTGAAGATGTTAAGAATTTACCTCCTATTGAAGAAATACATGGTCTCAATTTACCGCCTGATGAAGAAATATATGATCTTAATCCTTTATTTATTGAAGAACCTCCAGACCTCGATAATCCGACACAGGTAGTAAAGGTAAATTCTCTCTATAGATATGATAAAGCTGAAATCCCTCCTACAAAAATTGCTAGTCAATGGTTGGATGATTTTGATAATTTTATGTTTAAGCAAGAAGACTTCAATGCTTATTTTGGTAGACAATTAAAACAAGATGCTGATATGATTAAATACTTAGGTGATTATATGGCTAATATTAGAGGTGAACTTAAACTTGTTAGCAAACATGCTTCTATGGTTACCACTCAAGTAGAACAAGTACTTAAAGCTCAAAAAGAATTGCTCAATGAGATGAATAGTAAGAAAAATGATTATGCTGTTAAAGTGGCTACTAGAACTGGTAGAATGACTCCGGAACCTTTGTATCCTGAAGGCCACCCTAAGAGAATTGAGCAAGATTCTCAGAGAAATAAAATTGACGCACCTAGTTCTTCAAAAAGGAAGAAAAAGAAAAATGATAGAACTGTGCAAACTTCTAGTGAACCTATTGCTGAACCACCTGATAATCCAAATGATATTTCTATTTCTGATGCTGAAACTCAATCTGGTAATGAACATGAACCTAATGAAAATGTTAATGATGATGTTCATAATAATGCTCAACCTAGTAATGATAATGATGTAGAAATTGAACCTGCTGTTGATCTTGATAACCCACAATCAAAGAATCAACGTTATGATAAGAAGGACTTTGTTGCTAGAAAACATGGTAAAGAAAGAGAACTTTGGGTTCAGAAACCCATGCCTTTTCCTCCCAAACCATCCAAGAAAAAGGATGATGAGGATTTTGAGCGCTTTGCTGAAATGATTAGACCTATATTTTTGCGTATGCGATTGACTGATATGCTTAAAATGAATCCTTATGCTAAGTACATGAAAGATATTGTTACAAATAAAAGAAAGATACCGGAAGCTGAAATTTCCACCATGGTTGCTAATTATACTTTCAAGGGTGGAATACCAAAGAAACTTGGAGATCCAGGAGTACCTACTATACCATGCTCCATTAAAAGAAACTATGTTAAAACTGCTTTATGTGATCTTGGAGCCAGTGCTAGTGTTATGCCTCTCTCTTTATATCGTAGACTTGATTTGAATAAGTTGACACCTACTGAAATATCTTTGCAAATGGCTGATAAATCGACTGCTATACCTATCGGTATTTGTGAGGATGTGCCTGTTGTGGTTGCAAATGTTACTATTTTAACGGACTTTGTTATTCTTGATATTCCCGAGGACGATAGTATGTCTATTATTCTTGGAAGACCCTTTTTGAATACTGCAGGGGCTGTTATTGATTGCAACAAAGGAAATGTCACTTTTTCATGTTAATGGTAATGAGCATACGGTACACTTTCCGAGGATACAACCTCAAGTTCATAGTATCAACTCTATTGGAAAAATTTCAACAATCACTATTGGAGGTTTTGAATTTTCTCTTCCTACTGTCAAGAAGAAATATGATATTCTTATTATTGGGTATGTGCATATCCCCGTTGAGGTAACATAGTCTTATTCGAAATTTCTCCGGTTTCATGTTAATCGGAATGAGTTTGTTAACAAGACTTGATCAACCTTGTTAGTGGATTCCTTTTGATGAGCATGAGATGGATGAAACTAGAAGCACAACTCTCTGTACCCTCTCTATACTTTCTGTTATTTAGTTGAAATAAAGTGAAAATAAATAATTCTTTGTCTGTTATCTGATTATCCGTGCAATATAAAAATACCTCGAAAATAAAAGTTCTCCAAATGCCCTGAAAATTAAATATGATTTTTTATAGAATATTTGAGGATTTCTGGAACAAAGAACACACCAGGGGGGCCAACCACCTTGCCACAAGGGTGGAGGGTGCGCCCCCTGCCTCGTGGGCCCATGGTGGCCCTCCTCCACTTATTCTTTCAGCCACACACTTCATCTTCCTCTCCCTAACACGAAAAACCAACTCAAACCCGAGTCCAAGCTCGTTTTGCTGCCATTTTCGATCTCCTTGCTCAAAGCACCTCTCACAGAACTGCTTGGGGAGATTGTTCCTTGGTATGTGACTCCTCCATTAGTCCAATTAGTTTTTGTTCTAGTGCTTTATTCATTGCAAATTTTTGCTGGTTAGGTGACCCTGTTCTTGAGCTTGCATGTCAAATTTATATGGTCAAAAGTAGTTTTGATGCATGATTTAGGCTCTAGGCACTTGTCGGAGTAGTTGCTATCAATATTATTGAGTTTGGTTTACTTTTATTTTGAAGTTACTAAAAATTTCAGAATTTTTCAGAAAATGATGAAGAGATTATTGAGGGGCTCATCGAGCCAAAGCTCGAAGGAAAAGGCACCAAAGCCTAAGTATAATTTGCCGCGCACCGCGGAGGTTCGGGCGTGTGAATGGCCTTCCGAGGATTTCTTGAGAGCAGCCGGGATTTATGAAGATTTTCATGAATTGGCTCATAATGCAGGCCTCACCGCTTTCCTCCACGACCAATGCGATCAGTATCTCTTGCTCACAAATACCTTTGTGCAAAACTTTTATTTTCATTCTAGGAGCTCACCACCTACGGTGGAGTTTCATTTATATGATGAGCATAAGGAGATGTCACTTTATGATTTTTGTCGGATTTGTTTAGTCCCTTTTGGGGGCAAGATAGAAGAACCACATCATGATGATGTGGAGGGATTTATTAATACTATTACTGTAGGGGAAACTAGGAAGGTTTCCGATGCACGAATCACTAGCATACATTTTCCTGTTTTACGTTACTTTGCATTATTTGCTAGTCGTTGCTTAATTGGTCGCGGAAACTCTGGAAACCTTAGTATCCCGGATATTACTATTTTGCTCCAAGGTTTATACAGTGATAACACTTTTAGTATGGGCGGCATTATTGCTAGATGGTTAAGTATGAACCGTACTAAGGGTCCCATCTTTGGAGGCGTCTATGCCACACGCCTAGCTGCACATTTTAACATACCTATTAGGCATGCTGAGAAGAAAGAAAAAGTGCCGCCTCGTGTTTATTTAGATTATAAAAGTATGGTGGCACATGATTTTATTGCTAAGAATAGGGCAGGAGAGCTTAAATTTCAATTGTTCTTTAATAAACATCATCCTGAGACTATTACCTTGCCTGCTCCTGCTTTGTTTGATTTGACTGTAGGCAAGTACCTTGTTCCGTTGACGGCTATCCACGCTTACCGGAACCCTGCACCAACCGAGGAGCCAGCACCAGAACCACAATTTGATCCTTCACGACAGTCTAACTATCAGTGGGATCCGGAGATGATTGCCAGCCAGTGGCAATTGGAGCCTTCTTCTTCCTCATCATAGTACGACCCCAACAACTATTATTATGGATGTCAGCCAGGCCAGCCGTGACCATAGACCAACTTAGGCCAAAAGCCTAAGCTTGTGGGAGTACGTATTTCTCACCGATATTACATTTATGTTTACACACACTCATTGCTAGATGTCGGTACTCATACTTTTTCATTGTATCATCCATGCTAGTTTATTTCCTTTTATGCTTTCTTCTTGTGTGTTTAATAAACCTTAAGAAAAACCAAAAAAATTAGTTGTAGTTTTTAATTAATTTACTTTCCATGCTTGTAGTAGTAATTAAAAAGAAAACCCAAAAATATTTCGCGTTCTTCTTTTGCTTGTTGGGAGCTTTCCCGTGTAAATAGTTTTATTTCTTTTCTTTTCTTTGGGGGTCAGTAGGAGAAGACCATGATTAAATTGTTGAAGTGGCTCTTACATGCATTATTGTTTATCTGACAAAAGAGCCCATATTGCCTTGTCTTCTCCTGTTTATTGAATGCTCGCAGATTCCATCTTAGTCCAATGCACGTGCACTCTTATTATTATTCACATCGTTCGGTCGTGCAAGTGAAAGGCAATTATGATGATATATGATGGACTAACTGAGATGAGAAAAGCTAGTATGAACTCGACCTCTTTTGTTTTTGTAAATATGATGAGTTCATCGTTCTTGATTCAGCTTGTTATGAATAAATATGTTTGCAATGACAATTAGAGATCATAGTTGCTTGTGCCATGCTTGATTAGCTATGAGTTATAATAGTTTACCTTGCGTGCCAACATGCTATTAAAATGGTTATGATGTGGTATGATAGGGTGGTATCCTCCTCTGAATGATTTAAGTGACTTGACTTGGCACATGTTCACGCATGTAGTTGAAACAAATCAACATAGCCTTCACGATATTTATGTTCATGGTGGATTATATCCTACTCATGCTTGCATCCAATGTTCATTAATTTTAATGCATGTACATGGCTGTTGTCGCTCTCTAGTTGGTCGCTTCCCAGTCTTTTGCTAGCCTTCACCTGTACTAAGCGGGAATACTGCTTGTGCTTACAAACTCCTTAAACCCGAAAGTTATTCCACATGAGTCAACTATACCTTCCTATATGCGGTATCTACCTGCCATTCCAAGTAAATTTGTATGTGCCAAACTCTAAACCTTCAAATAATCATCCTGTTTTGTATGCTCGAATAGCTCATGTATCAACTAGGGTTGTCTGTATCTTCCATGTTAGGCGGGTTATTCTCAAGAGGAGTGAACTCCGCTCCTCACTCACGAGATAAAGGGCTGGTCACCGGGATGCCCAGTCCCATGCTTTATGCAAACTAAATCAAAATAATTGCAAACAAAACTCCCCCTGGGACCTGATGTATGTTGGAGGCACTCGTTGTTTCGAGCAAGCCATGGATTGATGTTTGTTGGTGGAGGGGGAGTATAAACTTTACCATTCTGTTTGGGAACCGCCTATAATGTGTGTAGCATGGAAGATATCGCCATCTCCTGGTTGTTATGTTGACAATGAAAGTATACCGCTCAAAATATTATTCACCTCTATTTTAAAACCGAGCTCTGGCACCTCTACAAATCCATGCTTCCCTTTGCGAAGGGCCTATCTATTTACTTTTATGTTGAGTCATCACCCTCTTATTAAAAAGCACTAGCTGGAGAGCGCAGCTGTCATTTGCATTCATTACTGTTAATTTATATTGGGTGTGACTATGATTGGATATCTTTTACCATGAATTACAATGTCTAGTCAGTCCTTGATCTTTAAAGGTGCTCTGCATTTATGTTTTGCGGTCTCAGAAAGGGCTAGCGAGATATCATCTTGTTATATCATATTATGATTGTTTTGAGAAAGTGTTGTCATCTGAGATTTATTATTATGGCTTGCTAGTTGATTATATTATTGATATGAGTAATCATGAGACCTGAGAATTATTGCAAATGTGGTTAGTTATAATCTTTGCTGAAAACTTGAATGCTAGCTTGACATATTTACAACAACAAGAGCAAACAGAGTTTGTAAAAGTTTTTCTTTATTTCTTTTAGTTTGTCAACTGAATTGCTTGAGGACAAGCAAGGGTTTAAGCTTGGGGGAGTTGATACGTCTCCGAGGTATCTACTTTTCCATACACTTTTGCCCTTGTTTTGGACTCTAACTTGTATGATTTGAATGGAGCTGACCCGGACTGATGCTGTTTTCAGCAGAATTGCCATGGTGTTATTTTATGTGCAGAAAACAAAAGTTCTCGGAATGACCTGAAACTCCATGGGATATCTTACAATAAATAATAAAAAATCCTCGCCAAAGATGAAGACCAGGGGGCCCACACCCTTCTCACGAGGGTGGGGCGCGCGCCCCCCCTAGGGCGTGCCCCCCTACCTCATGGGCCCCCTGGAGACCCCCCGACTACAACTCCAACTCTAACTCTATATAATTGCTTTCGGGGAGAAAAAAATAGGAGAGAAGAAATCATCGTGTTTTACGATACGGAGCCGCCGCCAAGCCCTAAAACCACTCGGAAGGGCTGATCCGGAGTCTGTTCGGGGATCCGGAGAGGGGGATTCGGCGCCGTCGTCATCACCAACCATCCTCCATCACCAATTTCATGATGCTCACCGCCGTGCGTGAGTAATTCCATCGTAGGCTTGCTGGACGGTGATGGGTTGGATGAGATTCACCATGTAATCGAGTTAGTTTTGTTAGGGTTTGATCCCTAGTATCCACTATGTTCTGAGATTGATGTTGCTATGAATTTGCTATGCTTAATGCTTGTCACTAGGGCCCGAGTGCCTTGATCTGAACCTATTATGTTTTCATCAATATATGAGAGTTCTAGATCCTATCTTGCAAGTCTATAGTCACCTATTATGTGTTATGATCCATTAACCCCGAAGTGACAATAATCGGGATACTTACCGGTGATGACCGTAGTTTGAGGAGTTCATGTATTCACTATGTGCTAATGCTTTGTTCAAGTTCTCTATTAAAAGGAGGCCTTAATATCCCTTAGTTTCCATTAGGACCCCGCTGCCACGGGAGGGTAGGACAAAAGATGTCATGCAAGTTCTTTTCCATAAGCACGTATGACTATATTCGGAATACATGCCTACATTACATTGACGAATTGGAGCTAGTTCTGTGTCACCCTATGTTATGACTGTTACATGATGATCCGCATCCGGCATAATTATCCATCATTGATCCGATGCCTACGAGCTTTCCATATACTAGTTTGCTCTTATTTACTTTCCCGTTGCTATTGTTGCAATCACTACAAAACACCAAAAAAATTACTTTGCTTTCATTACTCTTTTGTTACCGTTACCATCACTATCATATTACTTTGCTACTAAACACTTTGCTACAGATACTAAGTTTCCAGGTGTGGTTGAATTGACAACTCAGCTGCTAATACTTGAGAATATTCTTTGGCTCCCCTGTGTCGAATCAATAAATTTGGGTTGAATACTCTACCCTCGAAAGTTGTTGCGATCCCCTATACTTGTGGGTTATCAGGGGGGCATCCACCTGGCCACGAGGGTGGAGGGCGTGCCCTACCCCCTGGGCGCGCCCCCTGCCTCGTGGGCCCACGGTGGCCCTCCTCCACTTATTCCTGCACCCACACACTCCTTCTTCCTCCCACAAACACGATTATCCAGTTCAAACCCGAGTCGAACCTCATTTTGCTGCCATTTTCGATCTCCTTGCTCGAAGCACCTCTCACAAAACTGCTTGGGGGGATTGTTCCTTGGTATGTGACTCTTCCATTGGTCCAATTAGTTTTTGTTCTAGTGCTTTATTCATTGCAAATTTGTGCTGCCTAGGTGACCCTGTTCTTGAGCTTGCATGTCAAATTTATATGGTCAAAAGTAGTTTTGATGCATGATATAGGCTCTAGGCATTTGTAGGAGTAGTTGCTATCAATATTGTTGAGTTTGGTTCACTTTTATTTTGAAGTTACTAAAAATTTCAGAAATTTTTCAGAGGAAGAAATATGCTTAGGAAAATGTACCAAGGTGGTTCTTCAAGGAAGCAAAGACCCAGGCTTGCAATGCGTGATGCTGATGAAGAGCCACCAAGAGACGCTCCAGTGCGTCCTTGTGAATGGCCTTCGGAAAACTTTATGGATCGAGCGGGAATTAATGAAGAATTTAATGCATATTTGCGTAACGCTGATCTTGTGAGCTTCGAGGAAGAAAAGTGCCGCCAGTACCACTATCTCACTAGTTCCTTTGTGAGGAGGTTTGAATTTTCATCTTCACGTAATTCTCCAACTATCTTGTTTGATCTTTATGAAAAATCTTATAGTATGGACTTAGAAGATTTTACCACTGCTTGCAAACTTCCACAATGGGGTAGTGCTAGTGAAGCCCGCAAATCTGAATTTAGAAATTTTCTTGCTGGTATAACTGTGGGGGAATCTAGAGACATAGCACAAGCTACCATAGGGAGCGTTCATTTTCCTGCTATACATTATTTTGCTCTCTTCATAGGTAGGTGCATAAATGGTAAAGATGAAGCATGTCATATGTGTGTCCCTGACCTCAGTATTCTTAGGAGTGTTGTGTTAGGAGACAAATCTTATAATTTGGGAGCCATTGTTGCACGTAGGTTGCATCATAATAGATTTAATGGAGATTTCCTTGGAGGAATTTATGCAACCCGCTTAGCTAATTTTCTTGGTGTAACCATATGTAATGATGATATTGAATTGCCTCCTGCTTACCTAGACTTTAGTGCTATGGTTCACCACTAGTTTGTCGAGAGGAATGAATCACCTCTCCAGTATCGCTTAATCTTTGATAGACGTCGTGCTGTCCGTTCTCTCCCTGCTCCTGCCTTCTTTGATTATCAGGCAAAAGGAAGAAATTTTATTACCAGAGAGGAGGCAGATGAGTATGAGAGGAGAGCAGAGGCAGCTCGCCGCCATGCCGCAGCTCAGGAGGCAATAGTCGCTGCATCGCAGTACGACCCCAACTATTACTATGGATATCCGCCAGGCCAACCGTGGCCATAGACCAACTTAGGCCAAAAGCCTAAGCTTGGGGGAGTACGTATTTCTCACCGACATTATATTCATGCTCACACACTCATTGCTAGATGTCGGTGCTCATACTTTTCCATTGTAATATCCATGCTAGTTTATTTTCCTTTTTATGCTTTCTTCTTGTGTGTTTAATAAGCCTTAAGAAAAATATAAAAAAATAGTTGTAGCTTTTAATTAGTTTACTTTCCATGCTTGTAGTAGTAATTAAAAAGAAAAAAACCAAAAATATTTCATGTTTTTCTTTTTGCTTGTTGGGAGCTTTCCCGTGTAAATAGTTTTATTTCTTTTCTTTTCTTTGGGGGTCGATAGGAGAAGACCATAATTAAATTGTTGAAGTGGCTCTTATATGCATTATTGTTGATCTGACAAAAGGGCCCATATTGCCTTGTCTTCTCCTATTTATTGAATGCTCGCAGATTCCAGCTTAGTTCAATGCACATGCACTCTTAATATTATTCACATCATTCGGTCGTGCAAGTGAAAGGCATTATGACGATATATGATGGACTGACTGAGATGAGAAAAGCTGGTATGAACTCGACCTCTCTTGTTTTTGTGAATATGATTAGTTCATCGTTCCTGATTCAGCCTATTATGAATAAACATGTTTGCAATGATAACTAGAGATCATAGTTTCTTGTGCCATGCTTGATTAGCTAGGATCATATAATGGTTTACCTTGCGTGCCAACATGCTATTAAAATGGTTGTGATGTGGTATGATAGGGAGGTATCCTCCTCTGAATGATTTAAGTGACTTGACCTGGCACATGTTCACGCATGCAGTTGAAACAAATCAACATAGCCTTCACGATATTTATGTTCATGGTGAATTATATCCTACTCATGCTTGCATTCGGTGTTGATTAATTTTAATGCATGTTCATGACTGTTGTCGCTCTCTAGCTGGTCGCTACCCAGTCTTTTGCTAGCCTTCACCTGTACTAAGCGGGAATACTGCTTGTGCACCCAATCCCATAAACCCCAAAGTTATTCCATATGAGTCCACCATACCTACCTATATACGGTATCTACCTGCCGTTCCAAGTAAATTTGTATGTGCCAAACTCTAAACCTTCAAATAAATATCCTGTTTTGTATGCTCGAATAGCTCATGTATCAACTAGGGCTGTCCGTATCTTCCATGTTAGGCGGGTTATTCTCAAGAGGAGTGGACTCCGCTCCTCACTCACGAGAAAATGGCTGGTCACCGGGATGCCCAGTCCCATGCTTATGCAAATCAAATCAAAATAATTACAAACAAAAACTCCCCCGGGGACTCTTGTTAGTCGGAGGCACTCGTTGTTTCAAGCAAGCCATGGATTGATGCTTGTTGGTGGAGGGGGAGTATAAACTTTACCATTCTGTTTGGGAACCGCCTATAATGTGTGTAGCATGGAAGATATCGTCATCTCTTGGTTGTTATGTTGACAATGAAAGTATACCGCTCAAAATATTATTCATCTCTATTTTAAAACCGAGCTCTGGTACCTCTACAAATCCCTGCTTCCCTCTGCGAAGGGCCTATCTATTTACTTTCATGTTGAGTCATCATCCTCTTATTAAAAAGCACCAGTTGGAGAGCACCGCTGTCATTTTCATTCATTACTATTAGTTTACATTGAGTATGACTTGACTGGATCTGTTTTACCATGAATTACAATGTCTAGTCAGTCCTTGATCTTTGAAGGTGCTCTACATTTATGTTTTGCGGTCTCAGAAAGGGCTAGCGAGATACCATCTTGTTATATCATATTATGATTGTTTTCAGAAAGTGTTGTCATCCAAGATTTATTATTATTGCTCGCTAGTTGATTATGCCATTGATATGAGTAAACATGAGACCTGAGAGTTATTGTGAATATGGTTAGTTCATAATCTTTGCTGAAAACATGAATGTTGGCTTTACACATTTACAACAACAAGAGCAAACAGAGTTTGTAAAAGTTTTTCTTTATCACTTTCAGTTTGTCAACTGAATTGCTTGAGGACAAGCAAAGGTTTACGCTTGGGAGAGTTGATACGTCTCCGTCATATCTTCTTTTCCAAACACTTCTGCCCTTGTTTTGGACTCTAACTTGCATGATTTGAATGGAACTAACCCAGACTGACGCTGTTTTCAGCAGAATTGCCATGGTGTTATTTATGTGCAGAAACAAAAGTTGTCGGAATGACCTGAAACTTCACGGAACATCTATTTGGAAATAATAAAAAATCCTTGCAAAAGATGAAGACCAGGGGGGCCACACCCTAGCCACGAGGGTGGGGGGCGCGCCTACCCCCCTTGGGCGCGCCCCCTACCTCATGGGCCCCCTGAAGCTCCTCCGACCTCAACTCCAACTCTATATATTTGCTTTTGGGGAGAAAAAAAATCAGAGAGAAGGATTCATCGCATTTTACGATATGGAGCCGCCGCCAAGCCCTAAAACCTCTCGGGAGGGCTGATCTGGAGTCCGTTGGGGGCTCCGAAGAGGGGAATCCTTCACCATCGTCATCATCAACCATCCTCCATCACCAATTTCATGATGCTCACGGCCGTGCATGAGTAATTCCATCGTAGGCTTGCTGGACGGTGATGGGTTGGATGAGATCTATCATGTAATCGAGTTAGTTTTGTTAGGGTTTGATCCCTAGTATCCACTATGTTCTGAGATTAATGTTGCTATGACTCTGCTATGCTTAATGCTTGTCACTAGGGCCCGAGTGCCATGATTTCAGATCTGAACCTATTATGTTTTCATGAATATATGTGAGTTCTTGATCCTATCTTGCAAGTCTATAGTCACCTACTATGTGTTATGATCCGGCAACCCTGAAGTGACAATAATCGGGACCACTCCCGGTGATGACTGTAGTTTGAGGAGTTCATGTATTCACTATGTGCTAATGCTTTGTTCCGGTACTCTATTAAAAGGAGGCCTTGATATCCCTTAGTTTCCATTAGGACCCCGCTGCCACGGGAGGGTAGGAGAAAAGATGTCATGCAAGTTCTTTTCCATAAGCATGTATGACTATATTCGGAATACATGCCTACATTACATTGATGAATTGGAGCTAGTTCTGTGTCACCCTAGGTTATGACTGTTACATGATGAACCGCATCCGGCATAATTCTCCATCACCGATCCAATGCCTACAAGCTTTCCATATATTGTTCTCCGCTTATTTACTTTTCCGTTGCTATTGTTACAATCACTACAAAATACCAAAAACATTACTTTTGCTATCGTTACTTTTGCTACCATTACCACTACTATCATATTACTTTGCTACTAAATACTTTTCTGTAGATATTAAGTTTCCAGGTGTGGTTGAATTGACAACTCAGCTGCTAATACTTGAGAATATTCTTTGGCTCCCCTTGTGTTGAATCAATAAATTTGGGTTGAATACTCTACCCTCGAAAACTGTTGTGATCCCCTACACTTGTGGGTTATCAGTGCTGCACACTCGCCGGATGTGCCTGTGTGAGATTAAATTAGGGCTAAACACATTTACTAGTTCTTAACCAATATAGAGTAGTTAGTATTTTAGACGCTGACCAGTGGGCCCCCTTCCAATAATCTGGTAAATAACGTTTTACTAATAAAGAAACAACAACATGTGGTCCCATCTGTCAGGAGGGGCAAAAATGTCTGAAAAATGTCTCAGAGACGGTCAAAGACCTTTGACCAGGCGGAAGATGTATGGAGGGACATTTCTAGAAGGACACTTGATGGAAGAGGGGTATTTTTAGCATACTCGAAAATTAGGGGCAAATGCCAAGTGTGGGGTCAAGTTAGGGGGAGAAATGGAATTGTCCCTTTTATTTATGATATGTTCCTAGAGAAAACTATGTTGAAAGATGTTAGTAGCAATGATGTGGACTAGCCCATAATCTGAGGATTATTCTCATTGCTACACAGAAGAATTATGTCCTTGATGCACCGCTAGGTGATGGACCTATTGCAGGAGGAGATGGAGACGTTATGAACGTTCGTCAAGGTCGGTATGATGACTACTTGATAGTTTAGTATGCCATGCTTTATGGCTTAGAACCGGGACTTCAAAAATGTTTTGAACGCCACGGAGCATATAAGATGTTCCAAGAGCTGAAATTGGTATTTCAGACTCATGCCCGAGTTGAGAGGTATGCGACCTTTGACAAGTACTTTGCCTATAAGATGCAGGAGAATAGCTCAACCAGTGAGCATGTGCTCAGAATGTCCGAGTACGACAATCGCTTGAATCAAGTGGGAGTTAATCTTCCAGATAAGATAGTGATTGATAGAATTCTCTAGTCACTCTCACCAAGTTACTGGACCTTCGTGATGAACTATAATATGCAAGGGATAACGAAAATGATTCCCAAGCTCTTCATGATGCTAAAATCGGTGAAGGTAGAAATCAAGAAAGAGCATCAAGTGTTGATGGTTAACAAGACCACTAGTTTCAAGAAAAAGGCAAAGGGAAAGAAAGGGAACTTCAAGAAAGAATGGCAAACAAGTTGCCACTACCGTGAAGAAACCCAAAGCTAGACCTAAGCCTGAAACTGGGTGCTTCTACTGCAAAGGGAATGGTCACTGGAAGCGGAACTACCCAAATACTTGGCGGATAAGAAGGATGTCAAAGTGAAAGGTATATTTGATATACATGTTATTGATGTGTTCCTTACTAGTGTTCATAGTAGCCCCTGGGTATTTGATACTGGTTCAGTTGCTATGATTAGTAACTTGAAACGGGAGTTACAAAATGAACAGGGACTAGTTAAGGGCGAGGTGACGATGTGTGTTGGAAGTGATTCCAAGGTTGATAAAGATCACCATCGAACACTCCCTTTACCTTCAGGATTAGTGTTGAACCTAAAATAAATGTTATTTGGTGTTTGCGTTGAGCATAATATGATTGGATCATGTTTATTGCAATACGTTATTCATTTAAGTCAAAGAATAATTGTTATTCTGTTTACATGGATAAAACCTTTTGTGGTCATACACCCAAGGTGAATGGTTTATTGAATCTCGATCGTAGTGATACACATATTCATAATATTGATGCCAAAAGATGCTACGTTAATTATGATAGTGCAACTTATTTGTGGCACTGTCGTTTAGGTTATATTGATGTAAAGCGCATGAAGAAACTCCATGCTGATGGGCTTTTGGAATCATTTGATTATGAATCACTTGATGCTTGCGAACCATGCCTCATGGGCAAGATGACTAAGACTCCGGTCTCCGGAACAATGGAGCGAGCAACTGACTTGTCGGAAATAATACATACTGATGTATGCGGTCCGATGAGTGTTGAGGCTCGCGGCGGGTATCATTATTTTCTGACCTCCACAGATGATTTGAGCAGATATGGGTATATCTACTTAATGAAACACAAGTCTGAAACATTTGAAAAGTTCAAAGAATTTCAGAGTGAAGTTGAGAATCATCATAACAAGAAAATAAAGTTTCTACGATCTGATTGCGGAGGCGAATATTTGAGTTTCGAGTTTGGCCTTCACTTGAAACAATGTGGAATAGTTTCGCAACTCACGCCACCTGGAACACCACAATGTAATGGTGTGTTCGGACGTCTTAACCGTACTTTATTAGATATGGTGCGATGTATGATGTCTCTTGCCAATTACGACTATCGCTTTGGGGTTATGCATTAGAGACAACTAGATTCACGTTAAATAGGGCACCGTCTAAAAATTCGTTGAGACGACACCGTATGAACTATGGTTTAGTAAGAAACCTAAGCTTTCATTTCTTAAAGTTTGGGGTTGCGATGCTTATGTGAAAAAGTTTCACCCTAATAAGCTCAAACCCAAATCAGAGAAGTGTGTCTTCATAGGATACCCAAAAGAAATTGTTGGGTACACCTTCTATCACAGATCCTGAAGGAAATATGCCCTACAGGCAATAATAAAGTTGTTATTTATATTTCCTTATATCATGATAAATGTTTATTATTCATGATAGAATTGTATTAACCAGAAACTTAGTACATGTGTGAATACATAGACAAACAGAGTGTGTCCCTAGTATGCCTCTACTTGACTAGCTCGTTAATCAAAGATGGTTAAGTTTCCTAGCCATGGACATGTGTTGTCATTTGATGAATGGGATCAGATCATTAGAGAATGATTTGATGGACAAGACCCATCCGTTAGCTTAGCATAATGATCGTTTAGTTTATTGCTATTGCTTTCTTCATGACTTATTGATGCGTCTCCAACGTATCTATAATTTTTGATTGCTCCATGTTATTATATTATCTATTTTGGATGTTTAATGGGCTTTATTATACACTTCTATATTATTTTTGGGACTAACCTACTAACCCAAGGCCCAGTGCAAATTGCTGTTTTTTTGCCTATTTCAGTGTTTCACAGAAAAGGAATATCAAACGGAATGAAACCTTCGAGAGAATTATTTTTGGAACAAACGTGATCCAGGGGACTTGGAGTAGACGTCAAGAAAGAAGCGAGGCGGCCACGAGGCAGGGAGGCGCACCTGTCCCCCTGGACGCACCCCCACCCTCGTGGGCCCCTCGCAGCTCCACTGACCTACTTCTTCCTCCTATATATATATCCATATACCCCGAAAACATCCAGGAGCACCACACAACCCTATTTCCACTGCCGCAACCTTATGTACCCAAGAGATCCCATCTTGGGGCCTTTTCCGAAGCTCCGCCGGAGGGGGAATCGATCACGGAGGGCTTCTACATTAACACCATAGCCTCTCCGATGATGTGTGAGTAGTTTACCATAGACCTTCGGGTCCATAGTTATTAGCTAGATGGCTTCTTCTCTCTCTTTGGATATCAATACGAAGTTCTCCTCGATCTTCTTGGAGATCCATTCGATGTAACTCTTTTTGCGGTGTGTTTGTCGAGATCTGATGAATTGTGGGTTTATGATCAAGTTTATCTATGAACGATATTTGATTCTTCTCTAAAATCTTTTATGTATGATTGGTTATCTTTGCAAGTCTCTTCGAATTATTAGTTTGGTTTGGCCTACTAAATTGATCTTTCTTGCAATGGGAGAAGTGTTTGCTTTGGGTTCAATCTTGCAGTGTCCTTTCCCAATGACAGCAGGGGCAGCAAGGCACGTATTGTATTGTTGCCATCGAGGATAAAAAGATGGGGTTTATATCATATTGCTTGAGTTTATCCCTCTACATCATGTCATCTTGCCTAATGCGTTACTCTATTCTTATGAACTTAATACTCTAGATGCATGCTGGATAGCGGTCGATGGGTGGAGTAATACTAGTAGATGCAGAATCATTTCGGTCTACTTGTCGCGGACGTGATGCCTATATACATGATCATGCCTAGATATTCTCATAATTATGCACTTTTCTAGCAATTGCTCAACAGTAATTTGTTCACCCACCATAATACTGATGCTATCTTGAGAGAAGCCACTAGTGAAACCTATGGCCCCCAGGTCTATATTTTATCATATAAGTTTCCAATCTATTTTACTTTGCAATCTTTACTTTCAATCTATATCATAAAAATACCAAAAATATTTATCTTATTATCTCTATCAGATCTCACTCTCGCAAGTGACCGTGAAGGGATAGACAACCCCTTTATCGCGTTGGTTGCGAGGTTCTTATTTCTTTGTGTAGGTATGAGGGACTTGCGTGTAGTCTCCTACTGGATTGATACCTTGGTTCTCAAAAACCGAGGGAAATACTTACGCTAGTTTGTTGCATCACCCTTTCCTCTTCAAGGGAAAACCAACGCAGTGCTCAAGAGGTAGCACTTATACATGTTCCTATGACTATGAGATTATGTAACTCCCGAATACCGAGGGAACACTTAGTGTGCTATCAAACATCACAACGTAACTAGGCGATTATAAAGATCCTCTACAGGTGTCTCCGATGGTGTTTGTTGGGTTGGCATAGATCGAGATTAGGATTTGTCACTCCATGTATCGGAGAGGTATCTCTGGGCCCTCTCGGTAATGCTCATCACTATAAGCCTTGCAAGCAATGTGACTAATGAGTTAGTCACGGGATGATGCATTACAGAAGGAGTAAAGAGACTTGCCGGTAACGAGATTGAACTAGGTATGATGATACCAACGATCGAATCTCGGGCAAGTAACATACCGATGACAAAGGGAACAACGTATGTTGTTATGCGGTTTGACCGACAAAGATCTTCATAGAATATGTAGGAACCAATATGAGCATCCAGGTTCCGCTATTGGTTATTGACCGGAGATGTGTCTCGGTCATGTCTACATAGTTCTCGAACCCGTAGGGTCCACACTCTTAACGTTTGATGACGATTAATATTATGAGTTATGTGAATTGATGACCAAAGGTTGTTCAGAGTCCCGGATGAGATCACGGACATGATGAGGAGTCTCAAAATGGTCAAGACATAAATATTCATATATTGGAAGGTTACATTCGGACACCGAGACAGTTCAGATCATTTCGCATGAGTTTCGGAGTACCGGTGGTTACCGGAACCCCCCGGGAAGTTATTGGGCATCATGGGCCTAGTGGTGGAAGAGAGGAGGTTGGCCAAGGAGTGGCGCGCGCCCCCAAGCCCAATCCGAATTGGGTTAGGGTTGGGCGGTGGCCCCCCTTTCCTTCTCCCCTCCTTCTCCTTCCCTCCTTCTCCTACTAGGAATAGGAAAGAGGAGGGGAATCCTACTTGAACTAGGGAGTCCTAGTAGGATTCCCCACACCTTGGCGGTAACGAGATTGAACTAGGTATGATGATACCGACGATCGAATCTCGGGCAAGTAACATACTGAAGACAAAGGGAACAATGTATGTTGTTATGCAGTTTGACCAATAAAGATCTTCGTAGAATATGTATGAACCAATATGAGCTTCTAGGTTCCGCTATTGGTTATTGACCAGAGATGATTCTCGGTCATGTCTACATAGTTCTCGAACCCGTAGGTCCGCACGCTTAACCTTCGATGATGATGGGTATTATGAGTTATGTGATTTGATGTACCGAAGGTTGTTTGGAGTTCCGAATGAGATCACGGACATGACAAGGAGTCTCGAAATGGTCGAGACATAAAGATCGATATATTGGAAGGCTATATTCGGACATCAGAAAGGTTCCGAGTGATTCGGATATTTTTTCGGAGTACCGGGGAGTTACGGGAATTCACCGGGAGAAGTAATGGGCCTTATTGGGCTTTAGTGGAGAGAGGGGAGAAGGGACAAGAGGTGGCGCATGCCTCCCCCTGCCCAAACCGAATTGGACAACGGGTGGGGGCGCGACCCCCCTTTCCTTCTCCCTCTCCCTCTCTTTCCTTCTCTCCTACTCCGAATAGGAAAGAGGAGGGGAATCCTACTTGGACTCTTGGACTAGGGAGTCCTAGTAGGATTCCCCACACCTAGCGCGCCCCCTTAGGTCCAGCCACCTCTTCCCTCCCCTCCTTTATATACGTGGCCAGGGGGCACCCCATAGACACACAAGTTGATTCTTAGCCGTGTGCAGTGTCCCCTCCACAGATTTCCACCTCGGTCATATTGTCGTAGTGCTTAGGCGAAGCCTTGCGTCTGTAACTTCATCATCACGTCAACACGCCGTTGTGCTGATGAAACTCTCCCTCGGCCTCAGCTGGATCTAGAGTTCGAGGGACATCACCGAGCTGAACGTGCGTAGATCGCAGAGGTGCCGTGCGTTCGGTACTTGATCGGTTGGATCGCGAAGACGTTTGACTACATCAACTGCGTTAATTAATGCTTCCCCTTTCAGTCTACGAGGGTACGTGGATACACTCTCCTCGCTCATTGCTATGCATCACCTAGATGGATCTTGTGTGTGCGTAGGCAAAATTTTGAAATACTACGTTCCCCAACAGTGGCATCCGAGCCAAGTCTATGCGTAGATGTTATATGCACGAGTAGAACACAAAAGATTTGTGGGCGTGGGTATATACATATTGCTTGACGTCACTAGTTGTTTCTTGAAGTGGCCCGGACCGACATTACATGACCGCGTTCATGAGACTGATTCTACCGACGTGCTTTGCACACAGGTGGCTGGCGGGTGTCTGTTTCTCCAACTTTAGTTGAATCGGATTCAATGAACAGGGTTCTTTCTGAAGATCAAAAAGCAATCACTATACCATGTTGTGGTTTTGATGCGTAGGTAAGAACGGTTCTTGCTAAGCCCGTAGCAGCCACATAAAACTTGCAACAACAAAGTAGAGGATGTCTAACTTGTTTTTGCAGGGCATGTTGTGATGTGATATTTCAAGACGTGACGAGATATAAATTGTTGTATGAGATGATCATCTTTTGTTAAAGTTATCGGCAACTGGCAGGAGCCTTATGGTTGTCTCTTTATTGCATAAGATGCAAGCGCCGTATTATTGCTTTACTTTATCGCTATGCGATAGCAATAGTTGCAAAAGCAATTGTTGGCGAGACAACCATGTGACGACTGAAGGAAATATGCCCTACAGGCAATAATAAAGTTATTATTTATTTCCTTATTTCATGATAAATTTTTATTATTCATGCTAGAATTGTATTAAGAGGAAACTTAGTACATGTGTGAATATATAGACAAACAGAGTGTCACTAGTATGCCTCTACTTGACTAGCTTGTTGAATCAAAGATGGTTAAGTTTCCTAGCCATAGACATGAGTTGTCATTTGATTAATGGGATCACATCATTAGAGAATGATGTGATTGACTTGACGCATCTGTTAGCTTAGCACGATGATCGTTTAGTTTGTTGCTATTGCTTTCTCCATAACTATACATGTACCTATGACTATGAGATCATGCTACTCCCGAATACCGGAGGAACACTTTGTGTGCTACCAAACGTCACAACGTAACTGGGTGATTATAAGGTGCTCTACAGGTGTCTCCGAAGGTGTTTGTTGAGTTGGCATATATCGAGATTAGGGTTTGTCACTCTGTGTATCGGAGAGGTATCTCTGGGCCCTCTCAGTAATGCACATCACTATAAGCCTTGCAAGCATTGTGACTAATGAGTTAGTTGCGGGATGATGCATTACGGAACGAGTAAAGAGACTTGTCGGTAATGAGAATGAACTAGGTATGAGGATGCCGACAATCGAATCTCGGGCAAGTAACATACCAATGACAAAGGGAACAACGTATGTTGTTATGCGGTTTGCCCGATAAAGATCTTTGTAGAATATATAGGAGCCAATATGAGCATCCAGGTTCCGCTATTGGTTATTGACCAGAGAGGTGTCTCGGTCATGTCTACATAGTACTCGAACCCGTATGGTCCGCACGCTTAACGTTCAATGACGATTTGTATTATTAGTTACGTGATTTGATGTACCGAAGGTTGTTCGGAGTCCCAGATGAGATCACGGACATGACAAGGAGTCTCTAAATGGTCAAGACGTAAAGATCGATATATTGGAAGGCTATATTCGGACATCGGAAAGGTTCCGAGTGATTCGTATATTTTTCGGAGTACCGGAGAGTTACAGGAATTCGCTGGGAGAAGTGATGGGCCTTATTGGGCTTTAGTGGAGAGAGGGGAGAAGGGCCAAGAGGTGGCGCATGCCTCCCCCTGCCCAAACCGAATTGTACAAGGGGTGGGGGCGTGACCCCCCTTTCCTTCTCCCTCTCCCTCTCTTTCCTTCTCTCCTACTCCGAATAGGAAAGAGGGGGGGAATCCTACTTGGACTGGGGAGTCCTAGTAGGATTCCCCACACCTGGCGCGCCCCCCTTGGGTCGGCCACCTCTTCCCTCCCCTCCTTTATATATGTGGCCAGGGGGCACCCCAAAGGTACTCAAGATTTGTCTTAGCCATGTGCGGTGCCCCCTCCACAGTTACACACCTCGGTCATATCGTCGTAGTGCTTAGGCGAAGCCCTGCGCCGGTAACTTTATCATCACCGTCGCCATGCCATCGTGCTAACGAAACTCTCCCTCGGCCTCAACTGGATCAAGAGTATGAGGGATGTCATCGAGCTGAACGTGTGCTGAACACGGAGGTGCCATACATTCAGTGCTAGGATCAGTCGGATCGTGAAGACGTACGACTACATCAACCACGTTGATATAACTTTTCCGCTTTCGGTCTATGAGGGTACATGGACACACTCTCCCGCTTGTTTCTATGCATCACCTAGATAGATCTTGCGTGATCGTTGGAAAATTTTGAAATTACTGCGTTCCCCAATAGTGGCATCAGAGCCAGGTTTATGCCTAGATGTTATATGCACGAGTAGAACACAAAGGAGTTGTTGGCGTGGGTATATACATTTTTCTTGCCGTCACTAGTTGATTCTTGATTCAATGGTATTGTTGGATGTAGTGGCTCAGACCGACATTACGCGTACGCTTATGCGAGACTGGTACTACCGACGTGCTTCGCACACAGGTGGCTGGTGGGTGTCAGTTTCTCCAACTTTAGTTGAATCAGATTCAATGAACAAGGTTTTTTTTCTAAAGATCAAAAAGCAATCACTATACTGTGTTGTGGTTTTTGATGCATAGGTAAGAACGGTTCTTGCTCAGCCCGTAGCAGCCACGTAAAACTTGCAACAACAAAGTAGAGGACGTCTAACTTGTTTTTGCAGGGCATGTTGTGATGTGATATGGTCACGACATGATGCTAAATTTTATTGTATGAGATGATCATGTTTTGTAACAGAGTTATCGGCAACTAGTAGGAGCCATATGGTTGTCGCTTTATCGCATAAGATGCAAGCACCATATACTTTATCGCTATGCGATAGCAATAGTTGCAAAAAGCAATAGTTGGCGAGACGACCATGAGATGACACGTTGATAAAGATCAAGATGATGGAGATCATGGTGTCATGCCGGTGACGATGGAGATCATGACGGTACTTTGCAGATGGAGATCAGAGGCACAAGATGATAATGGCCCTGTCATATCACCTATTTTGATTGCATATGATGTTTATCTTTTATGCAGCTTATTTTTGCTTAGTACGGCGGTAGCATTATAAGATGATCCCTCACTAAATTTCAAGGTATAAGTGTTCTCCCTGAGTATGCACTGTTGCGACAGTTCATCGTGCCGAGACACCACGTGATGATCGGGTGTGATAAGCTCTACGTTCACATACAACAGGTGCAAGACAGTTTTGCACACTCGGAATACTCGGGTTGAACTTGACGAGCCTAGCATATGCAGATATGGCCTCGGAACACTGAGACCTAAAGGTCAAGCGTGAATCATATAGAAGATATGATCAACATAGTGATGTTCACCATTGAAAACTACTCCATCTCACGTGATGATCGGACATGGTTTAGTTGATATGGATCACGTGATCACTTAGATGATTAGAGGGATGTCTATCTAAGTGGGAGTTCTTAAGTAATATGATTAATTGAACTTTAATTTATCATGAACTTAGTCCTGGTAGTTTTTTCATATCTATGTTGTAGATCAATAGCTCGCGTATAGCTCCCCTATTTTATTTTTTATATGTTCCTAGAGAAAAATAAGTTGGATGATGATAGTAGCAATTATGTGGACTGGGTCTATGATATGAGGATTATCCTCATTGTTGCACAGAAGAATTATGTCCTCGATGCACCGCTAGGTGATGGGCCTATTGCAGGAGCAGATGCAGGCGTTATGAACGTTTGTCAAGCTCGGTATGATGACTAGTTGATAGTTTAGTGCGCCATGCTTTACGGCTTAGAACCGGGACTTCAAAAACCATTTTGAACGCCACAGAGCATATAAGATGTTCCAAGAGCTGAAATTGGTATTTCAGACTATTGCCCGAGTCAAGAGGTATGAGACCTCTGACAAGTACTTTGCCTACAAGATGGAGCAGAATAGCTTAGCTAGTGAGCATGTGCTTAGAATGTCTGAGTACTACAATCACTTGAATCAAGTGGGAGTTAATCTTCTAGATAAGATAGTGATTGACAGAGTTCTCTAGTCACTATCACCAAGTTACTAGAACTTTGTGATGAACTATAATATGCAAGGGATAACGGAAACGATTCCCAAGCTCTTCGTAATGCTGAAATTGGCGAAGGTAGAAATCAAGAAAAAAGCATCAAGTGTTGATGGTTGACAAGACCACTAGTTTCAAGTAAAAGGGCAAGGGAAAGAAAGGGAACTTCAAGAAGAATGACAAGAAAGTTGCCACTCCCATGAAGAAGCCCAAAGCTAGACCCAAGCTTGAAGCTGAGTGCTTCTAGTGCGAAGGAAATGGTCACTGGAAGTGGAACTGCCCTAGATACTTGGCGGATAAGAAGGATGGCATAGTGAACAAAGGTATATTAGATATGCATGTTATTGATGTGTACTTTACTAGTGTTTATAGCAACCCCTCAGTATTTGATACTGGTCCAGTTGCTAAGAGTAGTAACTCGAAACGGGAGTTGCAAAATAAACAGAGACTAGTTAAGGGCGAGGTGATGATGTGTGTTGGAAGTGATTCCAAGGTTGATAAGATCACCATCGCACACTCCCTTTACCTTCGGGATTAGTGTTGAACCTAAAATAAATGTTATTTGGTGTTTGCGTTGAGCATGAATATGATTGGATCATGTTTATTGCAATACGGTTATCCATTTAAGTCAAAGAATAATTGTTGTTCTATTTACATGAATAAAACCTTCTATGGTCATACACTCAATATAAATGGTTTATTGAATCTCGATCGTAGTGATACACATATTCATAATATTGAAGCCAAAAGATGCAAAGTTAATAATGATAGTGAAACTTATTTGTGGCAATGCTGTTTAGGTCATATTGGTGTAAAGCGCATGAAGAAACTCCATGTTGATGTGCTTTTGGAACCACTTGATTATGAATCACTTGATGCTTGCGAACCATGCCTCATGGGCAAGATGACTAAGACTCCGTTCTCCGGAACAATGGAGCGAGCAACTGACTTATTTGAAATAATACATACTGATGTATGCGGTTCGATGAGTGTTGAGGCTCGTGGCGGGTATCATTATTTTCTGAGCTTCATAGATGATTTGAGCAGATATGGGTATATCTACTTGATGAAACATAAGTCTGAAAAATTTGAAAAGTTCAAAGAATTCCAGAGTGAAGTGGAAAATCATCGTAACAAGAAAATAAAGTTTCTACGATCTGATCGCGAAGACGAATATTTGATTTACGAGTTTGGTCTTCAATTAAAACAATGTGGAATAGTTTCACAAACTCATGCCACCTGGAACACCACAGCATAATGGTGTGTCCGAACGTCATAACCGTACTTTATTGGATATAGTGCAATCTATGATGTCTCTTACCGATTTACCACTATCATTTTGGGGCTATGCATTAGAGACAGCTACATTCACGTTAAATAGGGAACAGTCTAATCCGTTCAGACGACACCGTATGAACTATGGTTTGGCTAGAAACCTAAGCTGTCATTTCTTAAAGTTTAGGGTTGCGATGCTAATGACCCACAAGTGTAGGGGATCTATCGTAGACTTTTCGATAAGTAAGAGTGTCGAACCCAACGAGGAGCAGAAGGAAATGATAAGCGGTTTTCAGCAAGGTATTCTCTGCAAGCACTGAAATTATCGGTAACAGATAGTTTTGTGATAAGGTAATTTGTAACGGGTAACAAGTAATAAAAGTAAATAAGGTGCAGCAAGATGGCCCAATTCTTTTTGTAGCAAAGGACAAGCCTGGACAAACTCTTATATAAAGGAAAGCGCTCCCGAGGACACATCGGAATTATCGTCAAGCTAATTTTCATCACGTTCATATGATTCACGTTCGGTACTTTGATAATTTGATATGTGGGTGGATCGGTGCTTGGGTGCTGCCCTTACTTGGACAAGCATCACACTTATGATTAACCTCTATTGTAAGCATCCCACTTTGATAATTTGATATGTGGGTGGACTGGTGCTTGGGTACTGCCCTTGGCAATTTTTTCTTTGCTCTCGCAATGTGCGGCCTGTTCGGTCCTTAACTCTTAGGCCGCTTGCAAAGCAGCCGCATTGCTACTCCTTGCTTGTTCCTTGGCTCGGGCAAGCTCCTCCCGAAGGGTCTCCACGGTGGCCGCTCCATCTGCAATCACAACATATTAAAGATACTGGCATCATGCTACTCTTATTATGTGACGATCACCAAAAAGGTCACTCACCCTGTGCCTCGTCAAGCCGCTTGTTGACAAGCACGATGTCGACATCTGCCGCATCCAGCTGCCGCTTTAGTTCGGCATACCCATCAGTCCGGCTAGCCACCGGAGCTTCCACCACCTACACATAAAGGCAGTCTGGTTATTACTTGGGACTATGATCCTCTGTTTGCCGCCGTTTTCGACGACAACCAGTCTCAGGGGCTACTATCTACATAGGGCACATCTAAAAACATGTGGTACTTTCAAAAATGTACATCATTTCACGTACCTCAAAACCTCTCAGTAGACTCATAAAGGCTTCATGCAGCCCGCTTTCGGCGGACGAAATCCTTTCAATCACCGTACCCATCAATGTGCGGTGCTCTTCTGAGATAGTCGCCTTCTCCAGCAGATCCCTCCGTATATCCGACCATGCACCAGACGATGCCAGACTCTTGATTGCTCTCTTCGAGAGCCAAATACTGAGGACTTCAGGTGGCCATAGGATTACCTTCTGGCCTTGCCGGATTAGGAGAAGCCCTCCGCGATGACACCTCAGGGTCGCCCGCTTCGTAAGACGGTGTGGCAGGGGAAGGCATTTCACTCTCCATCATCTCCGGAAGAAGATCCCCCGAAGACGAGCTCAGCTGAGAAGGGCTAAGATCCGAACTGCAAGATAAATACTTCGGTTATTTTCCTTGGAAGTAAGGTAGGATATCTTCACTATTAAATAACTTTTGATTACTTACAGCTCGTTAGAGGGCTGATCCCCGCACGGACATTGTGCGGCAAGAACACCCTCCGAGGCAGGACCCTCTGGCGGAGATTTCTTCTCCCGTTTGGAAACCTTGATTTCCGGATCTTCGGAGGTAGTCCTCTTCCTTCCCCGGGGAGAGAGAATGTCAGATTCTTCCCCTCGGTTATCCTCCCTCGCGGATGCGCTCATTCCCTCGGTTGGAATAGGTACCGATGGAGGCCCGCTTTCGCCCTCTTTATTCCCCCCTTCGTCTTCCTTTGAATGCACCGGACAAGGTGGTGGCTCGAGCATCTTTTCCAGCACCAGATTGTCCAAGCCTTCAGGAAGGGGGGCCGAACACCGGGTCATCTTCGCCTTTGTTATCCAGTCCTGGTCATAGAGCGATTCTTCAGAATGATGTCATGATAAATAAAAGGACGGTGTGTTCGGCCATGGGATTACTTACTTGGGAAGCGGTGCGGTTGCTGCTCAGGCCCACGTCCTCGGTAGTGTCCGGACACTCTATTTGGGGTCCGAAGAATGATTTATACATCTCCTCGTGCGTCATGCTGAGGAAATTCTGAATAGTGTGCGGTCCTTCTGGGTTGAATTCCCACATGTGGAGGGGCCGGCGTTTGCAAGGCTGGACTCGACGAACCAGCATGACTTGCATTACCATAACCAGACTGAAATCTCCCTCGAAGAGATCTCGGATACGGCTCTGCAGTATGGGCACGTCCTTGGCTGGACCCCAGCTCAACCCCCTGCTGATCCATGACATCAGTTGTGGTGGAGGGCCCGAGTGAAAGGCGGGGGCAGCTACCCACTTGGCACTTCTGGGAGCTGTGATGTAGAACCACTCCCATTGCCACAATCCGGACACCTCTGGAAAGGAACCCTTTGGCCATGGAGCGTCAGCAATTCTGCTTATTAGAGCACCTCCGCACGCTACGTATTGCCCCTCGACCATCTTCGGCGTCACATCAAAGGTCTTGAGCCACAAGCTGAAGTAAGGGGTAATGCAGAGGAAGGCCTCACAAACGACAATAAATGATGAGATGTGAAGAAGGGAGTCTGGGGCCAGATCATGAAAATCCAGCCCGTAATAGAACATAAGACCCCTGACAAAGGGATCCAGAGCGAGGCCTAGTCCTCAGAGGAAGTGGGAGACGAACAAAACGCTCTCGTTGGGTTCGGGAGTAGGGACGACCTGCCCTCGGGTGGGCAGCCTATGCGAAATTTCGGCAGTCAGATATCTGGCCTCCCTCAAATTCTAGATGTCCTCCTCCTTGACGGAGGAAGACATCCACCGGCCTTGAAGGCTGGATCCGGACATGATTGAAGGTCTGAAGCACCTGGCCTTGACTTTGGGTGTTAGAACTCGAGGCGGGGGAGGGATTCGATTGAGCACGGGAGGGAAAAAAAGTAACAGCCTTGTCCCTTTATAAAGAGGGTGAATATCAAGCGTCCTCCTCGTGGCCATTTGGGACTTGCCTAAAATCTAGGAGTCCTTGGGACGGTTGTGTTACCCACATCCGTATTGATGAGAATCCCGTAATAAGGGGAACACAATCTCTGCTTTGACAAGACATGTCAAGAAACTGCCTCGCGTTATGTGCGGGGGCTGGTTAAAGAAAAAATGATTCGAATAATTACCGGGCCATGGCGTGATGTCATGCTGCCCAAACGTGTCAGCAGATTAGATTTGTGGTAATATTATTCTCTCTACAGTGGTATGTGGAACTTATTTTGCAGGGTCGGACACTATCCTTGTATTCAAATTCTTCCGTGGTGTATTAGGAGGAGGAACCCGCCTTGCAATGCCGAAGACAACACTGCGTGTCAGACTCATCGTCATTGAAGCCTGGTTCAGGGGCTACTGAGGGAGTCCTGGATTAGGGGGTCTCCGGACAGCCGGACTATATCCTTTTGCCGGACTGCTGGACTATGAAGATACGAGATTGAAGACTTCGTCCCGTGTCCGGATGGGACTCTACTTTGCGTGGAAGGCAAGCTAGGCAATACGGATATGTATATCTCCTCCTTTGTAACCGACCTTGTGTAACCCTAGCCCCCTCCAGTGTCTATATAAACCGGAGGGTTTTAGTCCGTAGGACAACATACAATCATACCATAGGCTAGCTTCTAGGGTTTAGCCTCTCCGATCTCGTGGTAGATCAACTCTTGTACTACTCATATTATCAAGAATAAATCAAGCAGGACATAGGGTTTTACCTCCATCAAGAGGGCCCGAACCTGGGTAAAACATCTTGTCCCCTGCCTCCTGTTACCATCCGCCTTAGATGCATAGTTCGGGACCCCCTACTCGAGATCCGCCGGTTTGGACACCGACATTGGTGCTTTCATTGAGAGTTCCTCTGTGTCATTGTCATTAGGCTGGATGGCTCCTTCGATCATCGATAGCGATGCAGTCCAGGGTGAGACTTTTCTGCCCGGACAGATCCTCGTATTCGGTGGCTTCGTACTGTGGGCCAACTCGCTTGGCCATCTGGAGCAGATCGAGAGTTATGCCCCTGGCCACCAGGCCAGGTTCGGAAGCTTAAACTACATGGCTGACATTCGCGGAGACTCGATCTTCAACGGATTCGAGCCCTTGCCAAGAGCGCCACACGGTCACGATGAGCATGATTTAGCTCTACTATCAGACAGTGTTCAGGCAACCGCTTAGACCCTTAATTCGAAGCCAGTTGCGCCATCCATGGATGGGTGGATAGACCCCACCACGGAGGCCGCACTCTCATCGGCGATCGAGCCGAGTATCGACCTTACCCTTCACGGGAGCCGTGACGCCGAACTACCGGATTCTTCCCCGGCTACGGACTCTGAACCGCCTGCGCCCGTGCCTATCGAATCCGACTGGGCGCCGATCATGGAGTTTACCTCCATGGATATTTTTCAGCACTCGCCCTTCGGTGACATACTGAACTCATTAAGGTCTCTATCCTTGTCAGGAGAGTCCGGGCCGAACTATGTTCGGCAAGATTGGGATGCGGATGACGAAGAAATTCGCTCCCCACCCACCACCCACTTAGTAGCCACTGTCGATGATTTGACCGACATGCTCGACTTCGACTCTGAAGACATCGACGGTATGGACGATGATGCAGGAGACGAACAGGAACCACTGCCCACAGGGCACTGGACGCCCACTTCATCATATGATGTATACATGGTGGATACACCCAAACAAAACAACAACGAGGAAGGGAAGGATGCAGCAAAGGGTTGTTCCCTCGAGAAGCAGTCAAAGCGGCGGCGTAAGCCCCGCTCCAAATCCCGTCTCGGCAGAAACAACGGTCATATAGACCCAGCGATAGAGCAGGGTAAACCATCGCCCGACCAGGGCAACAGGAAGAATCAAACTGAACAACCCGACCCCGTCGAAGATAATAGTCCGGACGACATCACACCGGACAGGCACCCGGAGCAACAAAATGCCCATCAAAGGCTGGTTGCCACTTTGAGGTGTCTGAAAAAGCAGAAGCAAAGGCTCAGGGTTGCACAAGACACACTCAGAATCAGATGGAGTGAAGTACTCAACACTGCAGCGAAGTACGGCGGTAATCGCCACACCAAGAGCTACCCGAAGCGAAAGCTGCTACCTAAATTCGATGAGGAGGCCTTAGATCCCCCGCAATCAAAAAACAAAATGGCCATCCGGTCGGATAGACGACCTCGTGGCCAACATAGAACGGCAAACGACGCCGCACATAAGCCGGTACGCGATCCACGTGAGGACTCGCATCAAAAGTACGGCGCAACCAGATCCATCTACGGGCCACGCAAGCGCGCTCCAGCATGCAATCACTACAAAAAAGACACATCCGTGAAATTTTGGGCCGAACGAAATTTCAGGGAGTTCCCGGTTACGGTGGCAGGTCGGGGGCCGAGCGATGTGCGTTTCTCTCGTACACGTATGCGCGTGTGTGCGAGGCGTTGGCTCTAACTGAACCCGAGCGAGGTGTTGGGCTCTAATTGAACCCGAGCGATAGCACTGCAGGCTACGCGTTACTGAACCCGAGCGATCGATCGATGGCTGTTAACTGAACCCGATCGAGCGATTCCTTCGCTACTGCTGCTAACTGAAGCCGATCGATGGGATGAACAATGAGCGTTGCGGGGGGGTTTGGATGAACAGTGAGCGGTGGCGTTGCCTCTGGATGAACAGGACCCCGTGGTGTGGTGGAGGGCTGGATGAACAGTAGACGGTGGAGGGGTGCCCGTGGAGGGGTGGATGAACAGGACCCCGTGGTGTGGAGGGCTGGATGAACAGTAGATGGTGGAGGGGTGGTTGAACAGGACCTCGTGG
>NC_041388.1:322735728-322790739 GCF_002162155.2 Triticum dicoccoides
GGATGTACAGTAGACGGTGGAGGGGTGCCCGTGGAGGGGTGGTTGAACAGGACCCGTGGTGTGGAGGGCTGGATGAACAGTAGACGGTGGAGGGGTGGTTGAACAGTAGCCGGTGGAGTAGCGCGCGGTGGAGGCTGGATGAACAGGAGCCCGTGGATGAACAGTCGCAAGTGGAGGCTGGAGGAGGTCGACGGTGGATGAACAGGAGCCCGTGGAGGCTAGAGGAGGTCGACGGTGGAGATGAACAGTATCCCGTGGAGTCCCGTTTTGCGGTATGCCACACCCCTCCCGATGAACAGGACCCCCGTTTCGACCGTAGCGCTCCAACACAAGTCCGTTTCCTCCGTTTTGCGGTACGCCACACCCCTCCCGATCAACAGGATCCCCATTTCGACCGTAGGAGGTCCGTTTCCTCTGTTTTGCGGTACGCCAGACCCCTCCCGATGAACAGATCCCGTCTCGAACGTGGCCGGTCGAACACAAGGGATAACTTTCTTTGGCCATGTTATTTTGAAAAGACATGATTGCTTTATTAGTAGGCTTGAGGTATTATTGTTTTTATACCAAATGATATACTATTGCTTTGAATCACTCGTATCTTAATATTCATGCCATGATTAGATATGTGATCAAGATTATGCTAGGTAGCATTCCACATCAATTTTTTTATCATTTACCTACTCGAGGACGAGCAGGAATTAAGCTTGGGGATGCTGATACGTCTCCATCGTATCTATAATTTTTGATTGTTCCATGCCAATATTCTACAACTTTCATATACTTTTGGCAACTTTTTATACTATTTTTGGGACTAACATATTGATCCAGTGCCCAGTGCCAGTTCCTGTCTGTTGCATGTTTTTTGTTTCACAGTAAATCCATATCAAACGGAGTCCAAACGGGATAAAAACCGACGTAGATTTTTTTGGAATATATGTGATTCTTGGGAAGAAAAATACACGCGAGACGATGCCCGAGGGGGCCATGAGGCAGGGGGCGCGCCCCGGGGGCAGGCACTCCCTGGGCCGTCGTGGCCACCCCGTAAGGCGGTTGATGCCCTTCTTTCTCTGCAAGAAAGCTAATATCCGTATAGAGATCGTGTTACAATTTTAGCCCAATCGGAGTTACGGATCTCCGGGAATATAAGAAACGGTGAAAGGGTAGAATGTGAGAACGTAGAAACAGAGAGAGACAGAGAGACAGATCCAATCTCGGAGGGGCTCTCGCTTCTCCCACGCCATGGACACCAAGGACCAGAGGGGAAACCCTTCTGCTATCTAGGGAGGAGGTCAAGGAAGAAGAAGGAGGGGGGCTCTCTCCCCATCGCTTCTGGTGGCACCGGAGTGCCACCCGGGGCCATCATCATCACCGCAATCTTCACCAACAACTTCACCGCCATCATCACCAACTCTTCCCCCCTCTATGCAGCAGTGTAACCCCTCTTTGACCCGCTGTAATCTCTACTTGAACATGGTGCTCAACGCTATATATTATTTCCCAATGATGTATGGCTATCCTATGATGTTTGAGTAGATCCGTTTTGTCCTATGGGCTATTTGATGATCAGATGGAGTGAAGTACTCAACACTGCAGTGAAGTATGGCAGTAATCGCCACACCAAGAGCTACCCGAAGCGAAAGCTGCTACCTAAATTCGATGAGGAGGCCTTAGATCCCCCGCAATCAAAAAACAAAATGGCCATCCAGTCGGATAGACAACCTCGTGGCCAACATAGAACGGCAAACGACGCCGCACATAAGCCGGTACGCGATCCACGTGAGGACTCGCATCAAAAGTTCGGCGTAACCAGATCCATCTACGGGCCACGCAAGTGCGCTCCAGCATGCAATCACTACATAAAAAGACACATCCATGACATTTTGGGCCGAACGAATTTTTTTATTGGTGTCGCATGTTTGTCCTATTTGATGATTGCGATTGGTTTGAGTTGCATGTTTTGTTATTGGTGTTGTCCTATGGTGCTCTCCGTGTCGCGCAAGTGTGAGGGGTTCCCACTGTAGGGTTTGCAATATGTTCATGATTTTCTTATGGTGGGTGGCGTGAGTGACAGAAGCACAGACCCGAGTAAGTAGGTTGTTTGCGTATGGGATAAAGAGGACTTGATACTTTAATGCTATGGTTGTGTTTTACCTTAATGATCTTTAGTAGGTGCGGATGCTTGCTAGAGTTCCAATCATAAGTTCATATGATCCAAGTAGAGAAAGTATGTTAGCTTATGCCTCTCCCTCAAATAAAATTGCAATAGTGACTGCCAGCCTAGTTATCGATTGCCTAGGGACAAATAACTTTCTCGTGACAACAAGCTCTCTACTAAAACTAACTTAGTTATTTCTTTATCTAAACATCCCCTACTTTTTATTTACGCGCTCTTTATTATCTTGCGAACCTATCCAACAACACCTACAAAGTACGTCTAGTTTCATACTTTTTCTAGGTAAAGCGAACGTCAAGCCTGCGTAGAGTTGTATCGGTGGTCGATAGAACTTGAGGGAATATTTGTTCTACCTTTACCTCCTCGTTAGGTTCGACACTCTTACTTATCAAAAACTGTTGCGATCCCCTATACTTGTGGGTTATCAGTACTTTGGAGATGGAGATCAAAGGCACAAGATGATAATGGCCATATCATGTCACATATTATGATTGCATGTGATGTTTATCCTTTATGCATCTTATTTTGCTTAGTACGGCGGTAGCATTATAAGATGATCCCTCACTAAATTTCAAGGTACAAGTGTTCTCCCTGAGTATGCACCGTTGCCACAGTTCGTCGTGCCGAGACACCATGTGATGATCGGGTGCGATAAGCTCTATGTTCACATATAACGGGTGCAAGCCAGTTTTGCACGTGCAGAATACTCGGGTTAAACTTGACGAGCCTAGCATATGCAGATATGGCCTCGGAACACTGGAGACCTAAAGGTTGAACGTGAATCATATAGTAGATATGATCAACATAGAGATGTTCACCATTAAAGACTACTCCATCTCACATGATGATCGGACATGGTTTAGTTGATATGGATCACGTGATCATTTAGATGACTAGAGGGATGTCTATCTAAGTCGGAGTTCTTAAGTAATATGATTAATTGAACTTAAATTTATCATGAACTTAGTCCTGATAGTATTTGCATATCTATGTTATAGATCAATTGCTCGCGTATAGCTTCCCCATTTTATTTAGGGACAATTCCATTTCTCCCCCTAACTTGAGCCCACACCTGGTATTTGCCCCTAAATTTCGAGTATGCTAAAAAATACCCCTCTTCCGTCAAGTGTCCTTATAGAAATGCCCCTCCATGCTGTTTCCGTCTGGTCAAGGGCCTTTGACCGTCTCTGAAAAATTCCTTGGACGTTCTTGCCCCTACCTCCATTTGTCATTTACATATAGTGCCCAACCCGAAAAAATAAAAATAAAAACTCTCTCTGCAACTTACATGTGGGACCCAAAAAGTGAAAAAAACTCTCCCTCTCTCCCTCCTCCCCTCTCTCTGTCCGCAGTAGCTCGCCGCTGGCGGGCAGTAGTAGTGGGCAGCAGAAGGGCGCTGCAGCAACCTTCACCCATCGTCTCCTGCTCGTGCGCGCCTGTTCTGTGCCGAAAGTCCACGCAACCACCTAGGCTCAATCCTCCCTTGTCCGTCCGTAGGCGTCGTCCCCGACGTAGTTCGCGGCGAGATTCAACTCCAAGCTTATAAAAACACTTCTTAAGTTTGCCTCTACCTATAGAGTGTTACCTCTGAATGAATTGAATGGAGGTGCCACAAATCGTCACCATGGTCTTCATCATATCCGCCACCGGTGATGCTCCGCCGCGGCCTAATCTCCTCAGTTATGCTCTCCCTTCCTCGTCTGAGCATGTCCTTGAGTTCCTGGAGATCCCTTGGCCATTTTGCCCTCTTTCCAGAGCCTCCCCGAGCCAATTAGCGCCTCCCCACCTAGCGCCGCCGCTCGCCGCCGCCGGAGATCGTAGTTGTCGTGGTCTGTGAAGGTCCTGCATCCTACTATCGTGCTTGACAAGTTCGCTGCAACCCCATTGAGCTCAAGTGCTCCTTGAACCCCCTCCTTGCGTGCTCCCGTGCCATCAAGGGCGTCGCCGGCGTGCTTGATACGTCTCTGCCGTATCTACTTTTCCAAGCACTTTTGTCCTTGGTTTGGACTCTAACTTGCATGATTTGAATGCAACTAACCTGGACTGACGCTGTTTTCAGCAGAATTGCCATGGTGTTATTTATGTGCTGAAACAAAGGTTCTCGGAATGACCTGAAACTTCACGGAATGTCTATTTGGAAATAATAAAAAATCCTTGCAAAAGATGAAGACCAGGGGGCCCACACCCTAGCCACTCCATGGTGTTAGTTTTAATGCATGTTCATGACTGTTGTCGCTCTCTAGCTGGTCGCTCCCCAGTATTTTGCTAGCCTTCACCTGTACTAAGCGGGAATATTGCTTGTGCATCCAATCCCATAAACCCCAAAGTTATTCCATATGAGTTCACCATACCTACCTATATACGGTATCTACCTGCCATTCCAAGTAAATTTGCATGTGCCAAACTCTAAAGCTTCAAATAAATATCCTGTTTTGTATGCTCGAATAGCTCATGTATCAACTAGGGCTGTCTGTATGTTCCATGTTAGGCGGGTTATTCTCAAGAGGAGTGGACTCCGCTCCTCACTCATGAGAAAATGGCTGGTCACCGGGATGCCCAGTCCCATGCTTTATGCAAATCAAATCAAAATAATTACAAACAAAAACTCCCCCAGGGACTCTTGTTAGTTGGAGGCACTCGTTGTTTCGAGCAAGCCATGGATTGATGCTTGCTGGTGGAGGGGGAGTATAAAGTTTACCATTCTGTTTGGGAACCGCCTATAATGTGTGTAGCATGAAAGATATCGCGATCTCCTGGTTGTTATGTTGACAATGAAAGTATACTGCTCAGAATATTATTCATCTCTATTTTAAAACCGAGCTCTGGCACCTCTACAAATCCCTGCTTCCCTCTGCGAAGGGCCTATCTATTTACTTTCATGTTGAGTCATCATCCTCTTATTAAACAGCACCATTTGGAGAGCACAACTGTCATTTGCATTCATTACTGTTAGTTTACATTGAGTATGACTTGACTGGATCTCTTTTACCATGAATTACAATGTCTAGCCAGTCCTTGATCTTTAAAGGTGCTCTGCATTTATGTTTTGCGGTCTCAGAAAGGGCTAGCGAGATACCATCTTGTTATATCATATTATGATTGTTTTGAGAAAGTGTTGTCATCCGAGATTTATTATTATTGCTCGCTAGTTGATTATGCCATTGATATGAGTAAACATGAGACCTGAGAGTTATTGTGAATATGGTTAGTTCATAATCTTTGCTGAAAACTTGAATGGTGGCTTTACATATTTACAACAACAAGAGCAAACAGAGTTTGTAAAAGTTTTTCTTTATCACTTTCAGTTTGTCAACAGAATTGCTTGAGCACAAGCAAATGTTTACGCTTGGGGGAGTTGATACGTCTCCGTCGTATCTACTTTTCCAAACACTTTTTCCTTTGTTTTGGACTCTAACTTGCATGATTTGAATGGAACTAACCCGGACTGACGCTATTTTCAGCAGAATTGCCATGGTGTTATTTATGTGCAGAAACAAAAGTTCTCGGAATGACCTGAAACTTCACGGAATGTCTATTTGGAAATAATAAAAAATCCTTGCAAAAGATGAAGACCAGGGGGCCCACATCCTAACCATAAGGGTGGGGGCGCGCCCCCTACCTCGTGGCCCCCCTGAAGCACCTCCGACCTCAACTCCAACTCTATATATTTGCTTTCGGGGAGAAAAATCAGAGAGAAGTATTCATTGTGTTTTACGATACGGAGCCGCCGCCAAGCCCTAAAACCTCTCGGGAGGGCTGATCTGGAGTCCGTTCGGGGCTCCGGAGAGGGGAATCTGTCGCCATCGTCATCATCAACCATCCTCCATCACCAATTTCATGATGCTCACCGCCGTGCGTGAGTAATTCCATCGTAGGCTTTCTGGAAGGTGATGGGTTGGATGAGATCTATCATGTAATCGAGTTAGTTTTGTTAGGGTTTGATCCCTAGTATCCACTATGTTCTGAGATTGATGTTGCTATGACTTTGCTATGCTTAATGCTTGTCACTAGGGCCCGAGTGCCATGATTTCAGATCTGAACCTATTATGTTTTCATGAATATATGTGAGTTCTTGATCCTATCCTGCAAGTCTATTGTCACCTACTATGTGTTATGATCTGGCAACCCCGAAGTGACAATAATCGGGACCACTCCCGGTGATGACCGTAGTTTGAGGAGTTCATGTATTCACTATGTGCTAATGCTTTGTTCCGGTACTCTATTAAAAGGAGGCCTTAATATCCCTTAGTTTCCATTAGGACCCCGCTGCCATGGGAGGGTAGGACAAAAGATGTCATGCAAGTTCTATTCCATAAGCACGAATGACTATATTCGGAATACATGCCTACATTACATTGATGAATTGGAGCTAGTTCTGTGTCACCCTAGGTTATGACTGTTACATGATGAACCGCATTCGGCATAATTCTCCATCACCGATCCAATGCCTACGAGCTTTCCATATATTGTTCTTCGCTTATTTACTTTTCTGTTGCTATTGTTACAATCACTACAAAATACCAAAAACATTACTTTTGATATTGTTACTTTTGCTACCGTTACCACTACTATCATATTACTTTGCTACTAAATACTTTGCTGCAGATATTAAGTTTCCAGGTGTGGTTGAATTGACAACTCAGCTGCTAATACTTGAGAATATTCTTTGGCTCCCCTTGTGTCGAAGCAATAAATTTGGGTTGAATACTCTACCCTCGAAAACTACTGCGATCCCCTACACTTGTGGGTTATCAAGACTATTTTCTGGCGCCGTTGCCGGGGAGTATAGCTCTATTCTTTGAGTCACTTGGGATTTATATTTGCTTATCATTATGAAGAACTTGAGAGATCCAAAAACCAAGATTTCCCTCAACTACGAGGGGAGGTAAGGAACTGCCATCTAGCTCTGCACTCGATTCACCTTCTGTTTTGAGTAAGCTTGCGACACCTAAACCTGCTTCTGCTATTCGTTTTGATATGTCCCATGTTATTGATGATGCCACTTCTGCTATGCATGATACTTATGATGAAACTACTTCTATGCTTGATACTACTATGCCACTTGGTGAATTTCTTGATGAATAACTTGCTAGGGTTAGAGAGAATGAAAATATTGAAACTGATAATATCGATGAAAGTGATGATGAAGACTCTACCCCTAATAAATATGAATCGCCTGTTATTCCTGAGGGTTATGTTTTGGAAAAGGAAGCTGCTTTAGCTATTTTAGCTTGCAAAGATAGATACGAGCTCAAGAGGTTATTAGCTAAATAGAAGCAGCAATCTCTTAATGCTAGAATGAAACCTGACCCTGCTTTTGATACTTCACCTATCTGCGTTACTGATAAGGATTATGAATTCTCTGTTGATCCTCATATAATTACTTTGGTTGAATCTGATCCTTTTCATGGCTGTTGTGGTACATCTTACTAAATTAAATGATATAGCCACCCTATTCACTAATGATGAGAGAACTCGTTTCTTTTATATCCTTAAAATATTTCCGTTCTCATTAAAGGGTGATGCTAAGATATGGTTTAACTCTCTAGATCCTGGTTGTGTGCGTAGTCCCCAGGATATGATTTATTACTTCTCTGCTAAATATTTCCCTGCTCCTAAGAAACAAGCTGCTTTGAGGGATATATATAATTTTGTGCAAATTAAAGAAGAGAGTCTCCCACAAGCTTGGGGAGGCTTCTCCAATTACTTAATGCTTTGCCTGATCATCCTCTTAAGAAAAATGAAATACTTGATATCTTTTATAATGGACTAACCGATGCTTCCAGAGATTACCTGGATAGTTGTGCTGGTTCTGTTTTCAGGGAAAGAACACCAGATGAAGCTGAAATTCTATTGAATAATATGTTGACAAATGAAAATAATTGGACACTTCCTAAGCCAGCTCCTGAGCCCATTCCTAAACCAACTCCGAAGAAAAGAGGTATTCTATTTCTCAGTCCTGAAGATATGCAAGAGGCAAAGAAATCTATGAAAGAAAAAGGCATTAAAGCTGAAGATGTTAAGAATTTACCTCCTTTTGAAGAAATACATGGTCTTAATTTACCGCCTGTTAAAGAAACATATGATCTTAATCCATTACGTATTGAAGAAATACATGGTCTTGATAACCCGACACAGGTAGTAAAGGTAAATTCTCTCTATAGACATAATAAAGCTGAAATCCCTCTTACTAAGTTTGCTAGCCAATGCTTAGATGAGTTTGATAATTTTATGGTGAAGCAAGGAGATTTTAATGCTTATTTTGGTAGACAATTGAAATACAATTCAAATATGCTTGAACACTTGGGTGATTATATGGCTAATGTCAAAGGTGAACTTAAACTTATTAGTAACCATGCTTCTATGGTTACCACTCAAGCAGAACAAATACTTAAGGCTCAAAATGATTTGCTCAATGAATTGAATATTAAGAATAATGACTATGTTGTTAGAGTGGCTACTAGAACCGGTAAAATGACTCAGGAACCTTTGTATCCTGAAGGCCACCCTAAGAGAATTGGGCAAGATTCTCAGAGAAATAATATTGATGCACCTAGTTCTTCTAAAAGGAAGAAAAAGAAAAATGATAGGACTTTGCATGCCTCTAGTGAACCTATTGCTGATACACTTGAGAATCCAAATGATATCTCTATTTCTGAAACACAATCTGGTAATGAACACGAACCTAGTGATAATGTTAATGGTAATGTTCATGATGATGCTCAACCTAGTAATGATAATGATATAGAAATTGAACCTGCTGTTGATCTTGATAACCCACAATCAAAGAATCAACATTATGATAAGAAAGACTTTGTTGCTAGGAAACATGGTAAAGAAAGAGAACCATGGGTTCAGAAACCCATGCCTTTCCCTCCCAAACCATCCAAGAAAAAGGATGATGAGGATTTTGAGCGCTTTGCTGAAATGATTAGACCTATCTTTTTGCGTATGCGATTAACCAATATGCTTAAAATGAATCCTTATGCTAAGTACATGAAAGAAATTGTTACTAATAAAAGAAAGATACCGGAAGCTGAGATTTCCACCATGCTTGCTAATTATACTTTTAAAGGTGCAATACCAAAGAAACTTGGAGATCTAGGAGTACCTACTATACCATGCTCCATTAAAAGAAACTATATTAAAACTGCTTTATGTGATCTTGGAGCCGGTGTTAGTGTTATGCCTCTCTCTTTATATCGTAGACTTGATTTGAATAAGTTGACACCTACTGAAATATCTTTGCAAATGGCTGATAAATCAACTGCTATACCTGTCGGTATTTGTGAGGATGTGCCTGTTGTGGTTGCAAATGTTACTATTTTAACGGACTTTGTTATTCTTGATATTCCCGAGGACGATAGTATGTCTATTATTCTTGGAAGACCCTTTTTGAATACTGTAGGGGCTGTTATTGATTGCAACAAAGGAAATGTCACTTTTTCATGTTAATGGTAATGAGCATACGGTACACTTTCCGAGGATACAACCTCAAGTTCATAGTATCAACTCTATTGGAAAAATTTCAACAATCACTATTGGAGGTTTTGAATTTCCTCTTCCTACTGTCAAGAAGAAATATGATATTCTTATTATTGGGGATGTGCATATCCCCGTTGAGGTAACATAGTCTTATTCGAAATTTCTCCGGTTCCATGGTATTCGGAATGAGTTTGTTAACAAGACCTGATCAACTTTGTTAATGGATTCCTTTTGATGATCATGAGATGGATGAAATTAGAAAACACAACTCTCTTTACCCTCCTTTTACTTTCTGTTATTTATATTAAATAAAATAAAAATAGTATTTTCTGTCTTTTTTTTTGAATTATCCGTGCAATATAAAAATACCCCGAAAATAAAAGTTCTCCAAATGCCCTGAAATTTAAATATGATTTTTTCCGGAATATTTGAGAATATTTGGCACTCAGAACACAGCAGGGGGTGATACGTCTCCGATGTATCTACTTTTCCAAACACTTTTTCCTTTGTTTTGGACTCTAACTTGTATGATATGAATGGAACTAACCCGGACTGACGCTGTTTTCAGCAGAATTGCCGTGATGTTGTTTTATGTGCAGAAAACAAAAGTTCTCGGGATGACCTGAAACTCCACGGGATATCTTACAATAAATAATAAAAAATCCTCACCAAAGATGAAGACCAGGGGGGCCACACCCTTCTCATGAGGGTGGGGGCGCCCCCCTAGGGCGCGCCCCTACCTCGTGGGCCCCCTGGAGACCACCCGACTCCAACTCCAACTCTATATAACTGCTTTCGGGGAGAAAAAATAGGAAAGAAAAAATCATCGCGTTTTACGATACGGAGCCGCCGCCAAGCCCTAAAACCTCTCGGGAGGGTTGATCTGGAGTCCGTTCGGGGCTCCGGAGAGGGGATTCGTCGCCGTCGTCATCATCAACCACCCTCCATCACCAATTTCATGATGCTCACCGCCGTGCGTGAGTAATTCCATCATAGGCTTGCTGGACGGTGATGGGTTGGATGAGATTCACCATGTAATCGAGTTAGTTTTGTTAGGGTTTGATCCCTAGTATCCACTATGTTCTGAGATTGATGTTGCTATGACTTTGCTATGCTTAATGCTTGTCACTAGGGCCCGAGTGCCATGATTTTAGATGTGAACCTATTATGTTTTCATATTAGAGTTCTAGATCCTATCTTGCAAGTCTATAGTCACCTATTATGTGTTATGATCCATTAACCCCGAAGTGACAATAATCGGGATACTTACCGGTGATGACCGTAGTTTGAGGAGTTCATGTATTCACTATGTGCTAATGCTTTGTTCCGGTTCTCTATTAAAAGGAGGCCTTAATATCCCTTAGTTTCCATTAGGACCCCGCTACCACGGGAGGGTAGGACAAAAGATGTCATGCAAGTTCTTTTCCATAAGCACGTTTGACTATATTCGGAATACATGCCTACATTACGTTGACGAATTGGAGCTAGTTCTGTGTCACCCTATGTTATGACTGTTACATGATGAACCGCATCCGGCATAATTATCCATCATTGATCAGATGCCTACGAGCTTTCCATATACTGGTTTGCGCTTATTTACTTTCCCGTTGCTATTGTTACAATCACTACAAAACACCAACAAAATTACTTTGTTTTCATTACTCTTTTGTTACCGTTACCATCACTATCATATTACTTTGCTACTAAACACTTTGCTGCAAATACTAAGTTTCCAGGAGTGGTTGAATTGACAACTCAGCTGCTAATACTTGAGAATATTCTTTGGCTCCCCTTGTGTCGAATCAATAAATTTGGGTTGAATACTCTACCCTCGAAAGCTGTTGCGATCCCCTATACTTCTGGGTTATCAAGACTAATTTCTGGTGCCGTTGCCGGGGAGCATAGCTCTATTCTTTGAGTTACTTGGGATTTATATCTACTAGACACTATGAAGAACTTGAGAGATCCAAAAACCAAGATCTATCCCTCAACTACGAGGGGAGGTAAGGAACTGCCATTTAGCTTTGCACTTGATTCAGCTTCTGTTATGAGTAAGCTTGCGACACCTACACCTGCTTCTGCTATTCGTTCTTATATGTCGCATGTTATTGATGATGCTACTTCTGCTATGCATGATACTTATGATGAAACTACCTCTATGCCTGATACTACTATGCCACTTAATGATTTTCTAGAGGAATGACTTGCTAGGGCTAGAGAGATTGAAAATATTGAATCTGATTATGAAGATGAAAGTGATGATGAAGAATCACTTGTTATTCCTGAGGGTTATTTATTTGATCAAGATGCTTCTTTAGCTATTTTAGCCTGCAAAGATAGATATGAACTCAAAAGGTTATTAGCTAAATGGAATAAGCAATCGCCAAATGCTAGGATGAGACCTGACCCTGCTTTTGCTACTTCACCTATATGTGTTGCTGATAAGGATTATGAATTCTCTGTTGATCCTGAGATAATTACTTTGGTTGAATCTGATCCTTTTCATGGCTATGAATCTGAAACTGTTGTAGCACATCTTACTAAATTAAATGATATAGCCACCCTGTTCACTAATGATGAGAGATCTCGCTACTTTTATATCCTTAAAATATTTCCGTTCTCATTAAAGGGCGATGCTAAGATATGGTTTAATTCTCTTGATCCTAGTTGTGTGCGTAGTCCCCAGGATATGATTTATTACTTCTCTGCTAAATATTTCCCTGCTCATAAGAAACAAGCTGCTTTAAAGGAAATATACAACTTTGTGCAAATTAAAGAAGAGAGTCCCCCACAAGCTTGGGGGAGGCTTCTCAAGTTACTTAATGCTTTGCCTGATCATCCTCTTAAGAAAAATGAAATACTTGATATCTTTTATAATGGACTAACCGATGCTTCCATAGATTACCTGGATAGTTGTGCTGGTTCTCTTTTCAGGGAAAGAACACCGGATGAAGTTGAAATATTATTGAATAATATGTTGACAAATGGAAATAATTGGGCACCTCCTGAGGCAGCTCCTGCTCCAATTAATGATCCTATTCCTAAACCAACCCCGAAGAAGAGAGGTGTTTGTATTTCTCAGTCCTAAAGATATGCAAGAGGCAAAGAAATCTATGAAAGAAAAAGGTATTAAAGCTGAAGATGTTAAGAATTTACCTCCTATTGAAGAAATACATGGTCTCAATTTACCGCCTGATGAAGAAATATATGATCTTAATCCTTTATTTATTGAAGAACCTCCAGACCTCGATAATCCAACACAGGTAGTAAAGGTAAATTCTCTCTATAGATATGATAAAGCTGAAATCCCTCCTACGAAAATTGCTAGTCAATGCTTGGATGATTTTGATAATTTTATGTTTAAGCAAGAAGACTTCAATGCTTATTTTGGTAGACAATTAAAACAAGATGCTGATATGATTAAATACTTAGGTGATTATATGGCTAATATTAGAGGTGAACTTAAACTTGTTAGCAAACATGCTTCTATTGTTACCACTCAAGTAGAACAAGTACTTAAAGCTCAAAAAGAATTGCTCAATGAGATGAATAGTAAGAAAAATGATTATGCTGTTAAAGTAGCTACTAGAACCGGTAGAATGACTCAGGAACCTTTGTATCCTGAAGGCCACCCTAAGAGAACTGAGCAAGATTCTCAGAGAAATAAAATTGATGCACCTAGTTCTTCAAAAAGGAAGAAAAAGAAAAATGATAGAACTGTGCAAACTTCTAGTGAACCTATTGCTGAACCACCTGATAATCCAAATGATATTTCTATTTCTGATGCTGAAACTCAATCTGGTAATGAACATGAACCTAATGAAAATGTTAATGATGATGTTTATAATAATGCTCAACCTAGTAATGATAATGATGTAGAAATTGAACCTGCTGTTGATCTTGATAACCCACAATCAAAGAATCAACGTTATGATAAGAAGGACTTTGTTGCTAGCAAACATGGTAAAGAAAGAGAACTTTGGGTTCAGAAACCCATGCCTTTTCCTCCCAAACCATCCAAGAAAAAGGATGATGAGGATTTTGAGCGCTTTGCTGAAATGATTAGACCTATCTTTTTGCATATGTGATTGACTGATATGCTTAAAATGAATCCTTATGCTAAGTACATGAAAGATATTGTTACAAATAAAAGAAAGATACCGGAAGCTGAAATTTCCACCATGCTTGCTAATTATACTTTCAAGGGTGGAATACCAAAGAAACTTGGAGATCCAGGAGTACCTACTATACCATGATCCATTAAAAGAAACTATGTTAAAACTGCTTTATGTGATCTTGGAGCCGGTGTTAGTGTTATGCCTCTCTCTTTATATCGTAGACTTGATTTGAATAAGTTGACACCTACTGAAATATCTTTGCAAATGGCTGATAAATCAACTGCTGTACCTGTCGGTATTTGTGAGGATGTGCCTGTTGTGGTTGCAAATGTTACTATTTTAACGGACTTTGTTATTCTTGGTATTCCCGAGGACGATAGTATGTCTATTATTCTTGGAAGACCCTTTTTGAATACTGCAGGGGCTGTTATTGATTGCAACAAAGGAAATGTCACTTTTTCATGTTAATGGTAATGAGCATACGGTACACTTTCCGAGGATACAACCTCAAGTTCATAGTATCAACTCTATTGGAAAAAATTCAACAATCACTATTGGAGGTTTTGAATTTCCTCTTCCTACTGTCAAGAAGAAATATGATATTCTTATTATTGGGGATGTGCATATCCCCGTTGAGGTAACATAGTCTTATTCGAAATTTCTCTGGTTTCATGTTAATCAGAATGAGTTTGTTAACAAGACTTGATCAACCTTGTTAGTGGATTCCTTTTGATGAGCACGAGATGGATGAAACTAGAAGCACAACTCTCTGTACCCTCTCTATACTTTCTGTTATTTAGTTGAAATAAAGTGAAAATAAATAATTCTTTGTCTGTTATCTGATTATCCGTGCAATATAAAAATACCTCGAAAATAAAAGTTCTCCAAATGCCCTGAAAATTAAATATGATTTTTTATAGAATATTTGAGGATTTCTGGAACAAAGAACACACCAGGGGGGCCAATCACCTTGCCACAAGGGTGGAGGGCGCGCCCCCTTCCTCGTGGGCCCATGGTGGCCCTCCTCCACTTATTCTTTCAGCCACACACTTCATCTTCCTCCCCCTAACACGAAAAACCAACTCAAACCCGAGTCCAAGCTCGTTTTGCTGCCATTTTCGATCTCCTTGCTCAAAGCACCTCTCACAGAACTGCTTGGGGAGATTGTTCCTTGGTATGTGACTCCTCCATTGGTCCAAATAGTTTTTGTTCTAGTGCTTTATTCATTGCAAATTTTTGCTGGTTAGGTGACCCTGTTCTTGAGCTTGCATGTCAAATTTATATGGTCACAAGTAGTTTTGATGCATGATATAGGCTCTAGGCACTTGTCGGAGTAGTTGCTATCAATATTATTGAGTTTGGTTTACTTTTATTTTGATGTTACTAAAAATTTCAGAATTTTTCAGAAAATGATGAGGAGATTATTGAGGGGCTCATCGAGCCAAAGCTCGAAGGAAAAGGCACCAAGGCCTAAGTATAATTTGCCGCACACCGCGGAGGTTCGGGCGTGTGAATGGCCTTCCGAGGATTTCTTGAGAGCAGCCGGGATTTATGAAGATTTTCATGAATTGGCTCATAATGCAGGCCTCACCTCTTTCCTCCATGACCAATGCGATCAGTATCTCTTGCTCACAAATACCTTTGTGCAAAACTTTTATTTTCATTCTAGGAGCTCACCACCTACGGTGGAGTTTCATTTATATGATGAGCATATGGAGATGTCACTTTATGATTTTTGTCGGATTTGTTTAGTCCCTTTTGGGGGCAAGATAGAAGAACCACATCATGATGATGTGGAGGGATTTATTAATACTATCACTGTAGGGGAAACTAGGAAGGTTTCCGATGCACGAATCACTAGCATACATTTTCCTGTTTTACGTTACTTTGCATTATTTGCTAGTCATTGCTTAATTGGTCGCGGAAACTCTGGAAACCTTAGTATCCCTGATATTACTATTTTGCTCCAAGGTTTATACAGTGATAACACTTTTAGTATGGGCGGCATTATTGCTAGACGGTTAAGTATGAACCGTACTAAGGGTCCCATCTTTGGAGGCGTCTATGCCACACGCCTAGCTGCACATTTTAACATACCTATTAGGCATGCTGAGAAGAAATAAAAAGTGCCGCCTCGTGTTTATTTAGATTATAAAAGTATGGTGGCACATGATTTTATTGTTAAGAATAGGGCAGGAGAGCTTAAATTTCAATTGTTCTTTAATAAACATCATCCTGAGACTATTACCTTGCCTGCTCCTGCTTTGTTTGATTTGACTGTAGGCAAGTACCTTGTTCCGTTGACGGCTATCCACGCCTACCGGAACCCTGCACCAACCGAGGAGCCAGAACCAGAACCACAATTTGATCCTTCACGACAGTCTAACTATCAGTGGGATCCGGAGATGATTGCCAGCCAGTGGCAATTGGAGCCTTCTTCTTCCTCATCATAGTACGACCCCAACAACTATTATTATGGATATCATCCAGGCCAGCCGTGACCATAGACCAACTTAGGCCAAAAGCCTAAGCTTGGGGGAGTACGTATTTCTCACCGATATTACATTTATGTTTACACACACTCATTGCTAGATGTCGGTACTCATACTTTTTCATTGTATCATCCATGCTAGTTTATTTCCTTTTATGCTTTCTTCTTGTGTGTTTAATAAACCTTAAGAAAAACCAAAAAAATTAGTTGTAGTTTTTAATTAATGTACTTTCCATGCTTGTAGTAGTAATTAAAAAGAAAACCCAACAATATTTCGCGTTCTTCTTTTGCTTGTTGGGAGCTTTCCCGTGTAAATAGTTTTATTTCTTTTCTTTTCTTTGGGGGTCAGTAGGAGAAGACCATGATTAAATTGTTGAAGTGGCTCTTACATGCATTATTGTTTATCTGATAAAAGAGCCCATATTGCCTTGTCTTCTCCTGTTTATTGAATGCTCGCAGATTCCATCTTAGTCCAATGCACGTGCACTCTTATTATTATTCACATCGTTCGGTCGTGCAAGTGAAAGGCAATTATGATGATATATGATGGACTAACTGAGATGAGAAAAGCTAGTATGAACTCGACCTCTTATGTTTTTGTAAATATGATGAGTTCATCACTCTTGATTCAGCTTGTTATGAATAAACATGTTTGCAATGACAATTACAGATCATAGTTGCTTGTGCCATGCTTGATTAGCTATGAGTTATAATGATTTACCTCGCGTGCCAACATGCTATTAAAATGGTTATGATGTGGTATGATAGGGTGGTATCCTCCTCTGAATGTTTTAAGTGACTTGACTTGGCACATGTTCACGCATGTAGTTGAAACAAATCAACATAGCCTTCACGATATTTATGTTCATGGTGGATTATATCCTACTCATGCTTGCATCCAATGTTCATTAATTTTAATGCATGTACATGGTTGTTGTCACTCTCTAGTTGGTCGCTTCCCAGTCTTTTGCTAGCCTTCACCTGTACTAAGCGGGAATACTGCTTGTGCTTCCAAAATCCTTAAACCCGAAAGTTATTCCACATGAGTCAACTATACCTTCCTATATGCGGTATCTACCTGCCATTCCAAGTAAATTTGTATGTGCCAAACTCTAAACCTTCAAATAATCATCCTGTTTTGTATGCTCGAATAGCTCATGTATCAACTAGGGTTGTCTGTATCTTCCATGTTAGGCGGGTTATTCTCAAGAGGAGTGGACTCCACTCCTCACTCACGAGATAAAGGGCTGGTCACCGGGATGCCCAGTCCCATGCTTTATGCAAACTAATTCAAAATAATTGCAAACAAAACTCCCCCTGGGACCTGATGTATGTTGGAGGCACTCGTTGTTTCGAGCAAGCCATGGATTGATGTTTGTTGGTGGAGGGGGAGTATAAACTTTACCATTCTGTTTGGGAACCACCTATAATGTGTGTAGCATGGAAGATATCGCCATCTCTTGGTTGTTATGTTGACAATGAAAGTATACCGCTCAAAATATTATTCACCTCTATTTTAAAACCGAGATCTGGCACCTCTACAAATCCCTGCTTCCCTCTGCGAAGGGCCTATCTATTTACTTTTATGTTGAGTCATCACCCTCTTATTAAAAAGCACTAGCTGGAGAGTGCAGCTGTCATTTGCATTCATTACTGTTAATTTATATTGGGTGTGACTATGATTGGATATCTTTTACCATGAATTACAATGTCTAGTCAGTCCTTGATCTTTAAAGGTGCTATGCATTTATGTTTTGCGGTCTCAGAAAAGGCTAGCGAGATATCACTTGTTATATCATATTATGATTGTTTTGAGAAAGTGTTGTCATCCGAGATTTACTATTATGGCTTGCTAGTTGATTATATTATTGATATGAGTAATCATGAGACCTGAGAATTATCGCAAATGTGGTTAGTTATAATCTTTGCTGAAACTTGAATGCTAGCTTGACATATTTACAACAACAAGAGCAAACAGAGTTTGTAAAAGTTTTTCTTTATTTCTTTCAGTTTGTCAGCTGAATTGCTTGAGGACAAGCAAGGGTTTAATCTTGGGGGAGTTGATACGTCTCCGACGTATCTACTTTTCCAAACACGTTTGCCCTTGTTTTGGACTCTAACTTGTATGATTTGAATGGAGCTAACCCGGACTGACGCTGTTTTCAGCAGAATTGCCAGGATGTTGTTTTATGTGCAGAAAACAAAAGCTCTCGGAATGACCTGAAACTCCACGGGATATCTTACAATAAATAATAAAAAATCCTCGCCAAAGATGAAGACCAGGGGGCCCACACCCTGCTCATGAGGGTGGGGGGCGCGCCCCCCCTAGGGCGTGCCCCCTACCTCGTGGGCCCCTTGGAGACCCCCCGACTCCAACTCCAACTCTATATAATTGCTTTCGGGGAGAAACAAATAGGAGAGAAGAAATCATCACGTTTTATGATACGAAGCCGCCGCCAAGCCCTAAAACCTCTCGGAAGGGCTGATCTGGAGTCTGTTCGGGGCTCCGGAGAGGGGGATTCGTCGCCGTCGTCATCACCAACCGTCCTTCATCACCAATTTCATGATGCTCACCGCCGTGTGTGAGTAATTCCATCGTAGGCTTGCTGGACGGTGATGGGTTGGATGAGATTCACCATGTAATCGAGTTAGTTTTGTTAGGGTTTGATCCCTAGTATCCACTATGTTCTGAGATTGATGTTGCTATGACTTTGCTATGCTTAATGCTTGTCACTAGGGCCCGAGTGCCTTGATTTCAGATCTGAACCTATTATGTTTTCATCAATATATGATAGTTCTAGATCCTATCTTGCAAGTCTATAGTCACCTATTATGTGTTATGATCCGTTAACCCCGAAGTGACAATAATCGGGATACTTACCGGTGATGACCGTAGTTTGAGGAGTTCATGTATTCACTATGTGCTAATGCTTTGTTCCGGTTCTCTATTAAAAGGAGGCCTTAATATCCCTTAGTTTCCATTAGGACCCCGCTGCCACGGGAGGGTAGGACAAAAGATGTCATGCAAGTTCTTTTCCATAAGCACGTATGACTATATTCGGAATACATGCCTACATTACATTGACGAATTGGAGCTAGTTCTGTGTCACCCTATGTTATGACTGTTACATGATGAACCGCATCCGGCATAATTATCCATCATTGATCCGATGCCTACGAGCTTTCCATATACTGGTTTGCGCTTATTTACTTTCCCGTTGCTATTGTTGCAATCACTACAAAACACCAAAAAAAATTACTTTGCTTTCATTACTCTTTTGTTACCGTTACCATCACTATCATATTACTTTGCTACTAAACACTTTGCTGCAGATACTAAGTTTCCAGGTGTGGTTGAATTGACAACTCAGCTGCTAATACTTGAGAATATTCTTTGGCTCCCCTTGTGTCGAATCAATAAATTTGGGTTGAATACTCTACCCTCGAAAGCTCTTGCGATCCCCTATACTTGTGGGTTATCAGGGGGGCATCCACCTAGCCACGAGGGTGGAGGGCGCGCCCTACCCCCCTGGGCGCGCCCCCTGCCTCGTGGGCCCACGGTGGCCCTCCTCCACTTATTCCTGCACCCACACACTCCTTCTTCCTCCCACAAACACGATTATCCAGTTCAAACCTGAGTCGAACCTCATTTTGCTGCCATTTTCGATCTCCTTGATCGAAGCACCTCTCACAAAACTGCTTGGGGGTATTGTTCCTTGGTATGTGACTCTTCCATTGGTCCAATTAGTTTTTGTTCTAGTGCTTTATTCATTGCAAATTTGTGCTGCCTAGGTGACCCTGTTGTTGAGCTTGCATGTCAAATTTATATGGTCAAAAGTAGTTTTGATGCATGATATAGGCTCTAGGCATTTGTAGGAGTAGTTGCTATCAATATTGTTGAGTTTGGTTCACTTTTATTTTGAAGTTACTAAAAATTTCAGAAATTTTTCAGAGGAAGAAATATGCTTAGGAAAATGTACCAAGGTGGTTCTTCAAGGAAGCAAAGACCTAGGCTTGCAATGCGTGATGCTGATGAAGAGCCACCAAGAGACGCTCCAGTGCGTCCTTGTGAACAGCCTTCGGAAAACTTTATGGATCGAGCGGGAATTAATGAAGAATTTAATGCATATTTGCGTAACGCTGATCTTGTGAGCTTCGAGGAAGAAAAGTGCCGCCAGTACCACTATCTCACTAGTTCCTTTGTGAGGAGGTTTGAATTTTCATCTTCATGTAGTTCTCCAACTATCTTGTTTGATCTTTATGAAAAATCTTATACTATGGACTTAGAAGATTTTACCACTGCTTGCAAACTTCCACAATGGGGTAGTGCTAGTGAACCCCGCAAATCTGAATTTAGAAATTTTCTTGCTGGTATAACTATGGGGGAATCTAGAGACATGGCACAAGCTACCATAGGGAGCGTTCATTTTCCTGCTATACATTATTTTGCTCTCTTCATAGGTAGGTGCATAAATGGTAAAGATGAATCATGTCATATGTGTGTCCCTGACCTCAGTATTCTTAGGAGTGTTGTGTTAGGAGACAAATCTTATAATTTGGGAGCCATTGTTGCACGTAGGTTGCATCATAATAGATTCAATGGAGATTTCTTTGGAGGAATTTATGCAACCCGCTTAGCTAATTTTCTTGGTGTAACCATACGTAATGATGATATTGAATTGCCTCCTACTTACCTAGACTTTAATGCTATGGTTCACCACCAGTTTGTCGAGAGGAATGAATCACCTCTCCAGTATCGCTTAATCTTTGATAGACGTCGTGCTGTCCGTATTACTCTCCCTGCTCCTGCCTTCTTTGATTATCAGGCAAAAGGAAGACATTTTATTACCAGAGAGGAGGCAGATGAGTATGAGAGGAGAGCAGAGGCAGCTCGCCGCCATGCCGCAGCTCAGGAGGCAATAGCCGCTGCATCGCAGTACGACCCCAACTATTACTATGGATATCCGCCAGGCCAACCGTGGCCATAGACCAACTTAGGCCAAAAGCCTAAGCTTGGGGGAGTACGTATTTCTCACCGACATTATATTCATGCTCACACACTCATTGCAAGATGTCGGTGCTCATATTTTTCCATTGTAATATCCATGCTAGTTTATTTTCCTTTTTATGCTTTCTTCTTGTGTGTTTAATAAGCCTTAAGAAAAATATAAAAAAATAGTTGTAGCTTTTAATTAGTTTACTTTCCATGCTTGTAGTAGTAATTAAAAAGAAAAAAACCAAAAAGATTTCATGTTCTTCTTTTTGCTTGTTGGGAGCTTTCCCGTGTAAATAGTTTTATTTCTTTTCTTTTCTTTGGGGGTCGATAGGAGAAGACCATAATTAAATTGTTGAAGTGGCTCTTATATGCATTATTGTTGATCTAACAAAAGAGCCCATATTGCCTTGTCTTCTCCTATTTATTGAATCCTCACAGATTCCAGCTTAGTTCAATGCACATGCACTCTTAATATTATTCACATCATTCGGTCGTGCAAGTGAAAGGCAATTATGACGATATATGATGGACTGACTGAGATGAGAAAAGTTGGTATGAACTCGACCTCTCTTGTTTTTGTAAATATGATTAGTTCATCGTTCCTGATTCAGCCTATTATGAATAAACATGTTTGCAATGATAACTAGAGATCATAGTTTCTTGTGCCGTGCTTGATTAGCTAGGATCTTATAATGGTTTACCTTGCGTGACAACATGCTATTAAAATGGTAGTGATGTAGTATGATAGGGAGGTATCCTCCTCTGAATGATTTAAGTGACTTGACCTGGCACATGTTCACGCATGCAGTTGAAACAAATCAACATAGCCTTCACGATATTTATGTTCATGGTGAATTATATCTAGCCTTCACCTGTACTAAGAGGGAATACTGCTTGTGCACCCAATCCCATAAACCCCAAAGTTATTCCATATGAGTCCACCATACCTACCTATATACGGTATCTACCTGCCGTTCCAAGTAAATTTGTATGTGCCAAATTCTAAACCTTCAAAGAAATATCCTGTTTTGTATGCTCGAATAGCTCATGTATCAACTAGGGCTGTCCGTATCTTCCATGTTAGGCGGGTTATTCTCAAGAGGAGTGGACTCCGCTCCTCACTCACGAGAAAATGGCTGGTCACCGGGATGCCCAGTCCCATGCTTATGCAAATCAAATCAAAATAATTACAAACAAAAACTCCCCCGGGGACTCTTGTTAGTTGGAGGCACTCGTTGTTTCAAGCAAGCCATGGATTGATGCTTGTTGGTGGAGGGGGAGTATAAACTTTACCATTCTGTTTGGGAACCACCTATAATGTGTGTAGCATGGAAGATATCGTCATCTCTTGGTTGTTATGTTGACAATGAAAGTATACCGCTCAAAATATTATTCATCTCTATTTTAAAACCGAGCTCTGGTACCTCTAGAAATCCCTGCTTCCCTCTGCGAAGGGCCTATCTATTTACTTTCATGTTGAGTCATCATCCTCTTATTAAAAAGCACCAGTTGGAGAGCACCGCTGTCATTTGCATTCATTACTATTAGTTTACATTGAGTATGACTTGACTGGATCTGTTTTACCATGAATTACAATGTCTAGTCAGTCCTTGATCTTTAAAGGTGCTCTACATTTATGTTTTGCGGTCTCAGAAAGGGCTAGCGAGATACCATCTTGTTATATCATATTATGATTGTTTTGAGAAAGTGTTCTCATCCAAGATTTATTATTATTGCTCGCTAGTTGATTATGCCATTGATATGACTAAACATGAGACTTGAGAGTTATTGTGAATATGGTTAGTTCATAATCTTTGCTGAAAACTTGATGTTGGCTTTACACATTTACAACAACAAGAGCAAACAGAGTTTGTAAAAGTTTTTCTTTATCACTTTCAGTTTGTCAACTGAATTGCTTGAGGACAAGCAAAGGTTTACGCTTGGGGGAGTTGATACGTCTCCGTCGTATCTTATTTTCCAAACACTTTTGCACTTGTTTTGGACTCTAACTTGCATGATTTGAATGGAACTAACCCAGACTGACGCTGTTTTCAGCAGAATTGCCATGGTGTTATTTATGTGCAGAAACAAAAGTTCTCGGAATGACCTGAAACTTCACGGAACGTCTATTTGGAAATAATAAAAAATCCTTGCAAAAGATGAAGACCAGGGGGCCCACACCCTAGCCACGAGGGTGGGGGCGCGCCTGCCCCCCTTGGGCGCGCCCCCTACCACATGGCCCCCCTGAAGCTCCTCCGACCTCAACTCCAACTCTATATATTTGCTTTTGGGGAGAAAAAAATCAAAGAGAAGGATTCATCGCGTTTTACGATACGGAGCCGCCGCCAAGCCCTAAAACCTCTCGGGAGGGCTGATCTGGAGTCCGTTGGGGGCTCCGGAGAGGGGAATCCTTCACCATCGTCATCATCAACCATCCTCCATCACCAATTTCATGATGCTCACGGCCGTGCATGAGTAATTCCATCGTAGGCTTGGTGGACGGTGATGGGTTGGATGAGATCTATCATGTAATCGAGTTCATTTTGTTAGGGTTTGATCCCTAGTATCCACTATGTTCTGAGATTGATGTTGCTATGACTTTGCTATGCTTAATGCTTGTCACTAGGGCCCGAGTGCCTTGATTTCAGATCTGAACCTATTATGTTTTCATGAATATATGTGAGTTCTTGATCCTATCTTGCAAGTCTATAGTCACCTACTATGTGTTATGATCCGGAAACCCCGAAGTGACAATAATCGGGACCACTCCCGGTGATGACCGTAGTTTGAGGAGTTCATGTATTCACTGTGTGCTAATGCTTTGTTCCGGTACTCTATTAAAAGGAGGCCTTGATATCCCTTAGTTTCCATTAGGACCCCGCTGCCACGGGAGGGTAGGACAAAAGATGTCATGCAAGTTCTTTTCCATAAGCATGTACGACTATATTCGGAATACATGCCTACATTACATTGATGAATTGGAGCTAGTTCTGTGTCACCCTAGGTTATGACTGTTACATGATGAACCGCATCCGGCATAATTCTCCATCACCGATCCAATGCCTACGAGCTTTCCATATATTGTTCTCCGCTTATTTACTTTTCCGTTGCTATTGTTACAATCACTACAAAATACCAAAAACATTACTTTTGCTATCGTTACTTTTGCTACCATTACCACTACTATCATATTACTTTGCTACTAAATACTTTGTTGCAGATATTAAGTTTCCAGGTGTGGTTGAATTGACAACTCAGCTGCTAATACTTGAGAATATTCTTTGTCCCCCCTTGTGTCGAATCAATAAATTTGGGTTGAATACTCTACCCTCGAAAACTGTTGTGATCCCCTACACTTGTGGGTTATCAGTGCTGCACACTCGCCGGATGTGCCCGTGTGAGATTAAATTAGGGCTAAACACATTTACTAGTTCTTAACCAATATAGAGTAGTTAGTATTTTAGACGCTGACCAGTGGGCCCCCTTCCAATAATCTGGTAAATAACGTTTTACTAATAAAGAAACAACAACATGTGGCCCCATCTGTCAGGAGGGGCAAAAATGTCTGAAAATTTCTCAGAGACGGTCAAAGACCTTTGACCAGGCGGAAGATGTATGGAGGGGCATTTCTAGAAGGACACTTGTTGGAAGAGGGGTATTTTTAGCATACTCGAAAATTAGGGGCAAATGCCAGGTGTGGGGTCAAGTTAGGGGGATAAATGGAATTGTCCCTTTTATTTATGATATGTTCCTAGAGAAAACTATGTTGAAAGATGTTAGTAGCAATGATGCGGACTAGCTCCATAATCTGAGGATTATCCTCATTGCTGCACAGAAGAAATATGTCCTTGATGCACCGCTAGGTGATGGACCTATTGCAGGAGCAGATGGAGACGTTATAACATTCGGTAAGGTCGGTATGATGACTACTTGATAGTTTAGTATGCCATGCTTTATGGCTTAGAACCGGGACTTCAAAAATGTTTTGAACGCCACGGAGCATATAAGATGTTCCAAGAGCTGAAATTGGTATTTCAGACTCATGCCCGAGTTGAGAGGTATGAGACCTTTGACAAGTACTTTGCCTATAAGATGCAGGAGAATAGCTCAACCAGTGAGCATGTGCTCAGAATGTCTGAGTACTACAATCGCTTGAATCAAGTGGGAGTTAATCTTCCAAATAAGATAGTGATTGATAGAATTCTCTAGTCACTCTCACCAAGTTACTGGAACTTTGTGATGAACTATAATATGCAAGGGATAACGAAAATGATTCCCAAGCTCTTCATGATGCTAAAATCGGCGAAGGTAGAAATAAAGAAAGAGCATCAAGTGTTGATGGTTAACAAGACCACTAGTTTCAAGAAAAAGGCAAAGGTAAAGAAAGGGAACTTCAAGAAAGAATGGCAAGCAAGTTGCCACTACCGTGAAGAAACCCAAAGCTAGACCTAAGCCTGAAATTGGGTGCTTCTACTGCAAAGGGAATGGTCACTGGAAGCGGAACTACCCAAATACTTGGCGGATAAGAAGGATGTCAAAGTGAAAGGTATATTTGATATACATGTTATTGATGTGTACTTTACTAGTGTTCATAGTAGCCCCTGGGTATTTGATACTGGTTCAGTTGCTATGATTAGTAACTTGAAACGGGAGTTACAAAATGAACAGAGACTAGTTAAGGGCAAGGTGACGATGTGTGTTGGAAGTGATTCCAAGGTTGATAAAGATCACCATCGAACACTCCCTTTACCTTCAGGATTAGTGTTGAACCTAAAATAAGTGTTATTTGGTGTTTGTGTTGAGCATAATATGATTGGATCATGTTTATTGCAATACGGTTATTCATTTAAGTCAAAGAATAATTGTTATTCTGTTTACATGGATAAAACCTTTTGTGGTCATACACCCAAGGTGAATGGTTTATTGAATCTCAATATTAGTGATACACATATTCATAATATTGATGCCAAAAGATGCTAGGTTAATTATGATAGTGCAACTTATTTGTGGCACTGTCGTTTAGGTTATATTGATGTAAAGCGCATGAAGAAACTCCATGCTGATGGGCTTTTGGAATCATTTGATTATGAATCACTTGATGCTTGCGAACCATGCCTCATGTGCAAGATGACTAAGACTCCGTTCTCCGGAACAATGGAGCGAGCAACTGACTTGTTGGAAATAATACATACTAATGTATGCGGTCCGATGAGTGTTGAGGCTCGCGGCGGGTATCATTATTTTCTGACCTGCACAGATGATTTGAGCAGATATGGGTATATCTACTTAATGAAACACAAGTCTGAAACATTTGAAAAGTTCAAAGAATTTCAGAGTGAAGTTGAGAATCATCATAACAAGAAAATAAAGTTTCTACGATCTGATTGCGGAGGCGAATATTTGAGTTTCGAGTTTGGCCTTCACTTGAAACAATGTGGAATAGTTTCGCAACTCACGCCACCTGGAACACCACAGCGTAATGGTGTGTTCGGACGTCTTAACCGTACTTTATTAGATATGGTGCAATGTGTGATGTCTCTTGCCAATTTACCACTATCCCTTTGGGGTTATGCATTAGAGACAACTAGATTCACGTTAAATAGGGCACCGTCTAAAGATTCATTGAGACGACACCGTATGAACTATGGTTTAGTAAGAAACCTAAGCTGTCATTTCTTAAAGTTTGGGGTTGCGATGCTTATGTGAAAAAGTTTCACCCTAATAAGCTCAAACCCAAATCAGAGAAGTGTGTCTTCATAGGATACCCAAAAGAAACTGTTGGGTACACCTTCTATCACAGATCCTGAAGGAAATATGCCCTAGAGGCAATAATAAAGTTGTTATTTATATTTCCTTATATCATGATAAATGTTTATTATTCATGCTAGAATTGTATTAACCAGAAACTTAGTACATGTGTGAATACATAGACAAACAGAGTGTGTCCCTAGTATGCCTCTACTTGACTAGCTCGTTAATCAAAGATGGTTAAGTTTCCTAGCCATGGACATGTGTTGTCATTTGATGAATGGGATCAGATCATTAGAGAATGATTTGATAGACAAGACCCATCCGTTAGCTTAGCATAATGATCGTTTAGTTTATTGCTATTGCTTTCTTCATGACTTATTGATGCGTCTCCAACGTATCTATAATTTTTGATTGCTCCATGTTATTATATTATCTATTTTGGATGTTTAATGGGCTTTATTATACACTTCTATATTATTTTTGGGACTAACCTACTAACCCAAGGCCCAGTGCAAATTGTTGTTTTTTTGCCTATTTCAGTGTTTCACAGAAAAGGAATATCAAACGGAATGAAACCTTCGAGAGAGTTATTTGTGGAACAAACGTGATCCAGGGGACTTGGAGTAGACGTCAAGAAAGAAGCGAGGCGGCCACGAGGCAGGGAGGCGCGCCTGTCCCCCTGGACGCGCCCCCACCCTCGTGGGCCCCTCGCAGCTCCACTGACCTACTTCTTCCTCCTATATATATATATATATCCATATACCCCAAAAACATCCAGGAGCACCACACAACCCTATTTCCACCGCCGCAACCTTATGTACCCAAGAGATCCCATCTTGGGGCCTTTTCTGAAGCTCCGCCGGAGGGGGAATCGATCGCGGAGGGCTTCTACATTAACACCATAGCCTCTCCAATGATGTGTGAGTAGTTTACCACAGACCTTCGGGTCCATAGTTATTAGCTAGATGGCTTCTTCTCTCTCTTTGGATATCAATACGAAGTTCTCCTCGATCTTCTTGGAGATCCATTCGATGTAACTCTTTTTGTGGTGTGTTTGTCGAGATCTGATGAATTGTGGGTTTATGATCAAGTTTATCTATGAACAATATTTGATTCTTCTCTAAAATCTTTTATGTATGATTGGTTATCTTTGCAAGTCTCTTCGAATTATCAGTTTGGTTTGGCCTACTAGATTGATCTTTCTTGCAATGGGAGAAGTGTTAGCTTTGGGTTCAATCTTGCAGTGTCCTTTCCCAATGACAGCAGGGGCAGCAAGGCACGCATTGTATTGTTGCCATCAAGGATAAAAAGATGGGGTTTATATCATATTGCTTGAGTTTATCCCTCTACGTCATGTCATCTTGCCTAATGCGTTACTCTGTTCTTATGAACTTAATACTCTAGATGCATGCTGGATAGCGGTCGATGGGTGGAGTAATAGTAGTAGATGCAGAATCATTTTGGTCTACTTGTCGCGGACGTGATGCCTATATACATGATCATGCCTAGATATTCTCATAATTATGCACTTTTCTATCAATTGCTCGACAGTAATTTGTTCACCCACCATAATACTGATGCTATCTTGAGAGAAGCCACTAGTGAAACCTATGGCCCCCAGGTCTATATTTTATCATATAAGTTTCCAATCTATTTTACTTTGCAATCTTTACTTTCAATCTATATCATAAAAATACCAAAAATATTTATCTTATTATCTCTATCAGATCTCACTCTCGCAAGTGACCGTGAAGGGATAGAAACCCCTTTATCGCATTGGTTGCGAGGTTCTTATTTCTTTGTGTAGGTACGAGGGACTTGCGTGTAGTCTCCTACTGGATTGATATCTTGGTTCTCAAAAACTAAGGGAAATACTTACGCTAGTTTGTTGCATCTCCCTTTCCTCTTCAAGGGAAAACCAACGCAGTGCTCAAGAGGTAGCACTTATACATGTTCCTATGACTATGAGATTATGTAACTCCCGAATACCGAAGGAACACTTAGTGTGCTATCAAACGTCACAACGTAACTAGGCGATTATAAAGATCTTCTACAGGTGTCTCCGATGGTGTTTGTTAGGTTGGCATAGATCGAGATTAGGATTTGTCACTCCATGTATCAGAGAGGTATCTCTGGGCCCTCTCGGTAATGCTCATCACTATAGGCCTTGCAAGCAATGTGACTAATGAGTTAGTCACGGGATGATGCATTACAGAACGAGTAAAGATACTTGCCTGTAACGAGATTGAACTAGGTATGATGATACCGACGATCGAATCTCGGGCAAGTAACATACCGATGACAAAGGGAACAACGTATGTTGTTATGCGGTTTGACCGACAAAGAACTTCGTAGAATATGTAGGAACCAATATGAGCATCCAGGTTCCGCTATTGGTTATTGACCGGAGATGTGTCTCGGTCATGTGTACATAGTTCTCGAACCCGTAGGGTCCACACGCTTAACGTTCGATGACAATTAATATTATGAGTTATGTGAATTGATGACCAAAGGTTGTTCAGAATCCCGGATGAGATCACGGACATGATGAGGAGTCTCAAAATGGTCAAGACATAAATATTCATATATTGATAGGTTACATTCGGACACCGAAACAGTTCAGATCGTTTCGCATGAGCTTCGGAGTACCGGTGGTTACCGGAACCCCCCGGGAAGTTATTGGGCATCATGGGCCTAGTGGTGGAAGAGAGGAGGTCGGCCAAGGAGTGGCGCGCGCCCCCCAAGCCCAATCCAAATTGGGTTAGGGTTGGGCGGCGGCCCCCCTTTCCTTCTCCCCTCCTTCCCCTTCCCTCCTTCTCCTACTAGGAATAGGAAAGAGGAGGGGAATCCTACTTGGACTAGGGAGTCCTAGTAGGATTCCCCACACCTTGCCGGTAACGAGATTGAACTAGGTATGATGATACCGACGATCGAATCTCGGGCAAGTAACATACCGATGACAAAGGGAACAATGTATGTTGTTATGCAGTTTGACCGATAAAGATCTTCGTAGAATATGTATGAACCAATATGAGCTTCCAGGTTCCGCTATTGGTTATTGACCAGAGATGATTCTCGGTCATGTCTACATAGTTCTCGAACACGTAGGTCCGCACGCTTAACGTTCGATGATGATGGGTATTATGAGTTATGTGATTTGATGTACCAAAGGTTGTTCGGAGTTCCGAATGAGATCACGGACATGACAAGGAGTCTCGAAATGGTCGAGACATAAAGATCGATATATTGGAAGGCTATATTCGGACATCAGAAAGGTTCCGAGTGATTCGGATATTTTTTCGGAGTACCGGGGAGTTACGGGAATTCACCGGGAGAAGTAATGGGCCTTATTGGGCTTTAGTGGAGAGAGGGGAAAAGGGACAAGAGGTGGCGCACGCCTCCCCCTGCCCAAACCGAATTGGACAAGGGGTGGGGGCGTGACCCCCCTTTCCTTCTCCCTCTCCCTCTCTTTCCTTCTCCCCTACTCCGAATAGGAAAGAGGAGGGGAATCCTACTTGGACTCTTGGACTAGGGAGTCCTAGTAGGATTCCCCACACCTGGAGCGCCCCCTTAGGACCGGCCACCTCTTCCCTCCCCTCCTTTATATACGTGGCCAGGGGGCACCCCATAGACACACAAGTTGATTCTTAGCCGTGTGCGGTGTCCCCTCCACAGATTTCCACCTCGGTCATATTGTCGTAGTGCTTAGGCGAAGCCTTGTGTCTGTAACTTCATCATCATCGTCAACACGCCGTTGTGCTGATGAAACTCCCTCGGCCTCAGCTGGATCTAGAGTTCGAGGGACATCACCGAGCTGAATGTGCGTAGATCACGGAGGTGCCGTGCTTTCGGTACTTGATCGGTTGGATCGCGAAGACGTTTGACTACATCAACTGCGTTAATTAACGCTTCCGCTTTCAGTCTACGAGGGTACATGGATACACTCTCCTCGCTCATTGCTATACATCACCTAGATGGATCTTGTGTGTGCGTAGGCAAAATTTTGAAATACTACGTTCCCCAACAATGGGATCCGAGCCAAGTCTATGCGTAGATGTTATATGCACGAGTAGAACACAAAAGATTTGTGGGCGTGGGTATATACATATTTCTTGACATCACTAGTTGTTTCTTGATTCGGCGGTATTGTTGGATGAAGTGGCCCGGACCGACATTACATGACCGCGTTCATGAGACTGGTTCTACCGACGTGCTTTGCACACAGGTGGCTGGCGGGTGTCTGTTTCTCCAACTTTAGTTGAATCGGATTCAATGAACAGGGTTCTTTCTGAAGATCAAAAAGCAATCATTATACCACGTTGTGGTTTTGATGCGTAGGTAAGAACGGTTCTTGCTAAGCCCGTAGCAACCACATAAAACTTGCAACAACAAAGTAGAGGGCGTCTAACTTGTTTTTGCAGGGCATGTTGTGATGTGATATTTCAAGACGTGACGAGATATAAATTGTTGTATGAGATGATCATCTTTTGTTAAAGTTATCGGCAACTGGCAGGAGCGTTATGGTTGTCTCTTTATTGCATAAGATGCAAGCGCCGTATTATTGCTTTACTTTATCGCTATGCGATAGCAATAGTTGCAAAAGCAATTGTTGGCGAGACAACCATGTGACGACTGAAGGAAATATGCCCTAGAGGCAATAATAAAGTTATTATTTATTTCCTTATTTCATGATAAATGTTTATTATTCATCCTAGAATTGTATTAAGAGGAAACTTAGTACATGTGTGAATATATAGACAAACAGAGTGTCACTAGTATGCCTCTACTTGACTAGCTTGCTGAATCAAAGATGGTTAAGTTTCCTAGCCATAGATATGAGTTGTCATTTGATTAATGGGATCACATCATTAGAGAATGATGTGATTGACTTGACCCATCCGTTAGCTTAGCACGATGATCGTTTAGTTTGTTGCTATTGCTTTCTCCATAACTATACATGTACCTATGACTATGAGATCATGCTACTCCCGAATACCGGAGGAACACTTTGTGTGCTACCAAACTTCACAACGTAACTGGGTGATTATAAAGGTGCTCTACAGGTGTCTCCGAAGGTGTTTGTTGAGTTGGCATATATCTAGATTAGGGTTTGTCACTCTGTGTATCGGAGAGGTGTCTCTGGGCCCTCTCGGTAATGCACATCACTATAAGCCTTGCAAACATTGTGACTAATGAGTTAGTTGCGGGATGATGCATTACGGAACGAGTAAAGAGACTTGTCAGTAACGAGATTGAACTAGGTATGAGGATGCCTACAATCGAATCTCGGGCAAGTAACATACCAATGACAAAGGGAACAATGTATGTTGTTATGCGGTTTGCCCGATAAAGATCTTTGTAGAATATATAGGAGCCAATATGAGCATCCAGGTTCCGCTATTGGTTATTGACCGAAGAGGTGTCTCGGTCATGTCTACATAGTTCTCGAACCCGTAGGGTCCGCACGCTTAACTTTCGATGACGATTTGTATTATGAGTTATGTGATTTGATGTACCGAAGGTTGTTCAGAGTCCCAGATGAGATCACGGACATTACGAGGAGTCTCTAAATGGTCAAGACATAAAGATCGATATATTGGAAGGCTATATTCGGACATCGGAAAGGTTCCGAGTGATTCGTATATTTTTCGGAGTACCGTAGAGTTACGGGAATTCGCTGGGAGAAGTGATGGGCCTTATTTGGCTTTAGTGGAGAGAGGGGAGAAGGGCCAAGAGGTGGTGCACACCTCCCCCTGCCCAAACCAAATTGTACAAGGGGTGGGGGCGTGACCCCCCTTTCCTTCTCCCTCTCCCTCTCTTTCCTTCTCTCCTACTCCGAATAGGAAAGAGGGGGGGGGATCCTACTTGGACTGGGGAGTCCTAGTAGGATTCCCCACACCTGGCGTGCCCCCCTTGGGTCGGCCACCTCTTCCCTCCCCTCCTTTATATATGTGGCCAGGGGGCACCCCAAAGGCACTCAAGATTTGTCTTAGCCATGTGCGGTGCCCCCTCCACAGTTACACACCTCGGTCATATCATCGTAGTGCTTAGGCGAAGCCCTGCGCCGGTAACTTTATCATCACCGTCGCCATGCCGTCGTGCTAATGAAACTCTCCCTCAGCCTCAACTGGATCAAGAGTATGAGGGACGTCATCGAGCTGAACGTGTGCTGAACACGGAGGTGCCGTACATTCGGTGCTAGGATCGGTCGGATCGTGAAGATGTACGACTACATCAACCGCGTTGATATAACGTTTTCGCTTTCGGTCTACGAGGGTACGTGGACACACACTCCCGCTCATTGCTATGCATCACCTAGATAGATCTTGCGTGATCGTTGGAAAATTTTGAAATTACTGCGTTCCCCAATAGTGGCATCAGAGCCAGGTTTATGCCTAGATGTTATATGCACGAGTAAAACACAAAGGAGTTGTTGGCGTGGGTATATACATTTTTCTTGCCGTCACTAGTTGATTCTTGATTCAATGGTATTGTTGGATGTAGTGGCTCAGACCGACATTACGCGTACGCTTATGCGAGACTGGTACTACCGACGTGCTTCGCACACAGGTGGCTGGTGGGTGTCAGTTTCTCCAACTTTAGTTGAACCAGATTCAATGAACAAGGTTTTTTCTGAAGATCAAAAAGCAATCACTATACTGTGTTGTGGTTTTTGATGCATAGGTAAGAACGGTTCTTGCTCAGCCCGTAGCAGCCACGTAAAACTTGCAACAACAAAGTAGAGGACGTCTAACTTGTTTTTGCAGGGCATGTTGTGATGTGATATGGTCACGACATGATGCTAAATTTTATTGTATGAGATGATCATGTTTTGTAACAGAGTTATCGGCAACTAGCAGGAGCCATATGGTTGTCGCTTTATCGCATAAGATGCAAGCACCATATAATTGCATTACTTTATCGCTATGCGATAGCAATAGTTGCAAAAAGAAATAGTTGGCGAGACGACCATGAGATGACACGTTGATAAAGATCAAGATGATGGAGATCATGGTGTCATGCCGGTGACAATGGAGATCATGACGGTACTTTGGAGATGGAGATCAGAGGCACAAGATGATAATGGCCCTATCATATCACATATTTTGATTGCATATGATGTTTATCTTTTATGCAGCTTATTTTTGCTTAGTACGGCGGTAGCATTATAAGATGATCCCTCACTAAATTTGAAGGTATAAGTGTTCTCCCTGAGTATGCACTGTTGCGACAGTTCATCGTGCCGAGACACCACGTGATGATCGGGTGTGATAAGCTCTACGTTCACATACAACAGGTGCAAGACAGTTTTGCACACTCGGAATACTCGGGTTGAACTTGACGAGCCTAGCATATGCAGATATGGCCTCGGAACACTGAGACCTAAAGGTCAAGCGTGAATCATATAGAAGATATGATCAACATAGTGATGTTCACCATTGAAAACTACTCCATCTCACGTGATGATCGGACATGGTTTAGTTGATATGGATCACGTGATCACTTAGATGATTAGAGGGATGTCTATCTAAGTGGGAGTTCTTAAGTAATATGATTAATTGAACTTTAATTTATCATGAACTTAGTCCTGGTAGTTTTTGCATATCTATGTTGTAGATCAATAGCTCGCGTATAGCTCCCCTATTTTATTTTTTATATGTTACTAGAGAAAAATAAGTTGGATGATGATAGTAGCAATTATGTGGACTGGGTCTGTGATATGAGGATTATCCTCATTGTTGCACAGAAGAATTATGTCCTTGATGCACCGCTAGGTGATGGGCCTATTGCAAGAGCAGATGCAGGCGTTATGAACGTTTGTCAAGCTCGGTATGATGACTAGTTGATAGTTTAGTGCGCTATGCTTTACGGCTTAGAACCGGGACTTCAAAAACCATTTTGAACGCCACAGAGCATATAAGATGTTCCAAGAGCTGAAATTGGTATTTCAGACTCATGCTCGAGTCAAGAGGTATGAGACCTCTCACAAGTACTTTGCCTACAAGATGGAGGAGAATAGCTTAGCTAGTGAGCATGTGCTTAGAATGTCTGAGTACTACAATCACTTGAATCAAGTGGGAGTTAATCTTCTAGATAAGATAGTGATTAACAGAATTCTCTAGTCACTATCACCAAGTTACTAGAACTTTGTGATGAACTATAATATGCAAGGGATAACGGAAACGATTCCCAAGCTCTTCGTAATGCTGAAATTGGCGAAGGTAGAAATCAAGAAAAAAGCATCAAGTGTTGATGGTTGACAAGACCACTAGTTTCAAGTAAAAGGGCAAGGGAAAGAAAGGGAACTTCAAGAAGAATGACAAGCAAGTTGCCACTCCCATGAAGAAGCCCAAAGCTAGACCCAAGCTTGAAGCTGAGTGCTTCTAGTGCGAAGGAAATGGTCACTGGAAGTGGAACTGCCCTAGATACTTGGCGGATAAGAAGGATGGCATAGTGAACAAAGGTATATTAGATATGCATGTTATTGATGTGTACTTTACTAGTGTTTATAGCAACCCCTCAGTATTTGATACTGGTCCAGTTGCTAAGAGTAGTAACTCAAAACAGGAGTTGCAAAATAAACAGAGACTAGTTAAGGGCGAGGTGATGATGTGTGTTGGAAGTGATTCCAAGGTTGATAAGATCACCATCGCACACTCCCTTTACCTTCGGGATTAGTGTTGAACCTAAAATAAATGTTATTTGGTGTTTGCGTTGAGCATGAATATGATTGGATCATGTTTATTGCAATACGGTTATTCATTTAAGTCAAAGAATAATTGTTGTTCTATTTACGTGAATAAAACCTTCTATGGTCATACACTCAATATAAATGGTTTATTGAATCTCGATCGTAGTGATACACATATTCATAATATTGAAGCCAAAAGATGCAAAGTTAATAATGATAGTGCAACTTATTTGTGGCAATGCTGTTTAGGTCATATTGGTGTAAAGCGCATGAAGAAACTCCATGTTGATGTGCTTTTGGAATCACTTGATTATGAATCACTTGATGCTTGCGAACCATGCCTCATTGGCAATATGACTAAGACTCCGTTCTCCGGAACAATGGAGCGAGCAACTGACTTATTTGAAATAATACATACTGATGTATGCAGTTCGATGAGTGTTGAGGCTCGTGGCGGGTATCATTATTTTCTGACCTTCATAGATGATTTGAGCAGATATGGGTATATCTACTTGATGAAACATAAGTCTGAAAAATTTGAAAAGTGCAAAGAATTTCAGAGTGAAGTGGAAAATCATCGTAACAAGAAAATAAAGTTTCTACAATCTGATCGCGAAGAAGAATATTTGATTTACAAGTTTGGTCTTCAATTAAAACAATGTGGAATAGTTTCACAAACTCATGCCACCTGGAACACCACAGCATAATGGTGTGTCCGAACGTCATAACCGTACTTTATTGGATATAGTGCAATCTATGATGTCTCTTACCGATTTACCACTATCATTTTGGGGCTATGCATTAGAGACAGCTACATTCACGTTAAATAGGGCACAGTCTAATCCGTTGAGACGACACCGTATGAACTATGGTTTGGCTAGAAACCTAAGCTGTCATTTCTTAAAGTTTGGGGTTGCGATGCTAATGACCCACAAGTGTAGGGGATCTATCGTAGACTTTTCGATAATTAAGAGTGTCGAACCCAATGAGGAGCAGAAGGAAATGATAAGCGGTTTTCAGCAAGGTATTCTCTGCAAGCACTGAAATTATCGGTAACAGATAGTTTTGTGATAAGGTAATTTGTAACGGGTAACAAGTAATAAAAGTAAATAAGGTGCAGCAAGATGGACCAATTCTTTTTGTAGCAAAGGACAAGCCTGGACAAACTCTTATATAAAGGAAAGCGCTCCCGAGGACACATGGGAATTATCGTCAAGCTAATTTTCATCACGTTCATATGATTCACGTTCGGTACTTTGATAATTTGATATGTGGGTGGACCGGTGCTTGGGTGCTGCCCTTACTTGGACAAGCATCCCACTTATGATTAACCTCTATTGCAAGCATCCCACTTTGATAATTTGATATGTGGGTGGACCGGTGCTTCGATACTGCCCTTGGCAATTTTTTCTTTGCTCTCGCAATGTGCGGCCTGTTCGGCCCTTAACTCTTTGGCCGCTTGCAAAGTAGCCGCATTGCTACTCCTTGCTTGTTCCTTGGCTCAGGAAAGCTCCTCCCAAAGGGTCAACACGGTGGCCGCTCCATCTGCAATCACAACATATTAAAGATACTGGCATCATGCTGCTCTTATTATTGGACGATCACCAGAAAGGTCACCCTCCCTGTGCCTCGTCAAGCCGCTTGTTGACAAGCACGATGTCGACATCTGCTACATCCAGCTGCCGCTTTAGTTCGGCATACCCATCAGTCCGGCTAGCCACCGGAGCTTCCACCACCTGCACATAAAGGCAGTCTGGTTATTACTTGGGACTATGATCCTCTGTTTGTCGCCATTTTCGATGACAACCAGAGTCTCAGGGGCTACTATCTACATAGGGCACATCTAAAAACATGTGGTACTTTCAAAAATGTACATCATTTCACGTACCTCAAAACCCGTCTGTAGACTCATAAAGGCTTCATGCAGCCCGCTTTCGGCGGATGAAATCCTTTCAATCACCGTACCCATCAATGTGCGGTGCTCTTCTAAGATAGTCGCCTTCTCCAGCAGATCCCTCCGTATATCCGACCGCGCACCAAACGATGCCGGACTCTTTTGATTGCTCTCTTCGAGAGCCGAATACTGAGGACTTCGGGTGGCCATAGGATTACCTTCTGGCCTTGCCGGATTAGGAGAAGCCCTCCACGACGACACCTCAGGGTCGCCCGCTTTGTAAGGCGGTGTGGCAAGGGGAGGCATTTCGCTCTCCATCATCTCTGGAAGAAGATCCCCCGAAGACGAGCTCAGCTAAGAAGGGCTAAGATCCGAACTACAAGATAAATACTTCGGTTATTTTCCTTGGAAGTAACGTAGGATATCTTCACTATTAAATAACTTTTGATTACTTACAGCTCGTTAGAGGGCTGATCCCCGCACGGACATTGTGCGGCAAGAACACCCTCCGAGGCAGGACCCTCTGGCGGAGATTTCTTCTCCCGTTTGGAAACCTTGATTTCCGGATCTTCGGAGGTAGTCCTCTTCCTTCCCCGAGGAGAGAGAATGTCAGATTCTTCCCCTCGGTTATCCTCCCTCGCAGATGCGCTCATTCCCTCGGTTGGAATAGGTAGCGATGGAGGCCTGCTTTCGCCCTCTTTATTCCCCCCTTCGTCTTCCTTTGAAGGCACCGGACAAGGTGCTGGCTCGAGCATCTTTTCCAGCACCGGATTGTCCAAGCCTTCAGGAAGGGGGGCCGAACACCGGATCATCTTCGCCTTTGTTATCCAGTCCTGGTCATAGAGCGATTCTTCAGAATGATGTCGTGATAAATAAAAGGACGTTGTGTTCGGCCATGGGATTACTTACTTGGGCAGCGGTGCGGTTGCTGCTCAAGCCCACGTCCTCGGTAGTGTCCGGACACTCTATTTGGGGTCCGAAGAATGATTTATACATCTCCTCGTGCGTCATGCTGAGGAAATTCTGAATAGTGTGTGGTCCTTCTGGGTTGAATTCCCACATGCGGAGAGGCCGGCGTTTGCAAGGCTGGACTCGACGAACCAGCATGACTTGCATTAACATAACCAGACTGAAATCTCCCTCGAAGAGATCTTGGATACAGCTCTGCAATATGGGCACGTCCTTGGCTGGACCCCAGCTCAGCCCCCTGCTGATCCATGACATCAGTTGTGGTGGAGGGCCCGAGCGAAAGGCGGGGGCAGCTACCCACTTGGCACTTCTGGGAGCTGTGATGTAGAACAACTCCCGTTGCCACAATCCGGACACCTCTGGAAAGGAACCCTTTGGCCATGGAGCGTCAGCAATTCTGCTTATTAGAGCACCCCCGCACGCTACGTACTGCCCCTCGACCATCTTCGGCTTCACATCAAAGGTCTTGAGCCACAAGCCGTAATGCGGAGGAAGGCCTCACAAATGACAATAAATGACGAGATGTGAAGAAGGGAGTCGGGGGCCAGATCATGAAAATCCAGCCCGTAATAGAACATAAGACCCCTGACAAAGGGATCCAGAGCGAGGCCTAGTCCTCGGAGGAAGTGGGAGACGAACACAACGCTCTCGTTGGGTTCGGGAGTAGGGACGACCTGCCCTCGGATGGGCAGCCTATGCGAAATTTTGGCTGTCAGATATCTGGCCTCCCTCAAATTCTAGATCTCCTCCTCCTTGACGGAGGAAGACATCCACCGGCCTTGAAGGTTGGATCCGGACATGATTGAAGGTCTAAAGCACCTGACCTTGACTTTGGGTGTTAGAACTCGAGGCGGGGGAGGGATTCGATTAAGCACGGGAGGGAAAAAAAGTAACAGCCTTGTCCCTTTATAAAGAGGGTGAATATCAAGCGTCCTCCTCGTGGCCGTTTGGGACTTGCCTAAAATCTAGGAGTCCTAGGGACGGTTGTGTTACCCACATCCGTATTGATGAGAATCCCGTAATAAGGGGAACACGATCTCTGCTTTGACAAGACATGTCAAGAAACCGCCTCGCGTTATGTGCGGGAGCTGGTTAAAGAAAAAACGATTCGAATAATTACCGGGCCATGGCGTGATGTCATGCTGCCAAAACGTGTCAGCATATTAGATTTGTGGTAATATTATTCTCTCTACGGTGGTATGTGGAACTTATTTTGCAGGGTCGGACACTATCCTTGTATTCAAACTCTTCCGTGGTGTATTCGGAGGAGGAACCCGCCTTGCAATGCCGAAGACAACACTGCGCCTCGGACTAATCATCATTGAAGCCTGGTTCAGGGGCTACTGAGGGAGTCCTGGATTAGGGGTCTCCGTACAGCCGGACTATATCCTTTTGCCGGACTGCTGGACTATGAAGATACGAGATTGAAGACTTCGTCCCGTGTCCGGATGGGACTCTACTTGGCGTGGAAGGCAAGCTAGGCAATACGGATATGTATATCACCTCCTTTGTAACCGACCTTGTGTAACCCTAGCCCCCTCCGGTGTCTATATAAACCGAAGGGTTTTAGTCCATAGGACAACATACAATCATACCATAGGCTAGCTTCTAGGGTTTAGCCTCTCCGATCTCGTGGTAGATCAACTCTTGTACTACTCATATTATCAAGAATAAATCAAGCAGGACGTAGGGTTTTACCTCCATCAAGAGGGCCCGAACTTGGGTAAAACATCTTGTCCCCTGCCTCCTGCTACCATCCGCCTTAGACGCACAGTACGGGACCCCCTACCCGAGATCCGCCGGTTTGGACACCGACATTGGTGCTTTCATTGAGAGTTCCTCTGTGTCATCGTCATTAGGCTGGATGGCTCCTTCGATCATCGATAGCGATGCAGTCCAGGGTGAGACTTTTCTGCCCGGACAGATCCTCGTATTCGGTGGCTTCATACTGCGGGCCAACTCGCTTGGCCATCCAGAGCAGATCGAGAGTTATGCCCCTCGCCACCAGGTCAGGTTCGGAAGCTTAAACTACATGGCTGACATTCGCGGAGACTCGATCTTCAATGGATTCGAGCCCTTGCCAAGAGCGCCACACGGTCACGATGAGCGTGATTTAGCTCTACCATCAAACAGTGTTCAGGCAACCACTCAGACCCTCAATTCGGAGCCAGTTGCGCCATCCATGGATGGGTGGATAGACCCCGCCACGAAGGCCGCACTCTCATCGGCGATCATGCCGAGTATCGACCTTACCCTTCACGGGAGCCGTGATGCCGAACTACCGGGTTCTTCCCCGGCTACGGACTCTGAACCGCCTGCGCCCGTGCCTATCGAATCCGAGTGGGCGCCGATCATGGAGTTTACCTCCACGGATATTTTTCAGCACTCGCCCTTCGGCGACATACTGAACTCATTAAGGTCTCCCTCCTTGTCAGGAGAGTCCGGGCCGAACTATGTTCGGCAAGATTGGGATGCGGATGACGAAGAAATTCGCTGCCCACCCATACCCACTTAGTAGCCACTGTCGACGATTTGACCGACATGCTCGACTTCGACTCTGAAGACATCGACGGTATGGACGATGATGCAGGAGACGAACAGGAACCACTGCCTACAGGGCACTGGACGCACACTTCATCATGTGATATATACATGGTGGATACACCCAAAGAAAATGACGACGAGGAACGGAAGGACGCAGCAAAGGGTTGTTCCCTCGAGAAGCAGTCAAAGCAGCGGCGTAAGCGCCGCTCCAAATCCCGTCTCAGCAGAAACAGCGGTCATATAGACCCAGCGATAGAGCAGGGTGAACCATCGCCCGACCAGGGCAACACGAAGAATCAAACTGAACAACCCGACCCCGTCGAAGATAACAGTCCGGACGACATCACACCGGACAGGCACCCGGAGCAACAGAATGCCCATCAAAGGCTGGTTGCCACTGTGAGGTGTCTGAAAAAGCAGAAGCAAAGGCTCAGGGCTGCACAAGACACACTCAGAATCAGATGGAGTGAAGTACTCAACACTGTAGCGAAGTACGGCGGTAATCGCCACACCAAGAGCTACCCGAAGCGAAAGCTGCTACCTAAATTCGATGAGGAGGCCTTAGATCCCCCGCAATCAAAAAACAAAATGGCCCTCCAGTCGGATAGACGACCTCGTGGCCATACAACGGCAAACGACGCCGCACATAAGCCGGTACGCGATCCACGTGAGGACTCGCATCAAAAGTATGGTGCAACCAGATCCATCTACGGGCCACGCAAGCGCGCTCCAGCATGCAATCACTACAAAAAAAGACACATCCGTGACATTTTGGGCCGAACAAAATTTTTTTCTGTCATATATATGACACTTCTATGACGATAATTGTGACAAAACCCGGTATCATCATAGATGTGGTGGGCTCCTACTTCTATGACAAAAAATCATGACAGAAAATGGGCTTTTCGTCCTGGGCGGGCCGGAGACGCAGCTGCGTGACATTCTTTGGGCCGTCCATGACGGAAAAAACCGTGGTAGAAGCGAGGGGGAGGAAAATTTCGGGGAGTTCCCGGTTACGGTGGGAGGTCGGGGGCCGAGCGAGGCGCGTTTTTCTTGTACACGTACGCGCGTGTGTGCGAGGCGTTGGCTCTAACTGAACCCGAGCGAGGCGTTGGGCTCTAACTGAACCTGAGCGATTGCACTGCAGGCTACGCGTTACTGAACCCGAGCGATCGATCGATGGCTATTAACTGAACCCGATCGAGCGATTCCTTCGCTACTGCTGCTAACTGAAGCCGATCGATGGGATGAACAATGAGCGTTGCGGGGGGGTTTGGATGGACAGTGAGCGGTGGCGTTGCCTCTGGATGAACAGGACCCCGTGGTGTGGTGGAGGGCTGGATGAACAGTAGACGGTGGAGGGGTGCCCGTGGAGGGGTGGATGAACAGGACCCCGTGGTGTGGAGGGCTCGATGAACAGTAGATGATGGAGGGGTGGTTGAACAGGACCTCGTGGTGTGGAGGGCTGGATGTACAGTAGACGGTGGAGGGGTGCCCGTGGAGGGGTGGTTGAACAGGACCCCGTGGTGTGGAGGGTTGGATGAACAGTAGACGGTGGAGGGGTGGTTGAACAGTAGCCGGTGAGTAGCACGCGGTGGAGGCTGGATGAACAGGAGCCCGTGGATGAACAGTCACAAGTGGAGGCTGGAGGAGGTCGACGGTGGATGAACAGGAGCCCGTGGAGGCTGGAGGAGGTCGACGGTGGAGATGAACAGTATCCCGTGGAGTCCCGTTTTGCGGTACGCCACACCCCTCCCGATGAACAGGACCCCCGTTTCGACCGTAGCGCTCCAACACAAGTCTGTTTCCTCCGTTTTGCAGTACGCCACACCCCTCCCGATCAACAGGACCCCCGTTTCGACCGTAGGAGGTCCGTTTCCTTCGTTTTGCGGTACGCCTGACCCCTCCCGATGAACAGATCCCGTTTCGAACGTGGCCGGTCGAACACAAGGCCGTTTCCTCCGTTCTACGGTACGCCAGGCCTCTTTTCCATGCCTGTTCCGTCCAAACCCTCCCGATGAACACGACGCATTCCATTGCCTCCCCATGAACACGACGCATTCCGTTGCCTCCCCATGAACATGACGATGACGCTGTTTCTCCGTTCCGACCCAGCCATGTACACGAGCCCTGGCCATACGTATGCTCGAGTAGGCGTTCGAGACCCCGCCCATATGTACACATACGTGGCCGTATTTTCTTTCTTGCACCCTGGCCGCCGTACATACGTGTACATGCTACGTGCGCGCCTCTACTACGACACGTGCGCGCCTCTACTACGACACGTGCGTGCCTCTACATCGACCAGTATGTACATACACGTTCGCGACCAGAATGACAACGCTACGTACGCTTCGACTAGGTGGGTCCCGACTGTCAGGCACTTCCTTGCCTGCGAAGATGTAGCTGGCCAGTCCCATCAGTCAGGGGGCGAATCGTTTTGTTTTTTTTGCCTGGACGCACTTCCTTGCATGCGAAGATGTAGCTGGTGGGTCCCAGCAGTCGGGGGCCTAGTGGGTCCCAACAGTCAGGGGGGTGAATCGTTTTTTTTTTCGGACGTACTTCCTTGCGTGCGAAGATGTAGCTTGTGGGTCCCAGCAGTCAGGGGGCGAATCATTTTTTTCACAAAATATGGTGGCCCGTCCGGTGGGTCCCCGCTGTCAGGTGGAGGAATAATTATTTTGCGCGTAATAAGGAGGCACTTCCTTGCGGCTGCCGTGCCCCCAGCTGTTAGCCTCTCCACGTACAGTACTCTTCCGATGGAAGTCGGTCGTTGACCATGTTGACCACGCCTCGCCGAGAGCACCAGGGCGGTGGTCTGGACGACGGGGAGGCCTAGGAAGGGGACGATGCGGAGCCGGGGAAGACGCATCAGTGGAAGCCCGCGTGAAGAGGAGTACGAGGGTTCACTGGTTCGGCTGCGGTGTGAGGCTGCCATCGCCGCAGAATAACAGGGGGTGTGGGTGAGTAGAGGGATGGCCTGGCCAGCGGTGGGAGTAGTACGGGACGGTGAGGCCTCCGCGGCATCACGGCCGGCCATGGGAGGCAGGAGCACGCGACACGACTGACGCTTCTTTGGGCGGCTGGAGCAAGAAGACCAGAGGTTGAAGAAGCACTACGGCCGTTGGATGGACATCGTACGATCACTGCAGCTAGAATCATTTATATTGACTAAGTTGACAAAGCCCTTGGTACGCGTTAACTTAGTAGGCCCACAGCTCGGATTTGGCAGAGAACATATAGCCCATTTGCGATTTGTAAGAATGTACAACCCATTTTTTAATTCTAATGGAATTTACTACAGCCCATTTACAGTTTGTTAAAAGTACAACCCAACTTCTAGCTAGGACAACGATTAATAATTTCAAACAACCGCTCAAAAGAGAATTCAAAAAAAATTCCCATATTTTGATGGGATCCGAAATATTTATATCAGAAATTTCTAGTTAGGTTAAATATAATTTCAAAATAAAGTTGTATTACGTTAAAATCCAACAAAATATTGCGCACGCAACAAGTAATGAAATTAAAATTTTCAAATTCCAAAAATAATATATTTTTCAAACTAATTACATGTTTGGTGCATAGTAACTGTCCAGTTATTATAATTACATCCCATTTATTATTTCTTAAAGACCATTTTCTTGTTAAGCCTAATGCATACCTCCTAGGAAAGTTTGCAGCCCAGCGGGTCGGAGAATAACAAGTTGCCCGGATATTGTGTACAACTGTCGGCCCAGTTGCATTGTTGATGTTGAAAAAAAGCTATTTTTTATACACACATTAAAAAAATTGTATAGATAAGGAACATTTTTTGTACACACATTTAACAATTTTTAAATACATGATTAACACTTTTTAAAACATATTTTTTAGTCAACAGTGGGCCCACATCGAGCGGAGGAGGTCACAATACACATATTTTTTAAATACATGATTAACACTTTTGCAAAAACAATTAGCCCATAGCGAGCCAATTAGCTCCAGTCGGCCCACAGTGGGCCGACACGGGCCAGTCGGCTAGCTGTAGGCCGACTGGAATCCAATCGGCCTGTTGTGGGCCGACTAGGCCTAGTCGGCCTGCAGCGGGCGGACGGTGTATTAGTTTTGAAAAAAATTACCCATCGTAATATTTATGAAAATTAATAAAAAATGTATTATTTAAGAAAAAATAGCGAAAAAAGGCATGTGTAGTACAGTACAACCTAACATGGTTACTCATCCCACATTCAGCGACGCCGGAAAGGCCCAAACAAGGCTTCTATACAACTTTTTGAAGTCAATGAGCTCAATTAATAACTTAAGAAAAAAGTTAGATTAGAGTGGAACCTAATTAAAAGCTGTCATGAGCAAATAAATAATTCAACGGGTCCCACTTGTGCGTGTGCGCGCACGTGTGTGTGTGTGTGTGTGTGTGTGTGTGAGAGAGAGAGAGAGAGAGAGAGAGAGAGACCCATCGACCGATGCTCGTCAATACATCTTTCAGCCATATGCATTGCTGATGCTCAGCAAAAACTTACATAGTTGACACAATCATATAGAACATCATAGCACACTGAACTTGCATACAAAAATTTCACGCAGGCGGCATAATTAGGATGGAAGCAGTGGATCGCTACGGGAAGAGCTATGTTGAGACCAACGAAGTCGTACATAACGGTTCATCGTCTTTATCAATGACGGGGAAATATCTTGAATGTTGTGCAAAGAAAACAGACAGACAACACAATAAGTTCTTCTAGCACATTAAGTTAACGTACAACCCTTTCTAAAAAAGTTCAGGTACAACATTAGAATAGGTCACAATCAAATGTACTGGCATATTAGTGCTTCACACCCATAGCTCGGATTTAACTAGTATCTGACAAGATTCAGTTGTTACCTCAAATTAGAGCACATCCAGGCAGCCAGCCCTGCCTCTTCTCCCAAAGAAGAAGTGGCCTTCGCTGCGCGATGGAGTAGGCCCTGTGCCTGTCGGCGTTCTGGGAACGGGGGTCCCCAGACTTGCCTGCCTGCGGCCTGCGGCGTGGCTCAAAGGGGGGCCCAGCGCAGCCCATCTTCATCAACACAGACCCAAGACCCTCGCGAGGGGCCAAGCCTCACGGGGCGGATGACACGGAGCTTCCTCAGGCACGGCCTCATCAGGCTGGCTCGCGAGGAGGCGGAGAGATCAAGGCGGGGTACCTCACGAGGTGCCCGTGACGCAAGCCATGACGACCAAAGGCGCCAGGCGGGCGCCGGCCGCGCAGTGTCCTCCTTTCCTCTTTGGTGCAAAGGGAGCAAGCGCAGGCGAGAGCATCAAGCAAAGGCACCCGTTTCGGTGCAACGATACCAAGACCAGTACAACGGCAGGGAGGAAGTCATTGTGGAGCCCAAGCCAGCGTCATCACCAGAGCCTTTGGCAGGCGAGGACCAACTTTAGTCAGGATAAGTGTACCAGATGTTCCCCTTCAAAATGTCCAATTGTTGGCGCCCTTCCCGCTCAATATTTGGGAAGAGGCCCAGGGCCTTTGCCTATAAATAGGACTAGCCACCCCCAGGGTAGGGGGGATCTAGAATCGGCCAACCCAGAAACAAGCTGGGATCGGATCGAGTAGCATCACACACACAGAGAGAGAGAGAGAGAAGGGTGATTGAACTCCTCCCAGCAGTTCATCGCCCCAGCCAAGAACAGACCCTCGCGAGGCTGTTCTTCCTTGTATTGCTCATCATCATCAGCCCAAGAGGCAATCCACCACACCACACACTGGAGTAGGGTATTACACCACAACGGTGGCCCAAACCAGTATAAACCCTGTGTCTCTTGTGCTGTTCTTTCCATAGCTTAGATCTTAGCGAGGCGGAGGGGTGCCGGTAGGTAGAAGGCGAAATCTCCGCACGCACCCCAGTGTTCGAACCTCAAGGGTCTGCCGGAACCCGAAATCCGACATTTGGCACGCCAGGTAGGGGTGCGCCGGAATTCGTCTTCCACCACCCCGTTCTCCCCCGACCATCGCGTCCATGTCTGACGCTCGTCGGCCCGCGCCGAGCGCCGGGCCGCTCTCGCTTCCAGTGTCGCCCAGACAGCTCCTGTCGGCGGGCGTCCTCGCCGTTCCCCGTCACCTGCTGTCAATGCCGCCACCGGCCCGGTGGGGGACGAGCAGCAAGCGTCGTCTCAACATCCGTCCGTGCGGCAAGACGGCCGCACCGCTACTCCCTCGCACACCCCAGCTGGTTCTTCATCCCGCGCACTCCGCGCACCCATGGAGGCTCGAGCTGCGCTCATCGCGGCAAACGAGCTCCTGCGCTACCGTCTCATCGACGACGTCTACGAAGAATGGCTCGACCATGTCGCCGAGCTTGTCCGCGCCGCAGGGGGCTCTCCTGCGCCGTCCGTTCCGCTGCACCGCACCCCGCCCCACGCGGGCGACGAAGCTCCGGCGGCGCCCCAACCGCCTCCTCCTCAAGAAGGCGCCATGGCTCCAAGGCACGTGGCCCCCGGGCGGAACCCGCTCTGTCAGGTGCCAGCGCGGCAAGAGCAGAGCTGCCAAGAAGTCCCTCGCCCGAAAGAAGCTGCCTGGGCGCTCCCTGCTCCAGCACGTCGCGACCATGCTCCTGCTCCTGCACGTCAAGACCCCGCGCTGCTCCCAGCTGCAGCGCGTGGGGACATGCAAGACCAAGCTCTCCGTCACCCAAGGCCTCCCGTGACCACAGCAGGCTGTCGTGCCTTCACCACCGAGCTACGCAGTGTCACATGGCCCGGCAAGTTCAAGCCAGACATGCCTCCTCGTTACGACGGCATGGCCGACCCTGCGAAGTTCCTCCAGCTCTATGAGCTGGGCATCGAAGCTGCCAACGGAGACGAGAAGGTCATGGCGAACTGGTTTCCCATGGCGCTCAAGGACGGGGCCCACACCTGGCTCCTGAACCTGGCTCCAGGCACAATCTCCTCCTGGGACGAGATGCGCACCCGCTTCATCGCCAACTTCCAAGGTACTTGCGACCGGCCACCCGCCGTGAGCGACATGCGCCGCATCAAGCAACAACCCGGAGAGACCCTGCAGAAGTACATCCAGCGCTTCAACAACGCACACCTCAAGATTCCCAAGGTGACCGAGGAGGCCATCATCTCATCCTTCTCCGACGGCGTGCGCGATGTCAAGATGAAGGAGGAGCTGGCGATGCATGAATACCTGTGCACTTCCTTGGAGTTGTTCAACTTGGCAACCAACTGCGCCAGGGCTGAGGAAGGGCATCTCTCCCTCCTCGAGCTGCCTGCCGCAGACCCAGAAGAGAAGAAGCCCAAGGCCAAGGATGTGAAGCGCAAGGGGACTGCCGTGCTCGCGGATGAACCAGACACCAAGCGGGGCAGAGATCAGCCCGAACCTTCCAAGGGCAGTCGGTATTGTGTGTACCACGACCTCCACACCCACAACACCAACGAATGTCAAGAGCTCCGAGCCGTGCGAGAAGGAAGGATCGACCGTCGCCCCGACCGCGGTGACCAGGGCTACGGTCGAGGAGGAGGAAGGAACGCAGGATCTGAGAAGACCGCTGCCCGCGCCAAGGGTGGCGCGATCAACCTCGCGAGGATCGCTGGCAAGACCCGCCTCGCGAGGGAGACTGGAGGGATCAGCCTCGCGAGGATCGCCCGCAAGGCAACGCAGACCTCCCTCCGCTGCCACCGCAGCCAAGGAGAAACGAGGACCGCCATCAGGACGAGGGGGTTGGGGGCTTCCAGGAGCCGCGCGCGGTCGCCTCCATCCTGGGCGGGGCTCAAGCCCCAGCCTCTCAACGCATCTTCAAGCAGTTCGCCTATGAAGTGAATGCAGTCCTCCCCAAGCTGGAAGCCACGCGCCCTCTCAGGTGGTCGGCGTGCGCCATCATGTTCAGCTCAGCAGATCAGCTCAAGTGTGCGGCCACAGCCGGAGTCCTCCCGATGCTTTGTTCCCCAATCATCAGCAACGTGGTGGTCACCAGGACCCTCATCGATGGCGGGGCAGGGCTCAACGTCCTGTCCGTGGAAACATTCAACAATCTTCAAGTGCCCTACAACCAGCTTCAGCCAACCAAGCCTTTCTCCGGAGTCACCGACGGCTCCACGGTCCCGATTGGGCAGGTCCGCCTCCCTGTCACCTTCGGGGCACGCGACAACTACCGCACCGAGCTCATCGACTTCGACGTCGCTCACATTCGCCTGCCGTACAACACCATCCTTGGGTACCCAGCGCTGGCCAAGTTCATGGCTGTAACTCACCACGGCTACAACGTCCTCAAGATGCCAGGAAGTGGCGGAGTCATCACGGTGCCCTGTGAAGAGAAGGACGCGGTGTGTTCCCTGGAACGAGCCTTCCAGGCCGCATCACTGGAAGACCCGGATCGCGGAAGCAGGAGGCTTCCCGAGACCGCCCCCAAGAAGAAGAAGACATCGTTCGGTCCGGCCCCTCAGGAGGCAGGCCCCTCAGGGCCCGCGCCTGCCCAGGGGGAACCTCCTTCCATCGCATAGGAAAGTGCACCCGGCGCCCTCCTCAGGCAGGGCTCGGGGGCTCTCCCCTGGAGGGCCACCGACCTAGCTAAGGTCACGAGGGAGGCACTTGGGCACCACATGGAGGCATGTTTCGAAGCACGTTTCCCTCAAGAAGGAGTAAGGCAAGGAGAGCCAGACCATCAGGAGTTCGTCAGCAAGGCCATTCAGGAGCTACAGGAGTCAAGAGTCATGAAAGGCGGCCGTCGCCTACCAGCTATGGCTCCCCATCCAGGCGAGGATGGTGGGCTGCGCGTCTGCATCGACATACAAGGGCTCAATCGAGTCGCCTCTCTGGAGCGCCTCTGGCCCTCGCGAGTGGGGCGCTGCGAAGGTCCACCCCACAGCTACGTTCGCATGCCTTACGGCTTGCCGAATGCGACTGCCACGTACCAGCGCCTCATGAGGGGCATCATGGAGGCTCAAGAGGCCAGGCGTTCCGCAGCCCTGGCGGAGATGGAGGTGGTCCGCGAGGAGCCACCAGCGCCTCCGGAGCCTCCCGAGGCCCCTGGGCCTGGGGGCTCGTGAGGATCGGCTTCCGCAGCCCACCGAGTCGGCTACACCAACACTCCTTCGTCCTCAACATCATCAGGTGACATCTTTCAAGTTTCATTTCCAGCTGGGAGCGCCCCCCCCCAGGGCTGGATTATTCCCAGGCTGCGTGGGTCCGTCCCTGCGGCATGTATCCCTTTTATTTCATGTTGTTAGCTTACCTTGTTGGGGGCGCCCCTCGGGCTGCATCATCCCCCAAGTCGCTCGGGCCAGACCCAGCGGCATGTATCCCTTTTGCGTTTATTTCCGGCTATGCGTTCGACCCACCATGCTTGATTATTTGATGCCTGTCCACGGCACCTCTTCTTCTCCATGCCGACCACTTGCACGTTAAAGGGGGGGTACCTGAGCATCGCGACTGAGGGCTCTTACTGGCTCTCCAGCCCTCACCCTCTGGCCTTGTCCACGGCATCGCGACCTGGCATACCAGCGACGGCTGAGACCAGCTCGAGGGTCGGGACCCGAGGACGTAGAGTGTCAGAATCTAACCAAATTTGCAGGGACACATCACAAGATAAGGCCCAGTGCCAGGCGCAACCCGCCTAGAGGTAGGGCCCCGTGAGTCCTGCGCTGGCTCACGGGTGCCCAGATACACCTCGCCAGGCCCTACTATGCCAGCCACGTGTCAGGGCGGGGCTGTACACGCCCCGGGGGCTCCTCCCGGAGGGGAGCCCCCTCCCACGTACCAGTGGAAGCACCATGCTCCGTGCTGGCTGACGACACTGCCGAGGAGCGGCTATGCCCATACACATATGGAAGCGCTATGCTCCGCGCTGGTGATAAATAACTGAGGGCGGCCCCCGGGCCGCATCAACCTCAGGGAGCCCAGAGCTCAATGTCTAGCCTCATTGTAACGCCTCCCCTCGGGAGTGCCGCGCGAGGGGGCTGGGCATGGGGGCTACGCCTGTGTCACGCCCAGACGCACGCCACCCAGCCAGGCCCCCCCGGGCCTGGTTCACCGCGCGTCTCTCCTCGAGCGGAGCCAAGGTACGAAGGCCGTTTGAGCATCAAGGGGGACTCCTGAGCATCGCGACTCAGGAGCCTAACTGGTCACGTAGCCCCTCACTCCTTAGTTCCGAAAGGCTAACGGCGGTTGAGGTATGCGCGCGGCCTGGCTCTGCAGACGTAGAACGGTAGATCCACCCACATCACACCTCCCTACTTGCTGTTCGTGCGCCAAGGGGGACTCCTGAGCATCGCGACTCAGGAGCCTAACTTGTCACGTAGCCCCTCACTCCTTGGTCCCGTCCTGTTTTCTGGTCGGGGCTAACAGCGGCTGAGGTATGCGCGGGGCCGGGCTCTGCCGATGTAGAACATAAGCAAGTAGGAAGGAAAAGCATAAATTTCAAGGAATTAAAAAGAAAATATTACAGTCCACACTGTTATCTCAATGCCAAACACAAGTTTAAACGCCTCCCCGAGGCATGATACATGTGCAGGAATTAAAGGCAGGACAGGAGCCACAACGGAGTCACTTGTCGGCGGTGGAGCAGCGTGGAGTGGGTTCGCCTCATGGAGCAGTGGGGTTGGCAACGCCTTGCTTCGGCTTGGTGCTGAAGGCCCGGAAGTTCCCCAGCAGGGCCTTCGCGCGACCCTTCACGGCCTCGACAGCGGCAGCGGCACGCTCGCCACTTACTGGCTCCAGCAGGCTGTCGAGGTCGACGCCGGGATCGTGAAGGTAGATGTGGGTGAGGACCCGCGTCAGCGCTGCAGAAGACAGGACACGCGCCTCGGCCTCGGCCGTGGGGCCAAGGCCAAGGGCGACATCTTCAAGAGCGCAAACCAGGAAGGGAAGCAGCTTGGCGGGGCCGTCCTCGGCGCCAACCAACGGGCTCTCCAGGCCGCTATCGTAAAGCGTCCTCAGCGAGGAGCGAGCCTTCGCCTCCATCTCCACGAAGGCCACGCGGTCCTCGGCAAGAACCTGGGCCTTGTCATTCAGCTTGACCTTCCTCGCCCCCAACTCCTGCTCCAGCGCGCATAGGCGGTCACGGCGCCTCCTGAGCTTGACCTCCCTCTCCTTGATGGCAGCCTCGCGAGCCTCCACGCCTTCTTCCTGCTCTTGGCGTAGGCGGGCCTCTTTCGCGAGCTGGTCCCGCAGGCCTTGCAGCTCGTCCTCCAGCGCCTTGCAGCGACCACGGACGTCGACCACCTCCCCCAGGGCTGCGTCACAAGCAGCCTTCGCCTCAAGGACGGCCTGCCTCTCCTCATCGCAAGCCGTCGAGGCCTGGACCAGCGCCGCCCGAATCGAAGCGTCGGAGCGAATCCATCCTGAAGCCAGCTCCAAGCGCCCGGCCACCAAGCGAGGGTCGGCGCCAAGAAGATCCTGCCGCAGCCGGTCCAGCTCAGCAGCAGCACGATCCAGAACGGCAGGAGGAGTCGGAGAGACAGCCGTCGGTGGAGTAGGAGGAGAAGACGGCAGCGCAACCATAGCATCCTGAGGCGGAGACTGCTACGCCCCAACGACTGTAGTGGCGGCAGAAGGCAAAGGCACCTCGGGAGTCACTTGGGCCATGGGGACTGAGCTCACCCCAGCCGGCTCAGCCAGGCCTCACGAGGACGACCGGGCAGGAGAAGCCTGTGCATCGCGGTCACCTTCCTTCGCGGGCAGAGGCGCTGCCACGGATGGAACCTCAGGAGCTCCCTTCGGCTTCTTTGCTGCGGGCGCCAGCCTATCCAAGAGATGCGGACGTTAAGCCTCAGAAGCAGAACAAGAAATAAAGACAAGAATCAAGCGCTTACGGGTCGTCGCCTGTAAGCTCAAGCGGCCTCCGTCCAAATTTGAAGCCTGAAAGCCGGCTGGAAGGGTCAACCTCGGGAAGCTTGGAAGCGGAAGGCGCGTCTGCGGTCCGCCTCGGGGCCGGGGCACACCCGCGGGAGATCAGCCCGGTCCTGTCCTTCTTCGGGATCGGGGGCAAGCTCCCGCCGTCCTGCTCGTCATCATCCTCGTTGTCATCGCTCGGAGAGAGGCGGAGAATGCGGGACCTGCGCCGGGGGAGGGGAGCCCTCGACTCTCCGTCAGTCGCCTCGGAGTCAGGCCCTTTTTCTCGCTCCCCTCCTTCCTCCTCTTTGCTGGAGTCGTCGGAGGACACGTCCACCGATTCCCCGGGAGTTTCCATGGGCACGGGCCTGTCCCCGTTGAAGACGGGCATGGACTCCACTACCTGCTCCCAGTCGTCGTGGAGGAACAAGGGCGTAGGAGCTCCCTCCAACCTCGCCACATCGCCCCCAACCAGAGATTGGAGGACCGCAGCCAGATCTTCGTCGGCCAAGGCCACGGGGCTCGGATGGGGCCTCCACATCGGAAGTGAGTACTGCCGAAGCGGAGCCAGCTGGCGCTCCAGGAATTCCCTCAGCAGCAACGCGCCAGTCAGCTTCGCCGCCGCCATGTTGGCCGGCCTCAGATCCGCGTCCATCTTCTCCAACACCAGCTTCGCGCGGGGGTCTGCGAGCTCCGCTCGACCCCAATCGCTGGAGCTCGTGGGTTGCTCCGTGGGCAAGATCAGCCGAGGGTGGATGCGCCCAGCATCTGCCAAGACCCACTTGCTCCTGAAGCCCTCAATCCTTTTCCCGGGGTTCGGAATGGCAATGGCGCCACCATACGCGATGAAGCCTGCGCACGCGGAAGCAGGACCGCAAGAGGTCTGGAGGTAGAAGTAGTGGCGCAGCAAGGCCACTGAGGGCTACACCCCTACGTGAGCCTCGCAGTAATAGGCGAAGATTGCCAGGAGAAGGATGGAGTTGGGGTGGAGATGCAGAGCCTGTAGCTTATAATGGCGGAGGACAGAGAAGAAGAACTCGGAGAAGGGAGGCACCAGGCCAGCAGCAATGGCGCTCACAAAGAACGGATAGAAGGCGCTCCCTTGGCCCTCAGGGGTGGCGGAGCTGGCCTTGAACACCTTCCCCCCGTCGATGCCCTGCGCCGCCGCCATCCGGCTCAACCGGGCGAGGCTCGCCTCTGACACGTTCGGCGAGTCCAGGGCAGACGAGTACCAAGCTCCGGCCGGGGACTGACGAGGCGCCATGGCTTCCTAGGTCACGCGGTCGGAGTAGATCTGGAAATTTTGGAGGAAGGAAGGAGAGGCGCAAGAAAGGGGATCTGAGCAGCAACCGGAGAAAGCAAAAAAAAAGCAAAGCCTAGGCAGATGCCGCTCCCTTATCAACTCGCGCGGTTGCTGAGGCGCCCACGTCCAGTCAACCGCCTTGGGCCCGGGGGCTACTGTCGGCGTTCTGGGAATGGGGGTCCCCAGACTTGCCTGCCTGCGGCCTGCGGCGTGGCTCAAAGGGGGGCCCAGCGCAGCCCATCTTCATCAACACAGACCCAAGACCCTCGCGAGGGGCCAAGCCTTGCGGGGCGGATGACACGGAGCTTCCTCAGGCACGGCCTCATCAGGCTGGCTCGCGAGGAGGCAGAGAAATCAAGGCGGGGTACCTCACGAGGTGCCCGTGATGCAAGCCATGACGACCAAAGGCGCTAGGCGGGCGCCAGCCGCGCAGTGTCCTCCTTTCCTCTTTGGTGCAAAGGGAGCAAGCGCAGGCGAGAGCATCAAGCAAAGGCACCCGTTTTGGTGCAACAAGACCAAGACCAGTCCAACGGCAGGGAGGAAGTCATAGTGGAGCCCAAGCCAGCGTCACCACCAGAGCCTTTGGCAGGCGAGGACCAACTTTAGTCAGGATAAGTGTACCAGATGTTCCCCTTCAAAATGGCCAATTGTTGGCGCCCTTCCCGCTCAATATTTGGGAAGAGGCCGAGGGCCTTTGCCTATAAATAGGACTAGCCACCCCCAGGGTAGGGGGATCTAGAATCAGCCAACCCAGAAACAAGCTGGGATCGAATCGAGTAGCA